>NW_023994245.1:27500-513214 GCF_015586225.1 Lucilia sericata
GATAAAATGTTTTTAAGTGATCATGATTAAAAGCTTTCGACACTAGAATCATTAAGCTGAATAGTGTATAGAAGGGGATGGAACAATTGTAATTCAGTACATAATTCAGAAAGTTTTGGCTTCGGCTTCTCTTCGAGGTAGGAGTCGCAATCTTAATATCGAATAAGCCATCAAAGATCTTTGCTTTTGAGCTTCCTCCTATACTTTGCACTTGACCAGTCCCGATTGCAATCCCAATGGGGTCTAACCAGAGAACTACATAATCTGGTACTAAGGATGGCCAATTGCCCGCAGAACTTTGTCCTGACTGGTCAGTTGGTTGAGGTTCCTTCGGGATCCACGGCTGTGGTTTAAACCCAAATTGGCAGGAAGAGGGAGTTGCGATTAAAAGACTAATGCTCGGTAATTTCTATATTTCGGTGTAAGTTCGGTGCTGTTCCCGATTGATATCAGATTCCCCACAGAGGAGTGACTGTGGGACTAAGCGATGGAAATGAGAGTGGTTGTAAACGAAAGTGATGTTTTTGCGTGTCGGAAGTTAAGCAACGGGGCAACAATGGTTTGCTCAAGTACTTGAGCAAAGTGCACGTATACTGGACCGGAACTTCCATATAATTTGCCACCTGCGTATAAGAAGCACAATGGGACGGTGGTGAGTCGTCACAAAAGCTCACCCATTGGTTGAAAAAGACCACTGTGAAATAGGCCAACACGGCAGGTGTTCACGTAAAGCACTTCGACAGTCGTGTACCAGTCCCGAGGGCATGTTGCCTTGATGACCCTCCTGATCTTGGTGTTATTACAAGCCTGGGGAAAAGAGGTGTTACCAATACCTCTCGTCTGCCGGGATTATAAACTGGTGATGATCAAATTTATTCTCGGCTTTTCTTGTAATGATTTGACATGGGTCGAACCAGAGCATCGGATAATCTGGTAGGTTTCTTCAGGATCCACGTAGTGGCTGTGGTTTAAACCCAAATTTGAGGGAAGGGACGTAAAAGATTGATGCACGATGAAAAACAATTTTCGGGAGCGGTACAAACCACAGGTTAAGGATGTGGAATAATAAAATGCTGGATTTGAGCTGATAATGTAAAGATTGTGAATGAGTTGATGTACGATGTGCCATCAGATTCTTGTATCCGATGGATTTGAGGGATTCTGAGTTGTTTTTGAGTTGTGATTTATGGACTGAGTTGGTTGGTTGATCGGCGATTTTCCCTCATGGTTGAGTGTGTTAGAGTTTACTCTAAAATATGATAAATTTACCACAATAGGACCTTGTGCCACTGGAAGTCTTGTTAATTAATGGATCCGTACTTCGGATAACCAAGACGCTGTTGCTAAAACAACAGAGTCATCTCAATAATGTGGTTGTGAGACTTTAAGAGATTGAGGAATGCACTGTGGTGAGTCTTTAGATGGTGAGAATGTTCCAAGGAAATGAGCGTTACTCATAGCAACCTTCTATTGACTATAAACTAGGGACTCGGTTTTCCTTGTCGGGGTATGTATTGGGCTTGTCTCTTGATACTTCTCATTCCTCAACGGGGGTACTATGGCAAGATATTAGATAGCTCGAGTACTTGAGCAATGTGCTTGTACATGGACCCACAGAACCATGTACAAAAATTGCCATGTGTGTGTTAGAAGTATAAAAAGGCGGTGCTGAGTTGTCAACGAAGCTTACCCTGTTTGAAATCCGTATACTTTGAGTCGAATTCTGACTAACTTGGACTTATCAGTGTTACCCTCAATTGTACAAAAATAAGATATTCGTTTCTTCAGGATTATCGATCTGGTAATTAAAATGTGATGTTCTAACTGCTCTTTCAGAAATTTACTTAGATCTCGAGTAAATATTCTGTTTATATATCATGACATTAACTCTTATGTTTATTGGGTTATAACACTCTAGAGTTCTAACAATCACTAATAAAGGTTAAAAATCACACAATATGTAAGTTGTTGTTATTTCAGAATGCACTTGCATGCATGCATATTCTACCTTTATATAATAACCATTGTTGTTGTAGGTATTCATGTATTCATATCAAAATCGATCACATCATAAACCAACCATAACAGACGATTGATTGGACAATGATGTCAATTATAATTCAATGTTCTTAAAAAGAAATCTAGAAAAAAAAATACAAAATAAAACAACCCCTCAAGCATCAGAAATCAATTTCAATAGAAAACGGATTGCGTTTTCAATTCATCAAATTTTGAACTGAAAACTGAACAGGAAAAAAATGGTAACTTACACTAGTTTTAATTACGTAATACAATTGCTCTACGAATCATTTGAAGTGTCAACTTCAAACATCTGTGATAATTTTCATTTGAAATCGAGTTACAATGTGAAAAAGTAACACGAATGAAATAAATAAGTTACAACGATGGTGGTATAAATGTAACCTGAGGGATTTAAATGGAATTAAACAATAGGAGTGATATTTAGAATAAAAAACGTTTTTTTTTTTGCTTCACCATAATTGCCCGGGTAATTGTTCATTTTAAAATAAGTAACATTAAATACATATAACCCAGGGGGCTTAAATGGAGAAAACTAAAAAATAGTATTTAAATGTCATGACCTTATACAAATTACAAAAATGACTGTTTAACATGAAAATTTATCTAATGTTTAGAAACATGCAAAAGAACTCCAAAAACAAAAAGAACAACCAGCTACAAAGTGCATGCAGCAAAAGAGAAAAGAAAATTGCCCACAAACAGTGGCAGATTGAACAGAAGCCTTTGCAAACATTGCATCAACTAAGAGCAATTTTTCTCCACAATGACACTCTACAAATTAAACGTATAAATGAGTGTTTTTCTTCATTTTGCTGCGGTAATTATAGTGATGTCTTCTTGTCCAGCATTATCCGTTAGTTTGTGTTGCAACAAATTCTTAACGATTTATTAACTAAATAATTCTAACTTGTCCAAATGTACAAAATGCAAAACAAATAGTGTGTGGTGGTAGTAGTAGAGTGTTTTCAAAATTAATTGAAACTTACAGATTTCTGAGCTATCAGAGTAATCGTTTCGTATTCGATTCAAGTTGGAATCTATGGTTTTTTGTTTTCCTAGGTTTTTAACTCATGTTCTCTGTGCTTGGAAACATGAAAATTAACAAATGATGGACAGGGAGACTTTGTTGAAAACTGGTAAATTGTGGCCACAAGCAGGAAAATTGTCTTAAAATGAAGAAAGAAGGAAAGAAAAAAGTAAATAAATACACAAAACAGCAAACATTTGAGCTGCAACAACCTTGTCTAAAAGAGAGGTTATATAAAGGGAAGTATTCTGTGGAGGATAGGAAATTCCTTTAGAAATAACGAAATAAATTTCGATCCTAAAGATCAAGAGCATCAAGTTTGACATTAGCTTAAAGAATATCGGAAGCAGTTAACTACTTTTTTCGTAATATTTACGAAAATTTCGTGTATAATACGAAATATTATTTAATCTAACATACCTATGCTGGGAAAATGAGAACGTTGAACATATGCTAAGCAATACATATTGTTGATAAGTAAACAACCCTCAGGGAAATTTATAAAAGAGGATCAAACTTCTAATAATATGGAAGCAGCCACAAGCACTATCGTTACAGCAACTGGCACTTCAGCAGCCACCAGCACTGTCGTCACAGCATCAAATAAACCGCAGCCCTCCTACAAAGACGTAGTCAAGATTATTATGCTAGGGGTCATTCCACCCGGATTCCCAACTGTATTGTGGCCGGACGAAAAGTTAAAGCTCCTTCAAACGGCAGTTCTTGATAAAATTGTGGAACTCAAAAAGAGTTCAATAAAACCACAGTTCTTTGGCTGCACGTTCAAGCTCGGATGGATTGTCTTTAATTGTAAAGACAAAAAATCAGCAGAATAGATAAAGGAGCACGTTCCGACCCTTAAGCCATGGAAAAACGACGAATTAAAAGTTCTAACTGCGGAAGAAGTACCAAAGGCTGAAATATTCATTGGATATTTCCCAGAAAAGCCCGAAACTCCAACGACGAGAATACGTTTTCTTATTGCAGGACAGATTGAGGAGTTTTCAGTGGAGTATTGGAAAGTTTTGAATCGGGCCAGCAAAGATAACATACTTGAGATCACCTTTGCAATTGACTCCAACTCGGCATCCAAACTCAAAGAGAAAGGTTTTTGTATTAGCTATGGAATCCATACAAGATCCCGGAATCCATAGTATGGATACGGAACAGTTTATATAAGACGAGAAGTCCAAAAAGGTGGACGTGATTGAGCTAATAACTGGGACAGACAATACGGATACACCTTTTTCGTCTGCCGCAAAAGCCTCCAGTTCCAAAGCGACGACAACAACCGATATGCCTATGGAGGACATAACCGGCTCAACTTACCAGGTATCACAGAAGGCCAAGGACTCTAATTGTCCCAAGGGCTCCAACAGAGACAAGAAATTGGCGATAAAACCTGGCAAACGATAATGCCTCAAAACGACAAAAACAATATTGAAAATAGGCACATCATGCCAAGGCAGCTTCCTACATGCTATCTCGTAAGCTCACCATGGATCTCTTGGATGTGTGCTTCATTCAGGAACCTTGGATCAACACAGGGGAAGCCAATGTTATAAATTATCGTTTTAATATCTTGAAAACACTTCTCACCCAACACTGACACTTTGCTATACCTCTTCTTCTAGAAGAAAATACAAATGCACAAAGAGTTGAGGAATGAAGAGAAGAAAAAAAACATCATCATGAACAGTTGATGGCACGTCATGTTATTAGCAGCAATTTAAGCAAATAATCAGCCTGAGCGTTTATTTATGTGCAACTATACATACAGTCCATCTAAAAAAATCCAAGTATCCATATGCATCCCAGACACATAACTAGCAACCAACCATCAATCCAATCGTCCAACCTACCTAGTTGCATCCAGCCATCCATCCATCCAATCTATAGATCTTTACTTAGATGTGGCTGCTTGTTTGTTTGCTTACATATGGATATTGCTGTATTGTTGTTGTTTTTGTTGCTTACATACCACACCACAACACTGTGTTGCAAAGTTAATGATACATGCAACATATAATACATATTTGTGTATGTGCTATTTCAAGTGAAAATTACATTGGCTTACACGTATTTTATCGTTTTGATTATTGGTCGAGTGTTACATTATTCCAAATCAATTTTTACTCATTTATGGAAAATTCTTAACATAGAATTAAAAGGAAGAAAGCAAAAAAAAAAACACAATACAAAAGATGTATCTTTAAGTTTTAAGTGTGTATAATAATGATTTTCTACTGTTGTTGTTGTATTCTGAATCAGTCGAGAAACAACAAGTGAGAAAAAGTTTTTCTTTTTCCCGTTTAAATGACTCAAGTGTCTGGGTAATAGAGTGCATATTTGTGTACACGAATGAATAGATTTTTAGTTATTACCACAATATCTAGGCAACGTGCAACTAACCAACAATATTGTATGTATTAGTTTGTGTTGCATGTAATTACCTAAAACAATATACTGATTTACATTCCAATGCAATTGCAACTGTTGTTGGGCTATACACCAGACTCAACTGTCTTGATGCCCGGACTAGCTAGCTGGCCTCTGTTGATTGAAAATGTGTTCTGCACGATTTGTAAATTTTCACCAATTTTCGTCAATTTAAATGTTATTTTCTTTGAAATCTTGTTGTATTGTTTGTTTCTGTGGCCGTGTCTGTCCTTTCGTCTGTGTAGCTATTTGCCTAAAACTTTTTGTTTGAATGCCCAAATGTCTGCTTTTTTGACTAACTGTCTCTGAGATTGGACGTCCATTTACTCGACTCTGCTGTTAAGTTCATGTATTTATTTGCTTGTTTTAAGTTTGTATTACTTGACTGGTTCAGTTGTAATTTGCTACTACCCTCCCTTTTTTATTGGTTTATTTACAATGAAATCGACCATTTGGTTTTTTTTTTCTTCTTGCCACAATCAGTAGTTTTGAGGTGATTTTGCCCAAAAAGAGTTCATTTTTTCTCAGTTTTGTATTAAAATGCTAAGTAATTTGGGAAGTTAACTAAGCATTAAAATTTAAATAAATTTTGTTTAGTTATTTTAAAACTAACTATAGTTTATGGGTTTTTGTTTTGAAGTTTAGCATAACTTCCCTTTTTAATACTTTTAGTTTATATATTTTTCTTTTTTTATAAAATTTGCTTGTAATTATATTTACAACTTTACCGTTTAAATGTATATTATTTGTTTGCTTTTATTTCTATTTTCAGTTTGTTGAAAATTTGTAAATCTTGTAAAATTACTTTAAGTAATGATCGTTTTGCATTTAACATTTATTTAAACCGCAAAAAAAAAAAATAAATTAAAATTTATTTAAATTCAAATTAGACCTTTAATCATTTAATTGTTTTGTAGTTTTTTCCTCATTTTTTGTTTTATAGCAATTTTGATTAATAGTTTGTAAATATAAAATATCTACTTAAATAATTTCATAATTTCGGATTTAAATGGTGTGGGTTTTATAGTTTGGTTTGTAAATGGCATAAATATAATTTTGTTGCAATTTTTAATTTATGCAAAATTCTTTAAAATATTTAGTTATAGATATATTTTAAAAATTTTAATTCGAATTTGTAATTGAGGGTAAATATTAGAGAGATGATTACATACTACTTTCTTGTGTTCTTTTTGAAACCAATAAAATGGATTCATAAATATAGGAGATTTAATCAAAATTCCAAAAGAAAAACACATGATTTTTCCAATACTTTTGGATATATAATTGGCCTTTCATCTCTATATCTAAAATTCTGAAGTTACTGACTGACTGACCCGTAAAGTAGATCCACTAAGACGGAATTTTTGGAAATTTGAGTCTTAATGGGGTAAACAAATAAAATACTTAATACTTATCGGCATTTTGGTACTTTTTTTGTATCCCATATATCCACCACCAGTGAACATAAAAATCTAATTTTTAATTAATTTGTAACTTATCGAAAAAATGGGCTTCAAAGTAGTCGCATATGCACAATAAGTGAACTCAAGGAATCAGCCCACAGAATGAAGAAGGTACTATGTGCCTTCTATATATTTATGTAAGAAAACCTTTGGGAAAAGATGGGATCTTAAACCACACATTGTGCACTGGATGTACACCGCGGCCATAAGACCTATTTTGACCTACGGAGCTCTTGTTTGGTGGAGAGCGTGAATGCCAAGGCTTACCTCTCTATTCTAAATAAGGTACAAAGATTAACATGTCTTGCAATCACTGGCTGTTTGAGCTCCACCCCTCAGGCTAGTCTTGAGACGTTGCTAAAAATAACTCCTCTTGATATATACATATATAAATATATTAAATGCATTTCTGCTAAATCTGCTCTACGACTTAAACAGTCGATCGCATTGGTCATGGCACCATCCTACAAAAAATAGGCAGCCAATCATGGAGCAGGAAACACTATCTACATTGAATTTGAATAGGTCATTCAAGACTAGAATACCGACAAGGAATGATAGGGACGCGAACACTGTCCTAAGCGATCTCAATCTATACTGATGGCTCAATGACAGAAAGGGGCACGGGATCTGGAATCTTCTCCGAAAAATATCTGATGAATGCGCAACCAAAGGGTCGTCCCTAGACTTAACCCTTGAGCAAAGGGATATTCACACTCCCCTGGCGACCCTATCAAAATTGATAGATGACTGGGCTTTGAGTGAAACGGAACTCAGGTGGTTACAAGATCACAGACTCTATATTGGTAGATCTATTTTCCATGATCTGGACTGTCTCAGAGATGCGCCACTAGTAAACATGATCGGTTTTATTAGGAACACCGGCTGGTTTTCACAAAGAGAGAGATATCTACATATATTATTGAATCTCGATCCAACATGCGCAGACCTGTGTAAATAAGAACCCGTAAAAAGGGGACATTTTGGTATTTTTTCTGTAATTTTGAACCTAGAAGCATAAAACATCATAAGCGCATAAGTTTCAATTGGACACTCAGATGGAGTGCCATAACAAAATCGACTTATAAAGAGATTCTGGGCCGATTTAGAAGAGATTCGATATTAGTTGTTCAAATCTAATAATATATTTTTTACTTTTTTAAATTTCTTCATTGTAATACTTAATCCTTGAAAATGCAAAATAACTAAAAAATAAATTAAAACTGATAAAAATCTACAATTAAATTTTTATTTTTAAAACTGTAAATTGAAGACAGTAAAATTATTTTTATTACTACTCCGTTACATTCCGAAGAATTTTGATTTGGGACTCTTAAAATGAAACATGATTTAAACATAAATTTATTCCTTTTGTTTTCTATTAACAGTTTAACAGCATTTTCAAATAAAATATGATTTTTTTTTAAAGAAATAGCTACTGTTTTTCTTAATTTTTTTTAGTTTATATGAGAAGATCTTTATTAAGATCTCTCTACAACAAAATATTAAACTTATTTATGCCACAATGTCTCTGAAAGTATTAAACCGTTAATAGAATTTCTAATTACGGGTCAGTGTATGTTTAATGAACAAGAATTTTTCTAACAGACAATATGACACCTGTAATAATTAAGCATAACAATGTGTATATGTAGATGTATGTACTACGTATAGAGTGGAGTACACTAGGGATACTAATTAAAAATACAGTACACAATGTTTATTACTCGCTACTGGGTATGTTGTTGGGCAGTAGACAAACTTCGAATAATTGAGATGCATAGAATGAGACAGGTTTCAAAACAGCAATTACTCGATGACAGCTCTATCGTGGTGTTTATCATAATAATTGTCAAAAAGTAATGACACACTCGTGTCCTGACTTATAGAATTGAAATTATTATAGAATTTTATATAGAGGCAGTATCAAGTGTAAGCGTAGAGCCATAGACCCTTTTAAATTATTTATGTGTTTAAGGTTGAGTTGATGAGTATTTACAACATTTTATTTAAACTATTGTACAAGTACTTTGTTAGTTAGTTATTTGGTTAGTATTTATGTATGTCCGTAACTAGTTAGGATTCCAGGGAAGTTTGTCTTGTTATTGTCTTAAAGGTTAAAGAGAAAGTGACATTACTTCCGTTGTTTTGTTGGCTACTGTTTGAGTTTGAAATGTACTAAGTGTGAAGGTGCTATACCTTCATCACTTACAGTACAAGAATAAAATATATAATAAACGAATTATGATTTATTTCAAAATTATTATGATTTTAAGGAAAATAATCATAAAACTCCAACAATTTACTTTCTACTCTTGTGCTGTTTATTTTTACACTTTATTTTTACAATTAAATTAAATATTTTATAACTGCTGCTTTACCGTTTTGGTTCACTTTGAGCCAGAAGTAATAAATGTCAGTTACATCCGTACAATTATCCAAAATGAAACATGCCAACATTGATTTGATGGAAATAATAATCACTTTGGCAATATTAAATGATTCTCTAATTGAAAAAAAAACTAAAATGGCGTTTAGAAAAAATTAAATAAAAAAGTAATTATTAAGAGCTAACAGGAAGTCAATTTATTGATATTTTTAACGGAACTAAAAAAAAAATACAAATAAATTAAACGAAACGAAACTTTTGGGTAAATTAAGTCATTATTGAAAATCATAAAGTCAGCATTTACTGTCAGTAGAGTGGGTGTTTTGTGATTGTAAGATGACGATGATTATGATGAAGTAGTAGTTACCAATTTTATTTTAACTTAAATATATCAAACTGAAGCTGCACATAACATAAAGCTAAGTGTTGGGTGAGAGTGAAAGTATTTTCTTTAAAATACATATCAAAGTCTTGTCTATAGTCAGTCAATAGTCTAGTCTATAGTCTAGTCTATAGTCTAGTCTATAGTCTAGTCTATAGTCTAGTCTATAGTCTAGTCTATAGTCTAGTCTATAGTCTAGTCTATAGTCTAGTCTATAGTCTAGTCTATAGTCTAGTCTATAGTCTAGTCTATAGTCTAGTCTATAGTCTAGTCTATAGTCTAGTCTATAGTCTAGTCTATAGTCTAGTCTATAGTCTAGTCTATAGTCTAGTCTATAGTCTAGTCTATAGTCTAGTCTATAGTCATAAGTCATTATTGAAAATCATAAAGTCAGCATTTACTGTCAGTAGAGTGGGTGTTTTGTGATTGTAAGATGACGATGATTATGATGAAGTAGTAGTTACCAATTTTATTTTAACTTAAATATATCAAACTGAAGCTGCACATAACATAAAGCTAAGTGTTGGGTGAGAGTGAAAGTATTTTCTTTAAAATACATATCAAAGTCTTGTCTATAGTCAGTCAATAGTCTAGTCTATAGTCTAGTCTATAGTCTAGTCTATAGTCTAGTCTATAGTCTAGTCTATAGTCTAGTCTATAGTCTAGTCTATAGTCTAGTCTATAGTCTAGTCTATAGTCTAGTCTATAGTCTAGTCTATAGTCTAGTCTATAGTCTAGTCTATAGTCTAGTCTATAGTCTAGTCTATAGTCTAGTCTATAGTCTAGTCTATAGTCTAGTCTATAGTCTAGTCTATAGTCTAGTCTATAGTCTAGTCTATAGTCTAGTCTATAGTCTAGTCTTATAGTCTAAGTCTATAGTCTAGTCTATAGTCTAGTCTATAGTCTAGTCTATAAGTCTAGTCCTATAGTCTAGTCTAATAGTCTAGTCTATAGTTCTAGTCTATAGTCTAGTCTATAGTCTAGTCTATAGTCTAGTACTATAGGTCTAGTCTATAGTCTAGTCTATAGTCTAGTTCTATAGTCTAGTCTATAGTCTAGTCTATAGTCTAGTCTATAGTCAGGTCAGGTCATCTAGAGTCTAGTCGAATAAGTCTAGTCCTTATAGTCCGAGTCTATAGTCTTAGTCTATAGTCTAGTCTATAGTCTAGTCTATAAGTCCTAGTCTATAGTCTAGTCCGATAGTCTAGTCCTATAGTCTAGTCTATGTCTAGTCTATAGTCTAGTCTAATAGTCTGAGTCTATAGTCTAGTCATATAGCTAGTCTATATTCTAGTCTATAGGGTCTAGTCTAGAGTCTAGCCCTATATCTAGTCTAATCTAGTCTAAGGCCTATAAGTCTAGTCTATAGTCTAGTCTATAGTCTAGTCTATAGTCTAGTCTATAGTCTAGTCTATAGTTAGTCTGTCTATAGTCTAGTCTATAGTCTAGTCATGTCTATCTAGTCTAGTCTAGTCTATAGTCTAGCCTATAGTCTAGTCTATAGTCTAGTCTAGCCTATAGTCTAGTCTATAGTCTAGTCTAGCCTATAGTCTAGTCTATAGTCTAGTCTATAGTCTAGTCTAGCCTATAGTCTAGTCTATAGTCTAGTCTATAGTCTAGTCTATAGTCTAGTCTATAGTCTAGTCTATAGTCTAGTCTATAGTCTAGTCTATAGTCTAGTCTAGTCTATAGTCTAGTCTAGTCTATAGTCTAGTATAGTCTATAGTCTAGTCTATAGTCTAGTCTATAGTCTAGTCTAGTCTATAGTCTAGTCTAGTCTATAGTCTAGTCTATAGTCTAGTCTATAGTCTAGTCTAGTCTATAGTCTAGTCTATAGTCTAGTCTATAGTCTAGTCTATAGTCTAGTCTATAGTCTAGTCTATAGTCTAGTCTATAGTCTAGTCTATAGTCTAGTCTATAGTCTAGTCTATAGTCTAGTCTATAGTCTAGTCTATAGTCTAGTCTATAGTCTAGTCTATAGTCTAGTCTATAGTCTAGTCTATAGTCTAGTCTATAGTATAGTCTATAGTCTAGTCTATAGTCTATAGTCTAGTCTATAGTCTAGTCTATAGTCTAGTCTATAGTCTAGTCTATAGTCTAGTCTAGCCTATAGTCTAGTCTATAGTCTAGTCTATAGTCTAGTCTAGTCTATAGTCTAGTCTATAGTCTAGTCTATAGTCTAGTCTATAGTCTAGTCTATAGTCTAGTCTATAGTCTAGTCTATAGTCTAGTCTATAGTCTAGTCTATAGTCTAGTCTATAGTCTAGTCTATAGTCTAGTCTATAGTCTAGTCTATAGTCTAGTCTATAGTCTAGTCTATAGTCTAGTCTATAGTCTAGTCTATAGTCTAGTCTATAGTCTAGTCTATAGTCTAGTCTATAGTCTAGTCTATAGTCTAGTCTATAGTCTAGTCTATAGTCTAGTCTATAGTCTAGTCTATAGTCTAGTCTATAGTCTAGTCTATAGTCTAGTCTATAGTCTAGTCTATAGTCTAGTCTATAGTCTAGTCTATAGTCTAGTCTATAGTCTAGTCTATAGTCTAGTCTATAGTCTAGTCTATAGTCTAGTCTATAGTCTAGTCTATAGTCTAGTCTATAGTCTAGTCTATAGTCTAGTCTATAGTCTAGTCTATAGTCTAGTCTATAGTCTAGTCTATAGTCTAGTCTATAGTCTAGTTCTATAGTCTAGTCTATAGTCTAGTCTATAGTCAGTATAGTCTAGTCTATAGTCTAGTCTATAGTCTAGTCTATAGTCTAGTCTATAGTCTAGTCTATAGTCCTAGTCTATAGTCTAGTCTATAGTCTAGTCTATAGTCTAGTCTATAGTCTAGTCTATAGTCTAGTCTATAGTCTAGTCTATAGTCTAGTCTATAGTCTAGTCTATAGTCTAGTCTATAGTCTAGTCTATAGTCTAGTCTATAGTCTAGTCTATAGTCTAGTCTATAGTCTAGTCTATAGTCTAGTCTATAGTCTAGTCTATAGTCTAGTCTATAGTCTAGTCTATAGTCTAGTCTATAGTCTAGTCTATAGTCTAGTCTATAGTCTAGTCTATAGTCTAGTCTATAGTCTAGTCTATAGTCTAGTCTATAGTCTAGTCTATAGTCTAGTCTATAGTCTAGTCTATAGTCTAGTCTATAGTCTAGTCTATAGTCTAGTCTATAGTCTAGTCTATAGTCTAGTCTATAGTCTAGTCTATAGTCTAGTCTATAGTCTAGTCTATAGTCTAGTCTATAGTCTAGTCTATAGTCTAGTCTATAGTCTAGTCTATAGTCTAGTCTATAGTCTAGTCTATAGTCTAGTCTATAGTCTAGTCTATAGTCTAGTCTATAGTCTAGTCTACAGTCTAGTCTATAGTCTAGTCTATAGTCTAATATAAATTATTGTATTTGTTGTATATTTGCCAATTTTAATGTGTTAATCATTTATGAAGGAAAGGAAATCCCTGTTTCACCCACCCAATACTAATACTGATTATTTGAAAGAGATAAAACATAATATATGACTATATAAATTCACTTCGTCATTCAGACACAAATTCAATCTGCGACCGAACCAATCAGGCATTCAACCACTCATCCATCCATCCATTCCCAACTCAATCTATAGGCGCTCAATCATACCCCCGCACCATGTGCCTGCAATTACCAACGGATGTAAACGATTAGCAGTTGCTCTGTGTTAAAATGTCTTAATTAAGAGACGAGAGAACAAAATAAAATCAGTAAAATTTCAAAAAAAAAAAAAAAACTTTGAACGTTACGAGTACAAAAATGAAAATATAAAATAAATAAAAATCTCTACCCAAAAAAAAAAAACAGAGACTTATAACTGGGCTGGGCTGTTATAAACTGCGGGAGTGTGCTGTCGTTTTTATCGCTAATTTGTAATCAACAATTAAAGCCAACAAAAACACAAAATTTAGTTCACTTTGTGTATGTTGCATGTATGTATGTTTATGTGTGTGTGTGTATATGTGCAACATGTTTAAGTTTTAATGATTTAATTTGTGTCTGAAGCTTAGAGAGTGTAGATTTCTTATCTGATATTTGTAATTTGATTTCAATTTAGTAATAACAATCACGGTACTCTATTTAAATGGGTCTTTGTTAAAGCCAGATTCATTTAAAATGAGGGCGTCATAGAGGATTAACAAACGATATTATGGGGGGAAATTGAATGAAAGACTTGTGTCACAAATCAGTCTGATTTATTTTATGTAAATTGTTAATTTTGTTTATACACAAATTTTTCAAATCAATGTTAAGCGGACCAAAATAGTTTAGTTTTTAATAGAAAAGATCATAGGTTGTAACTCGTTAGAAATACATATTTCTATTCTTATATGAGATCATTACTAGTGTGGGGCATAATGAGTTGGTCTTACTTTGACTTTGTTGCAAAAATTTTAAGTCACGAGATTTAACTTGTAATCATTGAATAAACTAATCCAAACTAAAACTCCGTATTTCGATTCGAAACAAATTCTAAAATTACAAAGTAACCTCCCAGGATCCTACAACCTTAAAACTGATAGTTAACTTTAGTATAGTTTAATAGAGCAAACAATAAAACAATATTTTTTTATTAAAACAAAAATAGAATCTAAAAGTACCAAAATAGTTTCATAATAGAAACTATTATTTTATTATCAGTAAATTAAAGAATGCACTTACTTCATTATATATATTTCAAGACTCATGAGAGTTCTGTTTGGGAGGTCCTTGTTTTTTACGAGTACACATGCAAGTATGTGAAGTGATCTGCTACCGATTTTTTAAATCCCTCTTGAAATCTCAAGCATGTGTTTATATTGTTATTATTGTCCATGTTTTCAGCTATTATCTAGTAAAACCCATCAAATGAAACTCTCATTGATTCAATTAAAATTCATTAGGATTATAATAAAGTCAAATTGAGTACTAGATAAGGAAACTTCAAAAGAAAAAAGGACACTTTGGAACAGAAAGAAAGAAGAAACAACAAAATCAAGTACATTTTATGTGAATCAAAATAACAAGGAGAGAGAGACAGCAAAAGAGACTGGAAAAGAATGAGGTTATTAAAATCAGATAATACCATAACAATAGATCAAAAAACTACACATGAAGGGATAATTTCAAAAATTCACATATGAAAATCCTGCTATTCCATATATACAGCACCAACATGTATTCATAGTTGACTTCATTTAAGCCAATTATTTTGAAATGAAGTGACTGACTGAGTGACTGTGTTTGGTTGGTTTCAAGTGAACTAAATATTGACTGAAGGATTATAAAGTGAATACGTCAAAATGTTATACTACTCACCACTAATACAGTGTGTTGTGTATTAGGTATGGCCGGTTTTCTTTGTTTTTGTGCAACTAGTTTTTGCCTTTTCGATTTTTTTCACCCAAAATCCTTTATATCCTTTTAGTTCATGTATGTGGATTATTTTGCAGCATGTGTTGTTTGAGTAGGTGTTGTAGGATTTCAGGTTGCTTTCTTTTTTAACAAACTAATAATTTTTTAATATTTATCCCTAGATTACTTAAAACTACTCTCTACATTGTGTATTATTTTCTTCTATTAAAAACAATGCGAATTTTTTATTTGATTTCTATACTTTTCTTTTAGTTTTATTAGTTCTGCGGGGAATAAGTAAGTGGTTGCTTGGTCGAGTGGTTTCAGCTACTGTAAAATCACTTTACAGGGTAAATGACGAAAGAAAGACATTTTAATCTTTTTGATCTATTTCGGCAAATACAAGTACATGTATGTAATGCATATTAGTTAAAACATTTTCAGTAGCACTTGAAATTAGTTACGGCATACTAAATTATCATTATTATCTAGAGGGAGAAAAAACTTCAAAGTGAAATATCTTTGCATTTAAATACATACCTACACATATGCTTCATTACAATCACAATTACATGCTACAATTTAAATGTATTTTAACTAAAATTTTCATCATCACAATCATACAATAACAAATAACTATTGTTAATAAATACAATTATTTAAAAATAATTTATATTGTTTTTTTAAATATTCATATGTATGTGAGTATCCACATAAACGATCACCTACCACATGATTTATTTGACATTTACAACCATAACTGTTTATTTGTTTTAACGTCCATTATGACGATCATTTAACTCCTCCATTTTATAATTCTCTAAAAGTTTTGTTTTTATTGATCAATCATTTGTTTGGCGGCTTTATGTGTAATAAGATTTCATAAAATCTTTTTTAAATTTATGTTTAATTTGTTTATATTTTATAGTCAACGAATGTTTATTCTGCTATAAACATAATTTTCTATTGTTAATAAACTAAACTTAAGGTCATCAACATTTCTGTGAAGAAAAAAATGAAATATATTTTTAAATTATAACACGTTTTTATCATCATGCATATATATTGATCGATTTAGAAAACGTGTTGTCATTTAATATCGGCCTAAAAATACTTTGACTTGATTTATGAATATGATAAAAATATAATAATTTGCATATTAAATAGTTTCAACAGTAAATGTAATAACTTTCATAGGACTATACTTATTACAGATAGATAGATAGATAGATAGATAGATAGATAGATAGATAGATAGATAGATAGATAGATAGATAGATATAGATAGATAGATAGATAGATAGATAGATAGATAGATAGATAGATAGCTAGATAGATAGATAGATAGATAGATAGATAGATAGATAGAATAGATAGATAGATAGATAGATAGATGGTAGATAGATAGATAGATAGATAGATAGATAGATAGATAGATAGATAGATAGATAGATAGATAGATAGATAGATAGATAGATAGATAGATAGATAGATAGATAGATAGATAGATAGATAGATAGATAGATAGATAGATAGATAGATAGATAGATAGATAGATAGATAGATAGATAGATAGATAGATAGATAGATAGATAGATAGATAGATAGATAGATAGATAGATAGATAGATAGATAGATAGATAGATAGATAGATAGATAGATAGATAGATAGATAGATAGATAGATAGATAGATAGATAGATAGATAGATAGATAGATAGATAGATAGATAGATAGATAGATAGATAGATAGATAGATAGATAGATAGATAGATAGATAGATAGATAGATAGATAGATAGATAGATAGATAGATAGATAGATAGATAGATAGATAGATAGATAGATAGATAGATAGATAGATAGATAGATAGATAGATAGATAGATAGATAGATAGATAGATAGATAGATAGATAGATAGATAGATAGATAGATAGATAGATAGATAGATAGATAGATAGATAGATAGATAGATAGATAGATAGATAGATAGATAGATAGATAGCTAGATAGATAGATAGATAGATAGATAGATAGATAGATAGATAGATAGATAGATAGATAGATAGATAGATAGATAGATAGATAGATAGATAGATAGATAGATAGATAGATAGATAGAATAGATAGATAGATAGATAGATAGATAGATAGATAGATAGATAGATAGATAGATAGATAGATAGATAGATAGATAGATAGATAGATAGATAGATAGATAGATAGATAGATAGATAGATAGATAGATAGATAGATAGATAGATAGATAGATAGATAGATAGATAGATAGATAGATAGATAGATAGATAGATAGATAGATAGATAGATAGATAGATAGATAGATAGATAGATAGATAGATAGATAGATAGATAGATAGATAGATAGATAGATAGATAGATAGATAGATAGATAGATAGATAGATAGATAGATAGATAGATAGATAGATAGATAGATAGATAGATAGATAGATAGATAGATAGATAGATAGATAGATAGATAGATAGATAGATAGATAGATAGATAGATAGATAGATAGATAGATAGATAGATAGATAGATAGATAGATAGATAGATAGATAGATAGATAGATAGATAGATAGATAGATAGATAGATAGATAGATAGATAGATAGATAGATAGATAGATAGATAGATAGATAGATAGATAGATAGATAGATAGATAGATAGATAGATAGATAGATAGATAGATAGATAGATAGATAGATAGATAGATAGATAGATAGATAGATAGATAGATAGATAGATAGATAGATAGATAGATAGATAGATAGATAGATAGATAGATAGATAGATAGATAGATAGATAGATAGATAGATAGATAGATAGAGATAGATAGATAGATAGATAGATAGATAGATAGATAGAAGATAGATAGATAGATAGATAGATAGATAGATAGATAGATAGATAGATAGATAGATAGATAGATAGATAGATAGATAGATAGATAGATAGATAGATAGATAGATAGATAGATAGATAGATAGATAGATAGATAGATAGATAGATAGATAGATAGATAGATAGATAGATAGATAGATAGATAGATAGATAGATAGATAGATAGATAGATAGATAGATAGATAGATAGATAGATAGATAGATAGATAGATAGATAGATAGATAGATAGATAGATAGATAGATAGATAGATAGATAGATAGATAGATAGATAGATAGATAGATAGATAGATAGATAGATAGATAGATAGATAGATAGATAGATAGATAGATAGATAGATAGATAGATAGATAGATAGATAGATAGATAGATAAGATAGATAGATAGATAGATAGATAGATAGATAGATAGATAGATAGATAGATAGATAGATAGATAGATAGATAGATAGATAGATAGATAGATAGATAGATAGATAGATAGCGAGGTTGCCGTAGGTGTCGTATCAAGCACCTCAGCAGCTGATCAAGCCTCAGCTGGTTCGCCAGCAATCACCATAATTTCGGGTACTGCGGACCAATCAGTTACCCCCGCGATCACTGGAGACATTGCAGCATCGATAAAGACGTCGGAAAATCCCCCCAAGGAAGGCTTTTGTGAAAAAGCATGCCGCCTTCAGGATGAAGCTGCATCTACAGGGACTAAAAGGCAGTGGTCTGAAAAAAAAAACAGTTTCAGGAATGTGTAGATAGATAGACATTCTTATATAGATTGACAAGGAAGACTTTTGTTAAAAATCGTGCCGCCTTGCGCTTAGTCCACCGACTTTGATCTAAGTCGGACGATGCGCTTACTAAAAACTAAAAACTATTGGGCTAAGACTCTTTTAGATAAACTATTATTCCGGCAACTTCAGATGTACTGGATCAAGCCGCATCTGCAGAGACTAAACTGCAGCGGCCAGAAGAAAAGCTGTTTCTTCAGCAAAGTCTACATAAATAAACATTCTTAGAGTACTCAAAGCGAAAATTTTTATTTATTTATTTTTTTTTTTTTTTCATTCCAATGTTATCATAGTAAAGGTGGGTATTTTAATATCTCATCTTTTGGTACAAGAAAAAATACATCAACCTCTTCTATAATTATAATTGCAACTTGATAGATTATCTGTAACCGTAGTGTTAAAAGTCAACAACTAAAGAAACTACTATAAAATTTATATGATGCCAAACTACCCTTGATTTTACAAAAAAAAGTTAATTACTTTCAAAACAAGATTCCGAATCTTATTAACAATAACAACATCGCACAATTAAAAACATTACAACAATACACAACAGTTTTTCTAATTTTCTCACAAATCCCAGTTAATTGCAAGATGATGAATAAACCCCTGCTCATTTTAAAATTCATAAATGTTCTAGTTTTTTTTTGTTTTTTTGCTTTGTGTCAACAACAAAATAATTTGCATTTTAATCAAATGAAACCTTTTTTATCGACAAATATGTACATTTCATTTCGTTGGTTTATTGTTTGATAATTTGCTGTGTTTTTTCTACAGCAACAACTTTTGTGTCCTTGATCCTTAAACGAATGTACACATAGACGCCATTAAAATACATTTGGAAATATACTTTATAATGTTGTTTTTAGAAAGAAAAAAAAAAAAAAGATAATTTATAATATACAACCACCACTCTTGTAGTTAAGTTCGAAAGTTGTTAAATTTGAATCATTTGTCGTGTTCATGAGCGTAAAGTGGTGGCATTATTTGTAGCAATCAAATGTTGATGATGTTCGCTGATCACATCTAATAGCAAACGATGCCAAAGAAAACACATTGGAAGGGGGTTGTTTCTATTCTATTATAGACCCATACTAGTACCATTTCTATTATTATTACCATTATTAAAAGGCACACGCGGCTAAAATAAGCAAAAATAAAGGAACTTAAGTGAGTATAAGTGGCATGAGGAGTCGTAGTAGTAGTAGTAATGTCGCTGCATGAACTCAACTGAAATTATTTAAATGGCGAATAATAATGGCAGCGGGAAACAAACAATGGCAGATTATAATGACGAGGGTAATAAAATGTGAATTGCGTTGTCATTGTGCTGTTTTATTGTCATTGACATTGTTGTTGTTTTTGGGTTTTGGTGTACTTTTTTCTATTTCTAGCTCTAATCTATTGCCTTTATATGTAGTTGTTGTTTTCTTTATTATTACATTTGCCAGGATTTTGTCCTTTTTTGTGCGAATGAGTGTGTGTTTGAGTGTTTGAGCGGATATAGTAAATTTTTGCGGGATGTTTTGAAAATCAGATGACATTGTAATAGAGAGATATAAAAAGTTGCCACTGTAAAAGAAATTAGAGCAAGAAATTAAATAAAAAATGTTTGTAGTGATGGCACAGTGGGTATGAACATGTTTAAAATTTACACTTTCTTATGAAATTGATAATAAAATTTTCAATAGAAATTTAACTTATTCTGCAGTACGATGAGAATTAGAATTCTTTAAAACAAAACCCTGACCCAATACAAAAAAGTCTGCGATTGGTCTTCTGGTGGATCAGATCTGAATCCCTAAATCAGGTTTAGAGAACACATTCCGTAGTATTTGACTCTTTAATTGGGAATTCCTTTTTATTTTAATTAGTTTCCCACTGTAATATTTTAAATATTTTCCCACTTAATAATAATTCACCCCTTTTTTCCAACAATCAAGAATAACACACATCGAAACACAACCAAATAATTTAACGAGGTCTTAACAATTCTCATTATCCTTTCGAACAGACTAAAAAAAAGAATATTTATTTCATTTGCCATTTATTATAAAATAAATAACAAGGCAATCAAGCAACAATATAACAATTTATTTATTTTATGACTGCCAAAAAACACTCACCATCACACTAAAGAAAAATCACCAGAAGATGAAATTACAGTTAAACGGAAAATGAACAAAACAGTGGAAACAAAATGGCGTCGTCTAATAAACTCCTCTAAAACGTATTGATGATGTGGCTTAAAGTTCCACGCAGACAAATAATGATGATGATGCCGACGATGGCCGGAGAACGGAAGCCAACTGTAAAGTATATATTCTTTCATTTTATTGTAATGATAAGGGAGGCTGCGGATTATTGGTAGAGTAAAATGAAAATGTAGTTAAAATGTTTGAATTCCCTGGGACCGTTTTATATAAACTACGTGTCCAATTTGAGGGTTGTTTAGTTTAGTTTAACTTAATAATGAGCTAAAGTAGAAAATTACCAAGATAAAGGAAAAAAGCACAAAATTTAGCCAATGTCTCTACCAATACTTAAGCGTTTCAAATAAAAGCGGCAGCCAACAACAACAAAAAAGAAAAAATAAAAATCAAATCTAATTTAACGTTTAATAAAGTCTTCCGGTGTTAATAGACTCACAAATCTTTTAATAAATTTTGTGAAATCATTTGTTGGATGGTTGGTTGGTTGACTGTTTGGTGGTTGTTGTTTAAATCATGGTCTTTAAAAGAATGGAATCAATTCAGTTGTAAATTTAACAATTAAGAATATATAGACGAGACTTTGCATGGGGTCTAGGGTCAAATAGGCCCGATCACTGAAAAAATTGGCAGTGTCTTATACAAAACTAAGTTGTGCCGATTTTTGTGAAGATACTAAAACATCTAACATAATTATGAGCTCAAGAGCCCAATTCAAGGCGTACGGTTGTATGAGGGCTATTTGAAAAATTGGACCGATTTTCAAAAGACTTCGTTCTTGGGCCAAGGTTTGACAGACATCTGATTACGTGAATGTAGTTCTCTTTGGATTGTAGCTATTAAATCATAATTTTCCAATTGGGACCTGAATCGCATTCTGTAAATATATCAATAATAGTCGTTAGATTACTAAAAGACGAAGTTTTGATCTAGTAATATTATAGCCGATCTCTCATCATTTTAGTTTTAGTTCAAAACCCATAGCTCTAGGCAGCTCTATTAAAATTCGAAGAAAGTCCTACTTTTCATTAATAAATACTTCGAACATATATGTATATATCTGGAACAAGTTGTTTTTTCCTAGTCCCTATGTACATCAAATGAAAGCTTTCAGACATGTTTTGTCTCGTGATATACAAATGGTCTACTTACAGAATATGTATTTACAAAATAAAAGAATTTGTATTATATTCCCGTTATTAATGGACCGATTTTTCTAGTTTCAAGTAGCAAAATCTTCTGAAGCATACCCGACAGAATGAAATATGATTAAGATCTCGAAGATATCTGAGGCTTCCATTATTTTTTTTTTTTTCAACAAAACATACGGACAGACAGTTAGAATTTGCTTCAAGGGCAAAAAAACAATTTATTCCTTAAAAGTTCTGTTATAAATAAGAGCAATTTTATGTTTAAAAATGTTGGTTAATAAAAAGCTTATTGTAAATTAAGCTCATTATATCCTTCCTTATAAATAAAAGTATATTTTATTTTAAACTGATGAAATTGTAAAAATACTTTCCAGACATTGAGCTTATATTCCACTCAATAATCCATTCATAGTATCGAAGTAAAATCGAAGTAAATTTTTATCCAACTAAAACTATAGGACGCTGGGAAAATTGTCGTCAACCTCTCCCAAGTTTGAAATATCAGTCTGATAAATTTCAACAAACCCCTATAAAAAGTAATTTCTCCCAACAAAGGATCTAAAACAGGATATAGAGATTATAGCACTTTATATTTTCATTTCATTTAAAATACTTAAAAACTTTTCACTATAAGTTGATGGATTTGTGGTTGTTAAAATAGAAAACTCATTATGAATCAATGTCAGACAGAATTTATATTGAAAACGAAGTTACAGATTTTCCATTTGACTTTTAATATAGAAAAAGAAATACATTGCTAACGATTAGCAACCCTTTTAAGAGCTTCCTATTGCTTTTATTCAAACCCTCAGCCGCAGCAGCAGTGTCACTGATGCGTGTTAATCCTTAATAAAATTTTCATATTGTCATTGTTATAATAAATGACATTTAACAATGGGTACAACAATTACAATAACAAGTAATAATTATTATACAATGTCAAAGTTTTAAATGCTTTTTAGCAACAGCAGCAGCAACAACACAAATGGTTAAATATTTTTTCTTCTGCAATTACTGCAGAATGTTGTTTTTGTGTTCAGACTAATTTGATCAGATTTATTAAGGGGTGGTTGTGTGATTTGTTAAGAAATTATTGTTACTTTTTGAGACATATGCATGAATTTTAATTAATAAATAATTTCGAAATTGTAATTAATATTAAATATATTTTATGGTTTAATCGTTTTAAGGGAAAACCAATAATGTTGATTTATTTTTATACCTCTAGGGATACAATACAAATTAGTTTAATTAAAATTAAAAAAGTATTATGAAATCTGTTTTAATTTATAGCATTTTATTGGCATCTATGCCGGTCAATTTAAATTAGAGATTAAGGCTCTATAGAAAGGGTTGTTGTACCATTGATGAACTGTTATTGGTCATATTTCTCTGATTTCGGTATAAAACATGATTGTTTAAAGAAGGATACAAAAAGGTCTCCTCACTTCATAACTACTCCTATCAACCTTATACCGATGAAGAAACTAGTAGATAGTACCGAAATGGAGACGAGCCGGGGTCAAAAGGGAGCTGACCACGGGGGGTGAACAGGGAGAAACGAAGGGGGGGGCGAGCTAGCTAGGAGCGAGCTAGCGAGCGAGCTAGCGAGCGATCGAGCGAGTCGATCGAGATAGCTAGCTGTCGAGCTGAGCGAGCGAGCGACGAGCGAGGAGCGAGCGAGGAGCGAGGAGTGATCTATCGATCTATCTAGCGATCTATCGATCTATCTATCGATCTATCTATCTATCTATCTATCTATCTATCTATCTATCTATCTATCTATCTATCTATCTATCTATCTATCTATCTATCTATCTATCTATATTTATAAGTGGGCGAGAAGCCACGCCCAAATTAAGAAATATAAAACCAGTATATCTGAGATAATAATAACAAAAAGTGGGCGGACTAGCAGCAGGGGGCGTGGCATCTCCCATATAAATTGAATACAAAATTAATTTATTTTGGAAAAGAACTTTGACATTTACACATTTATAGAATAACCGGCGAACATTTCATATATCTGGGAAACTATTGGATTATTGAAAATTTTCGTAGATTATATTAAAATCATAATTAAAGTTCGGAAAAGTTGGCCAACGAGGCATCTTCCATATTCAAAAAGTGTATATCTGGAAAGCTATTATAGTTGGAATCTTCAAAATCTTTAAGTGGGCTATAGCTAGTTTTTTATATTTTTGTTGTTTATTTGACCATTATCCATACATACTTTGACAACGGAAATTATTAACACTTTGGAGTCAATTTGGTACCAGGCGTGTATACTTATGTATAACTTCTCAAGTTTAGGCAAAAAAGGGGATTACAATATTAATGACACGATACCTTGCAAACCTTGTGACGAGAACCCGATTCTGATTCAAAGTATACAGCTCGATCCAAGTATACTTTGATTTTCCAAACTTTGTTGACCTGTGTAATCTTTACTGGCTTTTATATAGCACCATTTATCAGCTCCTTAATTTATACTTCATAAACGAAAATTATAGCATTTAAATGGAAATTTTACTTTTAAAAAATGTACAACACGTAAAACATTTTCTACACAAAATGCATTCAAATACAACTAGATTGAGATATTTACAACATTTTTAATAAGAGCATAAAAAAACTAGCAAAGAAAAAAAAAACAAACGGTAAATCCTTGACATTAGTTTAAAATCATGAAATTATTTTCAAAAAACCATAAAGAATCCTACAAACACTTGTATCCTTAACTTAACTTGTCCTAAATGTAAAACATGAATTATAGACAACAAATACAAATAAAAAACCCCTTAGAGATATAAAATCAAGACTAAAGAAATGGAAGAGTTAATGGTAACACGTAAAACACGTGCAAGATAAACACACTACTTGTTTTACGATTTAGTTGTAGTTTAAAAGAAAACAACTAAAACAAAATCCTCTAACTATTAAAAAAATCCTTTCTTTTTATTTTTTATGGGTTTACGGTTTATTTTTTTATAACTTCCAAAAAATGGTATGAAATACAAGATAGAGTTAGATGAAAAAAAAAACACATAAAATAAAAACTAAAAAGCCATAAAATTTAGCCATTTTCTATGACATTTTAAGCATTTTCAAATTTAGTTTTGCTTCCTTGCCAAAAAAAAAAAAAACACAAAAACCATATAGAATAGAAATTGTGTTGTTAGAATCTTCTATTATCTTGATAATACTCGTTTGTAGTCGTAATATTTGTTGTACAGAGATACAGATTTCAAAAAGATAAATCAAACAGAGGAGACAACAACATTATTAAAATCTAGTTACTACAACTTGCAACATGCTACAGCTACAAATATTTAGTGCACAAACGTTTGTTGTAAGGAGTAGTTAGTTTACTCTGGCTGGTTGGTTGGTGTTTATACTCTGGGGATGTATATACTTGCAACACATGTATCACTAACAACTACAGACATACATATACATATTTCAAAAAGGAATTGTTCTATGGTATTTATTTCTTCTAAATATATTTTAGATTTTCCACAAAATGTAAAAATAATAAAAAATACTAAATACAAAATTGCTACTATAACTTTGTAATAAGATTTTACACTAGATTACTCTTCATGATTCTAAATGGTTGACCCGAATCTTGTTCTTTGTTTTTATTACTAGTATTATTTGTTTTAAGTAGAAAGGTAAAAGGAGAAATCTTTAGTCATAAAATTAAGTATATAAATCATAAACATTTTAAATTTTATTATGGGGGAGAGGTTTGTTAACAACTTAATAGATCAAAATATCTTTATAAAAATGCAAATAATAAAGACTATAATTTCCCAAAGATTTCTGGTCATATAAATGAGTTGTTATATAAATATTTGCAGACTAGTCTAGACATATTTAATAAATAACATGTAAGAGTGCTATATTCGGCAATGCCGAATCTAATATAACCACCATCAAACCGTATGCCGTAAAAGGAATGCTCTTCTATAAACATCCGGGTGATATTTCTCATCAAATTTACTGAAGAGGACCTTATATGATAGGAAGTGTGAATTATTGACCGTTTTTCATAAAACTTTTCATATTTTTAGACCGATTTTGGTTTATATAAGCATGTTCACATCGAATATTAGTTCCCGACATTTTCGGCATTAAATTCGATAAGAAGATTTACGTTCCTATAAAAATTTCTTAGGTTTTGGCTCGTAAAAAACTTATTTATGTCAAATTTAATTTTTAAGCCAGTACTAAGCATTAAAGTAATTATCTGGAGAGGGCCTTATTTGAGGGTAGGGTCAATTATGTACCGATCCACATAAAATTTGCCAGAGAGGATTTTGCTCGTAAGAGACTTACTTATGTCAAATTTCATTGCTATACTCGTATTTTTAAGCCAGTAATGAGCGTTAAAGTCGTTTTTTGAAGGGGCCTTAAATGGGGGATAGGGTCAATTATGGAGCGTTCCACATACAATTTGATAGAGAGATTATGGCTCGCATGGGACTTATGTGTGTCGAATTTCATCGCTATACTCGTACTTTTAAGACAGTAATTAGCGTTAAAGTCACTTTCTAAAGGCGACCTTACATGGGAGGATGGGTCAATTAAGGACCGATTCACATAAAATTTGATAGAGAAGTTTCGGCTCCTATGGTACTTACGCCAGTATTGAGCGTTAAAGTCATATTCTGAAGGGGACCTTAAAAGGGGGGTAGGGTCAATTATTGACCGATCCATATAAAATTTGGTAGAGAGATTTTGACTCTCATTAAACTTATGTGTGTCAAATTTTATCGCTATGGGGGCTATCCGAAAACGTGGACCGATATTGCCCATTTTCAATACCAAACAAACCTTATCTATAGAGAGTATTTGTGGAAAACCCTTTCATTCCTTTCGGACTCTATCGTGCTTTCAACAGACAGACAGACGGACATGGCTAGATCGTCTTAGAATTTAATAAGGACCCAGAATATATATACTTTTGTGGGTCTATGACCAATATTTCGATGTGTGGGTATAAAAAGATAAGGAGTTTTTACTATTTAAAACTAAAATGACAACAGTTGTAATATAAATTTAAAATGTAATTGATTCAATTAATTTTTACATTGCTAGAGTTTAAAACAACATTCGTTTATTATTATTAAATTCTAATGTTTCAAAGTTTCTTAAATTCTCTAAAATCTAAATTTCGTACCCAGCAAACAATTAATAAAATGTCAATTTTATACCTCCTTTTCAAAATTAAATTAATTATTTAAAACAATTGTGTAAAAACGGTAAGGACGACTTGTTAAAAACGTGTTGCTTTGCTTCAACCTTTGTTTTTTTCAAAACCCCCTAAAAAGGCAACATATTTTTGATATTTACACCATTAGACATAACAATTCTCTCTTCTACTACATACATACATATCACATTACATTTTCATTAAAATTCCATTTAAATTTGTTCACATTTGTATTGTCTACATTTGGAAACAATTCAATTCAATTTCAGTTTTAACTTTAACAATAAATTCATTTGAAATTAAATGTGCAATTGCAATTATTTGGTAACCACCCCTAAAAAAAGGCTCTAAAAACAATTGAGTAAGACAATCAGTCATTGTAACATCTTGATTTGATTTCGAAAAAAAAAAACAATAGTAATGTAGAGGAAAACAAAACGAGTACTTCTTAAAAGTTACCAAACAAATTTTAGCTATTTTTTACCTTAATGTTTTTTGGGTGTTTTTTTTTTTTTTGACCATTTTCATTTACTATTTTGTTTTCAAGTATTTAAACATTTAATCGCAAACTCATCATCATCATTAAAACGGTTTTTTTTTTTTGTTTTGAAAATTTAGTTTAGTTTTTTTTTGTGTTAAAAACAATAGAAGAATTGCCACGTTTCGTATTGTTTTCTTTTATAAATTTAATAGAAACAAACTCCAAGACATTAACAGCAAAAAGTCAATTCTGTTGATCTAAGGATGTATAACAGGGTTCAGTTAAAATTTGGATTTAATTTACTAAAATGAAACTGTTTAACTACTACAGCAACTGCCTTGGTTATTACATAGGCCGCTATAGGAACTGTTGTGCTTCCCTTTAACTGGAAAATGTTGTTGGGAAAACCCTATATATTGTATGCTATCTTCCGATGTTCAGAAACTCAGTTTGCTGGATGTATGTAGTTCCCTGGACATTTCTAATCAGTGTTCATGAGGAATGTTTTAACAGAAATAATATCACTCTTAAGATATTAAGGATCTGATCCAATCTAACGAACACCTGGCAATAAAAAGAAAGTGTTCCATAGCTTCACTGTGTCACAACATTATTCTATAACTTCTCAAGGTTTCTGTTTACAAATAGACAGACAATTTAGTATTTTCTGGTATTAGGTAAAAAAGAGCAATTATTACTGTTTAGAAATCGACCATAAGGAGTACATTAGCTATGTTTTACGTGGACCAGCTGTATGTTGGAAAATTGATTGTCGCTGGGAGAATAGACGCCCACCAAGAACTTACATAGAAAGGCTAAATGCTAAATACTTAGACAATGACATTTTAAGACATTATTCTAATATAGGGATGACATTGGAGCTACGATCGCTTACAAATAAGGAGTTAGGTAGGTACTTACTACGATTGGCTGCAAATAGGGAGTTAAGTACATAGTTTTGTTTTTGAGAAAAAATGTAGCCTACGGGAACACGTCCACCGCGCTCTTCTTAGTTTTCATCAAAAAATTTTGGGAATACTGTTTGTGGACATTTGATATAATTGTTTTTACATAGAAAGAGATCGGAACTACATTGGCATGAGGTACTAAAAACGGAGTATACGGAGTTTCCCGTATAGTCCGTTTCCTTATCGACAATAAATGACTAAAAGACGTTTGTTGAGAATACATATCAGGATATTGAAAGAATAGTGAAGTGTACGCTTCGTTGAGTCGATGCGTATAAATATGAGATATCGATGGAAAAGTGAAATACACACGTAAACCTGGTAATCAAACTGCAGGTCGCAATTTTGAAGATAATTCATTGAAATTTCGTACATGATCTTCTATTGTCCAAGGAACGAAGCCTATTGAAATTGTTAGGTTAGTTTAGGTTGATAGGAGGATGTATACTACATCAAATCCGAAGAAATACACCTTAGCCCACTATCGGGCCTGTTGTGCGCTCCAAATGAAATTGTTAAGATCGTTTTATTATTACATACAAATAAACTGAACCGAATAGAGCTTTTGAGTTCATAATTTGATTTAATATACTCGAACCACGACAAAAAGAGGCAGAACTAAGTTTTATACTTGCCTTGATGACTCTGCCGAATCAGGTCTCACTTGACCCTAGCGCTCAAGAAAGACCTCTCAGAAAATCAGTCCACAATTCCCTTAAAAAAGATAATGTCGCGATGAAATTCATGATAAATACATTTTATGTAAAGGATGGTTCCTTATTTTCCCCCAGCCCCGATATAAAGCCTCTTTCAGAAAATTAGTTTTTTTATCAATAAATAATTTAGATATTGCCCAAGCTTTTTTGTTGGACATCCATACTACCGGAAGATTTGCATTTGCATATTTATATACCAATAAAGACTTAAGCTCCCCGGCTGCATTACCACCAAGCAAAAGCGTAAACCTACTCTTAAACCTTGGGCCCTAGTGCTATTTTTTTCTTCTTTAGATAGAAATATTCTTGCTGACATTCACTTTCAAAAAAGCCCTGCTTTATCCACATTAAATACTTGCTTGATCCTCCATCAACTTTTCCAAGAAACTTTGATCAGGTTTTTAAAGCGAGAATTCCCGTTTTTATTTACAAATAAACAACAAAGGCGACGTATATCGAATAACGATGCAAATCGAAGTGAAGGAAACAAAAATTTCTATGACGTTAATGAAAACAACGTTAATCGAGACAACGTAAAGCGAGGGATTACTGTATTTGTAACTCGGGCACAACTTAGAAGTTTTTGTCAGGTATTTTTTCAATATTTCTGGATTTATACTATATTTTTATGAGATACTTATATATATAAAAAATCAGAATCACTGCTGATTCTCGCCTGATTTCAGCTGAACCACTTTTTAAACTTAAATCTATCTTTTTTATACTTTTTAGCAGAAAAAAATCTACAAATTGTGAAATAGTTTCGTATTTTACACAAAAAAATCTAAAAACCAAAGAAAAATTGCATCATGCTGAGCTAATACTCGTAGATGCATCATTTTTCAGTTGTGCTCTACTGCATTTTAAAATATTATTTTGCAAAAAAAAAAAAAACAGAAACAAGCTATAAAGATAAACTATTCAAACATTTAAAGTACTTTTAAAATTTTACAGATACATGGGGTTTTTATGAGAACATTGTACAATAAAATACTAAAATACGACTAAAATTAAACAGAATGTAGAAAGAGAAAGATAGGAATGGCAGGCGAACAAATTTAATAGTGAAAAATTCATACAAAACGTTTACACCACGGGTGTTGTGTTGCTTTTGACACCTTTTTTTGTGTAAATTTTTGTGATTTTCTGTTGGTTAAAGATGGCAATTGTGTCATGAAGTACCTTTTCATTGTTTCATTCCCTTTTAACTGCAAATACTTTCTATTGTTTTGCTACAATTGTTTTCGAAATTTTATTTCTTTCTGGAGATTTGTCTTACGAGTTTTTTTTTTATAATGAAACTGCTGCTGCTCATTTGTTTCTATTTGTATTTTGCATTTTTATAAATTTCATTGTTTTTTGTTATTTAAAACATTTAGTATGGTTTTACATTTACAATTGTTTTCAAGGGGTTTCCTATTTAAAAGATCCTTTGTTGTGTGTGTGTTTTTGCAAAAAAAGAAAAAAAGTATTGGTCAAGTTGTTTTTGGTAATTTTGTATTCAAGAGAAGTTTGAAAGGGAATAAATAGAATAACAGTTACAAGTGTGATTTTCCCGGTAGGGGGGAAGATTTATTTCATATAAAACAATTTTGTTGGAAAAGATGGCCAATAATTTCTGCTCATTATTTCTTTATTAGGAAAATTGTCATTAAATTGCTTTCACTTGTTGCCAAAAACAAACAAAGAATTTAAGAAATTTCAATAATTTATACTATTTCACAAGAAGAAATGTTTTATTATGAAATCCAAGCAGACAAATTGTCTATTTTTTCAAGGAAATCTAAAATTTGTTTAGCTTTTATTTAACATTTAATCATTATACAATTTTTTATTAATAATTAACTTTAGCTTAGAGAAAAAAACAACAGACAATTCACATTAGTTTAAATAATTAAACAATAATTTTATGACTTTATTTTCATAATGATGAACAAAAAAATTATAAAAAAAAAAAAAATATTATTGTTCATATGTATGTTATTCTATCATGATGTGAACATAAATACGCGTGAAACAAATTAAAATAAAAAAATTGTTATTATTTAAAAAAATTAAATACAAACTTTCCCAACAATCATTAAGTGTTGATTACGATGGCAAATTATGTATAAATAAGTGTTTATAAGTATGTTGTCATAATTATTATTATTGTTATGATTTAATATTATTAAACAAAAAAAATAATTATAATGAATAAATGAAAAAAAACTACAATTTAGTTTAATATTAAATAAAAGCCTTTTTTGAAAAAAAAACAACATACAAATAAAGGGGTCGTTTCTACCGTAAAGAGTTTAATATGATTATTTACAAAATTTCAAAATAAATACTAAAGAGCAGAAATTGATATTTATAGCGTTTTTCTTACGATTTTAAGCAAAGTAGGTTAATCAATTTTAGAGGTATTACGGGGGACTGCAAGACAATCTTGGAGATCTAGCATATGCCGATGACTACTGCCTAGCAGGGTGTCGAAATGTTTACGTGAACATCTACATTGGAGGAATAATTTCATGGTGATCTTTTTCATCCACAGAGTGAGCTTTTCTAACGACTCACATTCGTTCCTCTGTGCTTCTTACATGGCAGTGGTAATTTTTATACAAGGTTCTGTCCGAGATGAAAAAACATTACTTCCGTTTACAACCACGCAGTTGGGATGGCCCCTGATGAGTCGGCAACAGCGACTAGAGACGTAATCGATAGACTGAGGCACGAATCCATCAGATAAGCCGAAAGACTTATATTTACTCACAGAGAGCACACACTCACTCAGCACACTTCTCATTCATTCAATATAGAGAACAGCATGCGACACTCTCATCCTAGGTTACGGGTGGGTAAGGTCCACATACCTCTACATCCATCCCGTATCATATAAATTTAACACCAACACAAACAATTCCAATGCTTAGACCCACAGTCACTGTTCTGCGGGGTACTGTTGTAACCGAATCTGTCCAGAATTATAAACTCTACCGTACATCACTCTTTTAACCAACATTTCCAGCAAATTTGGGTTCAAACCACAGTCATCACGTGCAACCCGAAGGAACCACCCCAATAACCGGTACAAGACAAAGTCCTTAACTCTACCTTGCGGGCTGCCGGTTTCCGTGGTACCAGATTATGTAGTTCTCTAGTTCGACCCCAGACTAGAGGTACTGGTAGCACCTCTTTTCCCTAGTATTACAAGAACACCAAGATTAGGGTCTTTCATCAACACTAACACCTAGCAGATAAACACACGGATATAGTTGGTTTGCTGACCTATATTAACACTATGCTTCGCTACCGACTTTGTAAGGCTTTATAAACCGTTACTTACGAAGTATTATGTGGATCGTCTGGCCGAACAGCATACAGCTTTTTATGGTCGGTCATGCACTAGGAATCAATATTATTAGCAATCCGATATGTAAATGTGGTTTATCTATAGGTACTCTAAAGAAACCCTATGATATCTTATGCTCAGCTCTGGATTGTAATCCTCAGTGTAGTTACAGAATAGGTATACCGGAGACTGATCAACGTAGAACATGGCGAGAAAATATCTATAGATATTAAAAACGAAAATAGTTTGGTAAAGCCCTAGGAACTATAGGAAAATATATGTATATGTACATATATAATGAACTTTTTGATCACTTTAAACTTTTAACCCTTACGATTTATTTATAACTCTTAAATGATGTATGAATTGTATTCATATCTTATACGGTTCATAATTATTGGTCTCTAAACATGGGCATATAGGGTATTTTTGGACAAAATTATAAATGTTGACGGCTTAATAGCATTGGAACCGATTATCGGATTATAACGAATGAGATTTCATTCGACAGGGCTACGATTACTCATCATATACATATATATACAGCATGAAATGGAAAATATCTTTTATCCTAGTCTAAATGAGTGGTCTCCGGTAGGTTAGTGTTCTAGCCTGGTAGACCGTAGGTGGTGGTGGGTTCGATTCCCACCTAAGGCACTGGTAACAGGCCCGATAGAGGCCTAGGTGTATTTCTTCGGATTTGATGTCTAAAGGAACTGTACTAAATGTTTGTTAGCTGGAATAAAACTCAATGATTCTAAAGTGATGATGTTCAGTAAAGAGTTTTAACAATTCCGATTCATATAGAGATTCTATTTAATAACTAAAGCCAGCTAGAGAAAGACTTGCAGCTATACCAATTAAAATAAGTTAAACTCTTACTTAAAAATCACTCCCTGAAGCGGCAAAACTTTGCATAGTGTTTAAGAAAATACAATTCAACAATTCGGAACAATAAACAAAATACCGCGTAAAAAGTTCAAAGTGCGTTGTGTGTCATTTTAATTGCCAACATTAAATGACAATTTATAATGAAAATGCGTATAAAAACCAACAAACACACTCAATACGAAAGAGATAAAGACGATTTTGTACAAAAACATGTCTTTTATAAAACAAAACTAAAAAAACATATTTTGTAGTTTTTATTTTATTATTAGTGAGAGACTCATTAATTTATTGTAACGATAACCTTTTGTTGATCTCAACATATAATTTATGTATGAAGATGACGATTTAAGTTTTAGTAACAATATTAAACAGAAAAAAAAACAAGCTCAAACTAAGAATTAGTAACAATAATAAACAAATGCCCCTTTCCGGGTTCCCCTGAACTGTGTGTGTGTGTTAAATCCTTTCAAATTAAAATTATACTTAAGCATAAGAGGGTTGTTTTAGAAGTTTTTGGCCTCCTCGATAGAAAATAAAACTTTTTTCATATTAAAAATTTTTGTAAAAGATACATGGTAATTAGTGCTGGAACTAATTATGATTCATATATAAAATCTGGTATTATTTTCTAATTCAATCAAAATCTGTTAGTCAATTATTACTGGTATTAGCCTAACTACAAATATGATAAATTTATTTATACTGAAGTCTGCTGGTGTTACTGAACTGATTTCATTTATTAAAATTCATATTTATATAGTTTAATGTGTGTGTGCGTGTGTGTATCTGTGTTAATATTTGTTAAAGTGGCAAATGTAATTTGTTTGCAAATGATTTCAGTAAAACCATAAATTATAATAAAAAATAATGAAAACAAATTAAATGTATTTCATTCATTTATTTATTTATTTATCTCGACTATAGATTTAAAATTATACTGTATGTTTGTATGTGTAACAAATTAATATTTCGTTCATTTCTGGTTTAAATAAACAAAAAAAAAAAAAATAATAATAATAATAATAAATAAATTTAAAAATTTTTTTCTGAGTTCATTTTAAACTACACGCCGTGATCGTTTGTTAGCTTGTTCGTAACTCTAATTATATTTTTATTTTTTTGGCACATGTTTAAACTGATAATGATCGATATTTATTTTTTTTTTTGTATTTGATGATACGTTTATATGTAGTTGCTGTTGTTGCCTGATCAATTTTTGACATGCCATCTATTACAAATCTTAATTTATGATATGAAACACATTTATGTTATTGATTTGGTTTTCATTTAATTGTTTAGATTTTTACGTAAATTGCATGTAAATTATTGTTAAATTAAGACAAAATTATAGATTTTTACCTAAAGGAATTTTTATAGGGAAATTGACATGAAATTTGTTATTATTCATATTGATTTCTATTTTTGGTTAAAAATATATTGATTTTCAGAAATTTTTGCAAAATATCAAAAATTTTTGCTAATTTATTTCAATATGTTTTTTTGGTTATGTGGAATTTTTATTGCCAAAGTGATCCATATTTAGAAGTTTTCATATTGTTTTTGTTAAAAAGTATTTATTAAATTTCTATAAACATGCACAATTCGTTTAAATTGAAAAATATTCAAAGAAGATTTATGAATTTTCATAAAATGCGAACGTTTTACTATTGATAAAAGAAATGAAATTATAGTCGTACGAGAATTATTATTCTCGAATCGGAGAAAAACAGATTTGAAGTTACAATCCCAGTTTTGCATGATTGAAATAATAAATATATTTTTTCATATTAAGTATCTTTAGAAACATATGAATGTATATAAATGGGAAATATTCGATCTCTTCAATCCGATCAAGTTTGCAATCCGAGAAATACAATCGAAATTTTTACAAGTTACATTTTTAAGACACCATTTTAATTACACAGCTCAACAAACTGAAGGTTTGTAAAAACCAATTTGACCCGATTTTTCGAAATTGATTCACAATTTTGTCGGAATATGATATTGAAAATTTAGTTCGTATAGTATAGTAATTATAAAATATATTTTCGTTTGGGGGTTAATTTTGATTTTTTTCGATACCATTATAAATATGAATCTTTATTATATATATTTCTCAAGTTCCATTTAAATGGAAGTTTCACAATATCACAAAAAATTTACTTTGACTTTCACAGTATATAGGTTATTCGATTTGACTAAATCTTCAGATATATGTTTACTATTATCCGGTATTTTATATTCTGAAAAGGTTTGATATTAAATACATAACAGTAAGGCTAATTAAGGCTAATTTCTAAAAATTTTACTAAAAAATAATTATGTCCGATATTCTCAAAATCCAAATCGCAGTTCATGAATCACATGGAGAGTTTCTAAAAATGTCACTAAAAAAATGTTTAGAAGATTGAAATTGGTGTTTTGAAACTGACGTCTGAAGGGCTTTATATACATAAATACATACTATATGTATAATTATACCCAAACATTTTACAAAAGTCCTTTAAAAATGCCCCTCTAGAGCCACGGCGGCACCAGTTAACGTGGTCCTACCGCCCTAAACTATTCCATAATTCATTTTAATAACTTACGCTATAAATTTAGAGGCAGAAAGGGTCATAATTCAATGTTTAGAACACAAGTACATACATATGCTATTAGGGGGAATAAAAAAATCAAAATTTGTAAAATTGGTGGGTGATACGATTACATATTCGGAATGAACACACCAAATAATACTGGGAGTAGTGAAGATTCTGTAAAAAGTTATTTCAAAGTTGACCTGTGTCCCCAACTGTTAACATTTTGTAATCTGAAATTTCGTATCAATTTCCATCTAGTGAATAAAACAACACTTTAATGTATAATTTGAGAATACTTGCAGATATCATCTGTGTCAACGATCCACATTAGTTTAGAAAAGTTTTATTTTTGAAATAATCTAGTATCTCGTAAACTATTGGAGATATCGTAGGAAAGCTAAGGAATAGCTGTTTGGCTTACTAGGTTTTTGTGCAGAGAAAATGGTAAAACTTTTAGAGTGGTTCTATTTTAATTCAAATTTCAATTAAACACTTAGTTTTGTCACAAACCATAAATTCTTGAAGCTATCTCTAACCAGATAAATGATAAGTTTTCTTCCACTTAATAATTCATTAATTACCATATAAAAAACAACAGATTGCATTTATTTATCATCATCGTTTTTTAATTACACAATTGCAATTTAATTAAAAACACACACAAAATGCAACAGCAGCAATAACAACAACATAAAAACAAATAATTTAAACTAATTAAATATCGTACTCTATTTTTTTATCGCAAAACAAACAAATGACACAAACTAAATGGGAATTAAAACCCACTCTAGAAAACAGGAACAAAACAGCATCATCAGCAGCACAAAATTATCATTATTACTTGGAAAAACAGCAACAAAGCAGGAGCAAAAGTTGTTGTTGTAGGGGACATATTGAAAAACAGATTTTTTAAAGAAGATAGAGCAGAGTGCCAATAATAAGGACTACTGCTGCTGCTGGTACTAACACACTAACAACTAAACACTATCTGCTGCTGCTGCTTTTGCTATAATGGAACTCGTTAATTTACTTATTGATCTAAATGACGACAACCCATGAATGGTGTTTGGGTAATGTTTACTTAGGATCCATCTAAAACTCAAATAATAACAACACCAAGACCAATCTATGGATGTATTGTCTGTCTATTTGTTTGTCTAAAAGTCTGTCCGTCTGTCTATCCCAGCGTCTTTATAAACGTTTGTCTTTTTAGTCTTTGTTTAACTAAAAAGTGTGTCCAACCAACAACAAAATTCCTATAAAAACAACACTAACATACAATAATAACAAAAAAACAACAGCAACAACACACCATTTATCGGAAGCCATATGCAAAAAGTAACAACAATAACAACAACCACAAGACAGTTAGCTCAGCAGCATTATTAAAATAAAAACTCTTAACGAGCGTAAAATGTAACTATTAAAAGTAGTAACGCCCCTCTGGAACAATCAGCTTAATATCTCCACAACAACAACTACAATAACAATAATAATAACTTAAAATTACAGCAACAAAATATCACTAACAACACACTATCACACAATAGCAGACATGTTACTTTAATTATTTTATCCACAAAAAAGAGAGAAAGAGATCGTAATCATACATTTCATTCACTCTTAGGGCAAACAACCACCCTACAAAGATAAAATCCACATATTCAAATGGTTAAACACTGGATAAAAGAGAAAACATTATAACATTGCTAATGTTAGAAAGAGAGAGACAGTGATAACATGTATAAACTAAAAGAGTAGACCAAACAGTAAAAAGAGAATTTTGTTAATGAAACCGGTTGCTGTTTATTGTGTGTAGCTCTGGTTTTTGTTGTTGCTAAAGAAGAGCAGCAAAGAGCGAGGTAAAATTCCCACAGCGGATACTTAGAGCCCTCGATGAGTATTTGTGGATTATTCTGACATCGTTTGTCGTTGAGTAAACACACGTTAAGAGTACGTCCGTGATAAAAAATAAAAGAAAAAAAATATATAAAAATTTCTTTTAAAATAAACAAAAAATTCTACAAAAGAGAAAATCATTTTGAAAATTTATCAAAAGAAATACCAAATAAAACGAAAAGTTTTCTAACTTTCTTAACAATATTATACAAAAAAAAGAATCTATGATTTTATGGAAATTATAAAAAATCTGAAAGAAAAAAGTGCTAATATTAACTCCACCATAACCAAGGACTAAAAGTAATAAACAAATTGTTTATGTGTAGTGATCAATTAAAAAAACAAAGTTTTTAACTATTAAAAACTTAAACACGCCAAAACGGATTTAACAAGTGAAATACAAACGCAGACGCCCAGCGCTTTATTAAAACGCGTATTTATGACTAAAATGATTCCGCCGGTACCCACATCAGCAGTCATGATGCCTACGCCTAAACAAAAGATCGGCTTTAGCATTGAGTCGATCGTTGGCAATGATGCCTCCTCGGCCGCAAATACCGTCGGTGAAAACTTAAACGGTTCCACTAGTACAAATTCCGATGACAACAACTCCACCACAAATCCCTCCTCGCCACCACAAACACCGCCAGCCGGTATCACCTCATTGCCTGGTTTACACAATCCTCATATTTTGTCGCAACATCCTCATATGGCTCATCATTTGTCGATGGCCCAACAGCAGGCTTTGCATCAACATTTGCTGATGCAACATCAACAGCAGCAACAACAGCAAAACTCACAAAAACCTGATATATCGGATATTATACAACGTTTACATAATTCAGCCCAAGCGGCACATTTGAATAGCAATAATGGCCCTTACAGTCCTCCCGCCCATACACGTCTCTCACCTGATCATGAGTCTGTCAATAACCAACATCCTGCACCTCAAATTCACAGTCTGAAACGTGAAAGATCGCCTGAAAGAGGCAATGAAAATGTACAAAATCCTGCACAACGTCATCAACCTCCACATACACCACCCAAATCAGTGTCACCTCAGTCTTCATCACATGCTTCCCCACCACCTGCCAATATGTGTAACAGTCCCGCCACTCCTCAGCATTATGGTAAACCTTTAACAAATCCCATGACACCGGGTTCAATGCCCATGTTAGTACCTGGTATGCCTCCGGCTAATATAGTGAGACCTTTCCCCATGGGCCCAGGACAAGCACCACCACCACCTCCTCATGTAGCACAACCTGGAATGCCTGATATTAAAGCTTTACCTCCCTACATTAATGCACCACCAGAAATGCCTCCTCAACACAATCCTCATTTAATAGCCGCCGCCCAGTTCCAAATGGCTTTACAGGCCGGACATGTTTTGGGACCAGCAGCTGCGGCTGCAGCCGCTGCCGGTTTACCTCCCCATGCTGGACCATTTATGCCCGGTTCCGGCATGCCCAGAGATAGTTATCCCTTGTATCCCTGGCTTTTAAGTCGTCATGGCAGAATATTTCCTCATCGTTTCCCAGGAAGTAAGTATTTGAAATCATTATTATAACAAATGACTATTAAATTAAATAGTTATTAGCTAAAATCCCTCTCTTCTCTCTCTTAAAAAAACAAACACTAATTTCGAACTTTTCTCTTTTGCTTTATTTTAGATTTCTTGCTACAACCTTTCCGCAAACCTAAACGCATACGCACCGCTTTCTCACCTTCACAACTTTTGAAATTGGAACATGCCTTCGAAAGCAATCAATATGTTGTGGGAGCCGAACGTAAAGCTTTAGCACAATCCCTCAATTTAAGCGAAACCCAAGTCAAAGTTTGGTTCCAAAACCGACGCACCAAACACAAACGCATGCAACAGGAAGATGGCAAAGAGGGCTCCGATAGAAACTCACAAAACGCCAGCTGCGATGAAGATGATGATGAACTCATCGATATGGAAATGGATGACTGTGGCAGTGATGATGAGCATGAATACGAACAAAGTCATTAAATGTTCCCAAAAACAAACAGAAATTTGGATTCTGGGAATCCTTGTGTAAATACCAAATTGTAAAATCGATTTAGCAAAAGCGTGTTGTGAGTTCCTTATTTATTAGTTATTTGTGTTGTGAAGCTGCTGGAGAAGGTAAAGCAAAAGAGAAACAAAACTTTGAGAGCGAAATTATCTCGCTTGTGCTGAGTTTTAGTTTACAAAAAAAAGTTAAGAAAATCTCAGTTTTGTTTTAAGTTGTTTGTGACTTGTGATATATTTCTAACATTATTATCATTCCTAAAATGATAATTTAATAATTAGAACCAATTTTTTTTTTTTTTGTATTAATTTGTGTTTTTATTATTATTATTATTATTATTTTAAAGAATTCTGTGTAAATTGTATATAGATTCATGTAGGGAAATTAGCTAAGAGCTTTTTTATTCCTTTATTTTAAAAATTTCTTAACAAAGTCATATGTATTGGTTTTAACTTTATAATAATTTTCATCTTGTTTAGAAAAATTTCTTCATATTCATTCTTAAAACTCATACCATTTTTGTATTATTTACTTCTTTTTTAGTTTTGTAGTTTTAAGACTTTAAATAATTTTTTGTTTAAATAACAAAAATTTTGTACATACTACTAATTAGTTTTTTAAGATTTTATACTATAAGTTTTGTTTAGTGTAGTAGAAAAAAAAAAAACAAAGACAAAAAGTTCATAAAAAAAAACATTATTACAAATGATGATAAAAAATATATACAAATATTAAAAAAATTAAATTATCTGGTGTTTTTAATTAAAAAAGTTATTTTAACTAAATGTTTTGAAAGTTTAAAGAAATAATTGAAAATATTTGTTAACTCTTAACTAAGAAAATATCTGACAAATATCTGACTTTAAAGAACTTTTGTAAGTACAAATATTTGATAAAAGGAAGTTGTTGCCGAGAAATTCTTCAAAGAAGAAAATTTCCCTTTTGAAAAGTTTTTACTGTATTTCAAATATATTTATGTTCTTATTTCTAAAAATCAGAAAAATAAAAAAAATCTTAAAACACACAAAGTCATTAACTAAAAATCGTATTTCAAAGATTCTAATCGCGTGTTACTGGACTAAACTTTTTCTTCGTTTGGCCTATAGAAAATTAAAAATAAAAAAATATATTAAATATTTTGTTAAATTTTTTTCCTATATCGCGGCTGTTGTTTTTGGTCTGTGTAATTTCCACTTAATGATAGTTGCGTGTTGAAATATGTTTTTAATTGTTGAATAAATATTTAATGATTTTATATGGTGATTTTTAATGTTCTGATTTTATTTCTATATAGAAAATAACAAAAACAATAAAACATTAAGAACACACGTAAAGAATAATTGGTGAATCAATATATTAAATATTATAAAAAACAAGTTAGAGTGCTAAATTCGGCTGAGCCGAATCTTAAATACCCTCCACCAGCTACTTTTATATTAAGACTTTTCTAATTGGTAAAATATTTGTAGAAATAAGTTATCTCATGTCTTAAATTGAAAAATCCCAAGATTTAAACAGCTTAAATCTATTACTTTAAAGGATTTTCAAAATACATATATAATCTACACAAATTGCTAATGCAACTAGTTAAATACGGTTAAAGTGCTTTCAGGGACAGGACCTAGATATGACCAATTATAGTCCGATCGTAAAAAATTCTTTAAGCTAAATTTCTGTACATAAAAGCTATATTTCAGTAAAATTTTATATCTATATCGTAATTTAGTAATAAGTAATGTGTGTTTAAGTGATTTTCGGAAGGGAACGTGAGAAATCTTGAAATAGAATTTTTGTATACAAAACTAATATTTGTGGCAAATTTTGTATCAATAGCTTTATTTGGTAATGAGTAATGTGCGTTTAAGAGATTTTCGTAAAAGGACATTGTATGGTTGGACTAATCGTGAAAAAATGTTGAAATAACATTTATGTGTACAAAAATAGTATTAATGCCAAATATTTTATGGGTATCACTATTTCCTAATGAGTTATGTGCCTTTAAGTGTTTTCTGAAAGGCACCTTGTATAGCAGTTATGATCAATTATGGACCGATAGGAAAACAATTTCACAGTAATATTTCTCTGTATATGAGCAATACTTCTGCCAAACTTTATAGTTAGTAATGAGTTATGAGCGTTTAAGTAATTTTCGGGAGGGGACCTTGTATGGGAGCTATGACCAATTATGGACCGATCGGAAAAAAATGTTCATAGTAATATTTCTATGCATGTGGGCAATTTTTATACCAAATTTTATATGGATATCTTAATTAAGTAATGATTTATGCGCGTTTAAGTGATTTTCGGGATGGGACCTTGTATGGGAGCTATGACCAATTTTGGAGCGATCGGAAAAAACTTTCACAGTAATATTTATATGCATATGGGCAATACTTATACCAAATTTTATATGGATATCTTAATTTAGTAATGAGTTATGAGCGTTTAAGTGATTTTCGGGAGGGGACCTTGTATGGGAGCTATGACCAATTATGGACCGATCGGAAAAAACTTTCACAGTAATATTTCTGTGCATATGGGCAATACTTATACCAAATTTTATATGGATATCTTAATTTAGTAATGAGTTATGAGCGTTTAAGTGATTTTCGGGAGGGGACCTTGTATGGGAGCTATGACCAATTATGAACCGATCGAAAAAAACTTTCACAGTAATATTTCTATGCATATGGGTAATACTTATACCAAATTTTATATGGATCTCTTAATTTAGTAATGAGTTATGAGCGTTTAAGTGATTTTCGGGAGGGGACCTTGTATGGGAGCTATGACCAATTATGGACCGATCGGAAAAAACTTTCACAGTAATATTTGTGTGCATATGGGCAATACTTATACCAAATTTTATATGGATATCTCAATTTAGTAATGAGTTATGCGCGTTTATGTGATTTTCGGGAGGGGACCTTGTATGGGAGCTATGACTAATTATGGACCGATCGGAAAAAACTTACACAGTAATATTTCTGTGCATATGGGCAATACTTATACCAAATTTTGTATGGATATCTTTATTTAGTAATGAGTTATGCGCGTTTAAGTGATTTTCGGGAGGGGACCTTGTATGGGAGCTATGTCCAATTATGGACCGATCCAGAAAATTTTTCTCTGAAAGAATTCTATTGACATAAGATTTTAATTTGTAAAATTTTGTGAAGATATCGATATTGTGATGGAAGTTATTAAGGAAAAACCCATTTTCCGGGAATATGTACTTTTGTATGGGAGGTATATGAAATTGTGGACCGATTCTGGAAATTTTCTGCACGAATCAAGATCTTGTGTAGAAACGAATGTATGGTGATTTTCATGGAATTATCTTGCATAGTTTTGGAGAAAATTACATTAGAATGTGTAAAAAATGCTTATTTTTTTCGAGGTTGTTTTAAATTTTGATTCATAACTTTTCCCGATGTGAACCGATTTTGCTCATTTTCAATACCAAACTGTACCGGATAATAATGAATACTTTGGGTGAATTTGGTTAAATGATATTGCTTCGTTTTAACGTGAGCGTGTTTTACACAGACAGACAGACAGACGGACGGACGGACGGACGGACAGACGGACATAGCTAAATCGACTCAGAATTTCATAAGGACCCAGAATATATATACTTTGTTGGGTCTCAGATGAATATTTCTTGGTGTTACACACGGAATGACAAAGTTATATATACCCTCTATCACCACTGATGGTGGTGGAGGGTATAAAAACGTATAAAAAAACATTTAAATTGATTACAGAATAGGCAATCAGTTGGTGAATATTTTGATTAAACTGGATTTAGTTAATTAGTTTCATATCATACATCAAATCTGAATAAATACACCTAGGCATTAATCGGGCCAGTTGTGCGCTCCTCTACCAGGGCCTAAGTTGGGAATCGACGTCGGATGTTTTATAATTGCAGTAGACAAAGAACTAGTTCATTAAAAGAAGGAAAAAAATGTCAGATCAAATCGTTTGATACAATCGGGGTATAATTGCCGACGGTGATTAATTTAATAGAACAATTCGGAAAAGTATTCTTGCAAAAATTTATTGTTCGCTCCGGAACAATACGAGTCATACTCGGGGTCAGCAAAAATTTTCTCTAAGAAAAACATTTATTGTCCACAAGGAATTGGTTATACAGACGAAATATTTTTTAAGTAAATTTTGAAAATCTTTTCAACATGAACATGAATTTTAAAACAAAGTCTATTGTTTTTTATCATTATGAGTTTAAAGTGATAAAAACGAATTGTGTTTGTTAAATGAATTTTTGGGATTATTGCCAAATTATTAAATAATTTTTTGTTAAATTAAAATCATTTTCCGCAAATGTAGCTCATTAATTATATATATGTTTCTACAATATAATAAATAGTCTTTTGGAATAGCAAAGGAAAAACAAAGAATTGAATTAAAAAATTTAACTTTTAAACAATTTAAGCTTTGAGTGACACCTCTTTTGAAGAAAGATTATTATATTTAAAAGAGATTAAGTATTAATTTTACTAATTTTGGAATAATTAAATGTTAGACAATTTAAGAAGGAATAGTCGATGTCCATTCATTCAATATAGCGGCACTATCTCGTTAATTCTAACACTTAAGCCCTCGAAAAAGTAATACGGTAGTATCAAAGCGCATAATCGGGGCAGATGGGTAATTTGGTCTGTAATAAATTTGTAGCTTCGGTGGCACATCTTAGTGATACCTATACCATTAATAATAGGTCAAAAATTAATTATCAACAGCGCTCAAAAGCGTTTACTCACCGTAATCTCACATCTAGCAGAATTCTAATCTTTTTCAATACTTCAGCTCACCGCTGCTATATTATCTCTTTAACGACCTGGGAAATCTCCATTTAGATTCTATTGAGATTTCGATATATATCGTATGCCGTAATTTGGGCCCTGGTCGTGAGGAGAAGGATAAATGGTCTGAGAATTTATATAATGCCAGACAGCGTCAAGCAGCGCTGCTCAAAGCCGTACTATCGTATGAAGTTAGATCAGGTGTTATTTTCCGAATGAACTGGGTAAACGTAACAAATTAACATTATTTTGGATATCGGGTCATGAAGGTCATACTGGTAACGAACGGGCGAATTGCTAAACAAATAGAGGCGCTCATCCCCCACTTATCGGACCTGAACCATTCTTTGGTATCGCATAAGGACATGTCAGACACAGATGCGAATCATCGCTCGAATCTAAATTTGCTCGCCACTGGGAAGCTACAACAGGGCTTAGACAGACAAAGCGCTAAATTACGCCATCAAGGGGAAAATTCCAAAAGTTACTATCGCTAAACACGGAACTCACGGGACATTGTGATCTCACAAATGATCCAAAACATGGTGGCAGTGCTTAGGGCCCTCTCCAATCTAATCTAACGCCCTGGTCGAACTCTCATTGGTAAATTTTATCGACCAAATTCTTAATTGAGGTCTCAGCAGAACGATTATGTCAATATAGCGAATTTAACGAAAATTTGCTGCTGTTATGGAGATTTCTCACGACAAATAACGGAATATTATAAACTAGAAAGATACATTTTAGTTTGAAATCCAATATAGTCTCAACTTACTACTAAATTGTATACAATCTGAATTACTCCTCAAAGATTGTAGATAGATGTAATAGGCCAAAGGTTGCTGCCTAGATTAATACAATTTACCAATCGGTTTTCAAATAATGGCGGTCAATACGTTTGGCTCATGGGGACCTCTGAAGGTTAGTTGGTAGTGTTGTAGTATGTTTGTTTGGAACTTGCAACATGTCTGCACCAAGCTTCATGTTGAAGAGTTTTTGAGGTCTTACGACTATCAGATCTTTAACGATCTGTGTAATTGTGTGTGTATTACTTAATGGGAATATGTATCCCCCTATGTTAAAAAAATCATATCATTATAGTCCAGATTTCTGATCGGAATAAATATGAATGTGTATATTTTAAGACAGACGACTTTTATCCGAAAATAATTATAAGCATTTCTTCAATCGGGGTATATATAAAGTTCATGCATTAAGCGAATACCCTTAGTATTATGTTTATACATACATATGTATCTATCGCAGTGTGTGTATGTGTATTAGAATGTTTGCTTGGACACAATTAATAAACGATAATCAATTGATGATATCGTTGATGATGGCGTGATGATCATAATCAGCAAATAAAAATATAATAATATAAATTCATACACACTTACGAACCAACCAAAACAACAACAAAAACAAACATGTTTAAATATTTATAAACTAAATAACACAAGAGAGAGAAAAAAAGACATCTCAAGAACACAGCAGCAACACAACAACACTTTGAAATTATTTCATTATCCTTCAGGCAACGAAATAAGTAACACATGCAAACTACAAAACTCACACACACCTTTTCTTTAAAATGAATTTATATGTTAAAAAGGAATTTCGTTTAAAAAAGAAAAAGAAAAATTCAAATATTTTTATTTTAAAGTAATTTGTTGTTCTTACTTTCAGCAGCTAAAATTGTCAGTGTGAAATTGTTACAATTTTCCACAGTTTTTTTCTTTTCTCTCTCAGTATTTTTCAATATTCCCTGTGGTTGTGGTTGCATCAGTAAACGTTTTACCATATAAACATTCAGACGGACAGACATTTTAACATTTTGCTCCCAATATATTAAATTGTGTGGTTATGCTTTTCTGTTGTCGTTGTTGTTGTTCGTTCGTTTTATTTTGTGGTTCAGGTTCATTCGTCTGTGTAATAATTAATAATAAATTACACCCACCAATAAATATATTTTTGCTTTTTTTTGCTCTTCTTGGTTGAATATTTTTCATTGACTTGTGTGTACCCATGTTTCTTCTAACTATTTGTGCCTTGTATCCCATTCTTTGGATTCACTTCACTTCAATTCGTTTTTCATTCAGTTCAATGTTGTTGTCCCTACGATTTATTCTACTACTTTAAAGGCGAAGAGAACATTTATTCATAGTTGTCAGCGATTACCAAGAATGTAATCATTTTTCCTCATTTCACGTTTGTTTGGTTTATGATGCTAAATTTTGATTGAAATCTATGATCGATTCAAATATTATATATTAATGACTATAGTTTTAGATTGAAATCCATCTTCATGATAATCTCAACTTATTACATATTTATTATTTCTGAAACTATTACGATCAGGTTAACTTTTCTAAGTTTATAGATCGGGCTCTAGACTCGTGTAAACTATGAGACTTTTTCATAAATAGAAATTTATAACCGATTATGACCTATATAGGCTAGGTTATTGGAATAAAGAAATTGAAAATGAGACTTCACTCTGCTAGACTTCTTGTTGAGGACATTTTTAAGATCGTAGAACTAGTGGTCGCAATCATATTCCTTCAAAGCCAATGCCTTTTATCCAGGTCTATGAAGATCTATTTGATCGTGTATATAACACCTAATACAAAAATTTCTCCTTATACTAAAGAATACACATCTTTATAACCCTGATCCCTGACCGGGAATAAATATGAATGTGGTATATTCGTGTGTTTTATTATGAGTTGAAGTAGAAGTATCCATAACACATTAAAACCCAACAACAGCAGCAACACCAATATTTCCTTATAACAAACCTTTAAACGTGTTTATCAAATCGTAATTCTCGGAAATTAACACGAATGATTTTCAAAACATTATTCGAGCAGTCGTCGTTATTTGTTGCGTTGCATTTGTCAGTGAGTAAGTGTGCGTCGTTTTGGTAGGTGCGTGTGTCAATGTGTGTTTGAATGTATTTTTACTGTCAGTTGTTGTATTTTAAACGAGATTTCAATTTTTGTTTGAAAACATTGGAGAAAAAAATTAATGTTGCCAAAGGTTACGTACATAGTATGTGTAGTATTGTTTTGAGCTCCACTGTGATGTGTTTGGTTTTTTTATGTTGTATGTTTATTGCTTGATTTGTTGTTTGTATTGTAGATTGTTAATGTTTTCTTGTTGTTTGCTGTTTGCCAGCTATTGTTGCTGTCTGTTGCAGTTGTATGCTTTAGCTGTTTAACCAATAAACTTATTAAATAAACCAATTTGCCTGAATTAACAAGTTCGTTGTTAAATTTTTCTGCTTTATAGGTATTTCTTTCTTTTTACAAACTTTTTTTTTGATTAGGTGTGGAGATTTATTTGTACATAAGTTTTGTTAAGGAAATATGAGTATTAATTGTTGTTCATTTCTGAATTTTTTATTGTAGTATTTGTAATTAGTACTTTAAAAACAGTGTGGCTAATTTGGCGTTTTATTTATTTATCAATTCTACACAAAATGTGTGTGAAACTAATCATTATGGGAGTGGGATTTCCTTTTCGCCTAATCACTCGTTTTAAAGATAGGACATCTCCACACTTTTTCCCTTCTGATTTTTTAGTTTAATGGTGTTATGTGGGTAACTTTCGAATATCTAAACATATGTTAAATGCTGTAAAAGTAAGATCAAGTGAATGTTTTTTAAAGCACATTTATTATTTTTTAAATTTAAAATAATGAAAGGTTTTTTTTATATAAATTTACATTATTAACATTTAATTATTATTTGAAATAGTTAAATTATAATTAATTTAATTGTTAATTTATATGCTAGATAATAGAATTTTAATTATAGTTTTTAAATCTTGCTGCCAGCAATATTTTAAAAAGTTGAAAAATATTGACTTTGAGTTAAAAATAAAATAAAATTGTTTAACAACAATCGAAGTACACTTCAACTTTTGCAATTTATAAAAGTTATTGAGTAAAAATTTTTAATAGACAAATGAGCTCACGATTAAACTAGGGAATACTAGAGATAAGAGTAGAGCCTGTAGACAATTCCCACAAGTGTTAACTCTGTTTCCTGAGGTCAAATTGACGACTGCGATTTTCATTTAAATTTCTATTAAGATATCCATCGATATCGAATGTCTTAAGTAGCTATTTAAAACAATTATTTAGTCCTATGTTATCAATGTAAAAGTAATCAGTTCCATCAAAGATTCGAAATTTCAGAGATATCTAGCAGTTTATAAAGGGGGCAAAGGAAAATGGTTAGAAATCGGCTGCCTTGGGTTTACTTGTTTACTTTTTCGGTAGTTATAAAAATAATATCTAATACTAATTACACAGGCCGACAAAATGTTAAAAAGTCAAAACCCTGATACCATGCTGAATCCGAATTTGACCACAGATTTCCGAATTTGTTTTCAGATTGGATTTATTTGTGTACATTCACAAACAGTGTAGTTGTCATTCTTTTTCGGTTGTTGTAAAAGTGATTTCTAATACCAAAAAAATATAATTACTCAGGTCGACAAAATCTGAAAAAAGTCAAAACCTTGATACCGCACTGAATCCGAATTTGACCCCAGGTTTTCTTCATAAGATATGGGATTTGAGATATCGTGACCTGAAGTTGAAAAAAACGCATTTTTCGCCCTTTTAGAGACGTTACAACAGCGCCATATCATCGAGATTTTTATATGAATCGGATTCAGAATCAGCGCAGCTCGATCTGGTTTAACAATTTATCAACCTGCGTTATTTATATTCTTTGCTATTACCCCCACAGAAAATTATACTGTGTTCCGAGTACTCTGAAAATTTTCTGTGGGGCCTTAATTCTATATAGAACAAAATTTCAACCCATATTTCGTTTTTGAAAAGATTTTAAGAAGATTTCACACTATTTTCTAACAGATTTGTCCAGTAAACGTTCCTATTCTGATTTCCAAAAAAACACTCTATTATAAAAATTCGAAAAGAAAAAGTTTGCATCTTGTCTATCCCAACATATTTCTAAATTTCCTTAATAAACGTTCTTTCTTATTTTCTATGAGTGTCTGTTACTATGAGAGTATGTACCATGTGGAGGGACTTTATTATTAAATTATGCTCATAAGTAATATTTACGCAACTGGTCATATAATCTATTACCTCCTCATACACTCTCTCTCTCTCCAAACACCAAAGTCTTCTACATCTGTACGATTTTTTTCAGCATGTCTAGGCTGTATTTATCTCTACATAACACTAATAATGGGTTAAGGAATAGAGGGGTTTTAGGTGGTAGGGGCAACACCACCAACAACAACAACAACTAACTAAACATTGGCGCAGTAGGTGTAACCATATCCAGTGTTATGCTGTCTGTTCGTTAATTGCGCACATGTCTTGACTCTTGACGTATGTTTCTTGTCTTCTTGTTTGTTTTGCTGGGCCATTTTCTCTGTGAACGATTTTTTTCTTATTGCTTGTTGTATTCCCCACTTTATTATTATTATTTATTTTTCAGTTTTGTTTTTTGGGCTTTATTTTGTTGTTATGTTTTTCTTATATGTATTTGGCTTGTTCACTATGATATTAATTACTTGACGTCCATTTCAGTTAAGTACTCGTAACTAATCGGGGCTACAGTCAGTAACAGACAGACTTACAGATATACTCATATGTACGTAAAAATGTTTGGTAGTTGGAAAATGAGTTAATTTTTTTTTTTTGTTAGTCTTTCTTTCTCTTTATTTTGTAATGAACATTTATGTATGAGTTTGTTTTTTATTATTAACCCAGCTACTCTTATGTCCCAAACGTCCGTCTGTTCTTCATTTAAGTCTTCAACGAAATAAAGTTATTATAATTATCATTAATTCATTGGAATTAGTCCATTAAAAAGCATGGAGTGTGCGTGTATACGACAAAACTTACATCAACTCATTCAGTCAGTCTGACAGTCATTTACTTACTCACTCGTTTAACGCATTTACGTACGTAATATGTTCGAGTATTTGGATGTAGTTAAGTCAGGTTAATATTTACAGCTGGTGTGCGTTATCCCGCCCTTCAAGGAGATTATTCGTCTTGTGATTGTAAAAATCTTATTTTTTCATAAAATAATTTTGAAACACATGAGAGAACAAATGTAAATTCTGGCAAATATCGGATTTGATGTTGGTGGTCGACCCATTTTCAATAGCAAACATATCTGACCTTTATGATGATAGGTTTAGTTAGTTAGCTTAAAGGTAAAGCAACCCATAATATACCTAGGCATCCACCGGTCCTATTATGGGTTGCTTTACCAGTATCTTTGTTATGAATCGAACCCGCTACCTTGGGTCTAACAGGCTAGAAAACAATCTACACAGAGGGAAGAAGAAATATACACGCCTGGTACCAAATTGACAGCAAACTGTTTATAATTTTTCAATACCATCCGTTGTCAAAGTATATACATATGCAACAATTCGTTGTCGAAATCTAAATTTTATACACCTCCGCTGTCTAAATGTTAACAAAGGTGGTAAGCTCACTATTGACAAACAATCCGTTGCCTATAGTGAGCTTTCCACGTTTGTTATCATGTAGACAACGGATGTGTATAAAATTTAGATTTCGACAACGAATTGTTGCGAATTGTTACATTATATAGTGTTGTCGTACGTATGTATATAACTTTGACAACGGATGTTATTGAAAAATTATAAACTCTTTGGTGTCAATTTGGTACCAGGCGTGTATATTTCTTTTTCCCTCTGTGTAGAAACTAAAGAGTATTTTAATGAATAACTTCTTTTTAAACTCTGCCCTTTTGGAATAGGCTTATTCCCAAAACAAAGCTGCTTTATTAAAATGTGACAAGTTTTTTTAATGATCTTAATAATCATGTGTAGAGTTGAGTGTTGTAAGTAAATTTGTTGCTTATTTTAAGAGAATTAAAAGCTTTTCGTTTACTTTTTTTTGTCTAAAAATTATACATATTTATGAATAAAATAAATTGGTCTATATTTATGACAAAAATTGAGGAGATTAATAAATAATTGCTACGTTAAATTAATTAAATTAAAAAACAAAAAACAAAACCGAAAAAAAGATTGCTTAACTCTCTAACTTATGTTAACCAAATCTTAGGAGCTAGGTTGGCTAGAGATAATGGCGTGTAGGTGTTATTTTGTATTTTCTAGCAATTTATTTAAATAATAAAAGTTGACAAAAACAAAAACATGTTACAAAGTGTCATATCATTGATTTACCATCAGTTAATTTATTTAAAAAGCTTAAACTTTATACTCTTACACACATACATTCAAAACCATAAACATATAGACACCACTTCACATTTAACGTTAAATTGTGTCCCTTTTAAGATCTTTGCATTTAAATATTGTTGCAGACTGATCAGAGACTCACTGATCACAATCTATGATTATGGCACCCTGCCTCGGCAGCTAAATGTCTTTATATACTGATATTGACTCTATTGTTTCTACTGAAGATACATACATATTTTCTTTTTTATTATTAAAAGTGTTGTTATAGTTGTTGTCGTTGTTGTGGCTGTCATTTTAGTTGTTTTCTATATTTGAATTTGACACTTTATTTCGTTTTATGATTAAATCCCATATCATCATCATCAACATCATATAACCCATTGAATGTTTGTTGTTGGTTGCATGATGATTATTGAAGAGCGGAGATAATATAATTTAAAATTTTATTACTAATGTTTGAAAGACACTAGCTATCACATTGATTAACCAACCAAATTAAATCAACTCACCGTAATCCGTAGAAGGCTTTCTTTGTTGTTGTTGTCATTGTTGGTGTTTGAGGAATGAAGATCTAGTCAATCAGTTGAGTGAGACATTTATGTGTCGTTGACGAAAAGCTAACTGCTGTGACAGAGGCGCCCAAGATAAATTGAAAAGATTTTATTATAAAGATTACTTATAAAATACAGATCTGATTCGTAACACTTTTTGTTTAAATTTTGATTTGATTTGATTTAATTTCATTTTGTTGAGATTTTTAAAAGCTGCAAAAAAACTTTCTATTCTTTTTAGTTTAATTTTTAAGAATTTAATGAAGTTGATTGGATCATAAAGTAATTATCGTTTTGTAAATGACACTTTAAAGATGATATCTATATGGTTTTAATGGAATTAAATTATTTAACAAGAATTTTATTTTGATTAACAGGAATTGTTTGATTCTTTGAAAAAGATAATAAATTGATTGTAAGATTGTTAGCGAGTTTAGCTGGCGAAACTAAATGCTTGGATATTATTATAGGATTTATCTTGAAAACTGCGTTGAGATACTTGCTAAGATGAGTTTGCGGCATAGATGGCAATACATTCGTTATCTCTCTGATAAATTCGTTATTCGTAAGTTCAATTTCAAGGTAGTGGTTGTGGTGTCGCTTTTTATCGAGATACAAGTATATTTAACATAATTATGAGTTCAAAAGCTCTTTGGGAGTGTTGTGTTGTATGGTCCGGTTTTAACCTTTTTCAATAGGCTTCGTCTTTAGGCTAAAAAGAGCACATGTACCAATTTTTATCCAATTACCTTGAAAATTGTGATATGTACCTTGCGCACAAGCTTTACATGGACAGCCAGCCAGACGGACGGATGGAGGGATATGACTTAATGAAGTCAGAAAACGATGGGTATACTTTAAGGCGGGTATAGGACAAATATTTTTGTACGTTGCAAACACGAACCCATAATACCCTCCGCACTATAGTGGTGTAGGGTTTAAAATGCAACAATTAACTCTCTATAATGTACATCCACTCTCTTTTTTTAATTTAACTGTTTAACAGTTTAAGAAAACAAAATCTTGTCAAACCATGTGACCACAAAAATGCCCTTTGGAAAACTCAACATATTAGAGTTTATTGTTTATGACGTTTTTAACAATTTTCAATGAGGTTACCACAAAAAAAAAAAAACCCAACGAAAACGACCTCTTTAAATCAATCAAAGTAAATTTTAATACAAGCAATTGACGTTTTTTGTTTTTTTTTTTTTTTTTGTTTCATCTTGACTAAAAGGCAACTTACAAATTTGCACATCAATCATTTGAATGTGATCTATCAGAAAACCAACAAACATAATTGATCAAACAAATGCGATACAAGGTAAAAAAAAAATAGACTCAAAAACGAAAAAAAAAAACAAAATTATTACTGATCACTAAATTATTTATATTTTGCACAAATTAATTTATGCGAAATCATCATCTTCACAAGGCAGCAGAGGAGAGACATCATTTTATTTTTTTATTTCGGAGACAATCGATGGCCAATAATGATACTAATAATATGTATTTTATACAACCACAATTCGTGCTAATGATGCTGGTTGACTCTCTCTGTCTCTAAACCAAAGGATCATCAGCAGCAGCAGTAGTGTGAGTATTAGTAGTGATCATCGTGAGGAGTTTTTCATTTATTGCTTTATTTCTGGATATAAATAAATGAATACGAAACAAGCATGATTAGTCAAATTCCCAACTCTTCATCCAGCTCCAACTAACAACCAACCTGATGTATGAACATTTTTATACATGTGTACAAATGCTTGAAGATCTCAAATCACATTATAATATTCTACATACAAACGATCGTTGCAGCGAATGGATGGACAGACGGACGGACAGGTATCTTCGAAATACATACATACATACATACATATTTATATATGTAAAGTATATGGCAAGTATTCGAAAAAAGATTAATACAACAAAATTAAGGAAAATAAATAAATGTCACCACACTACAAGATTGTTATCGCATTTAACAATAATTACCCTGATATGGGATGTGGTAACTAATCTGTTATGTTTGTTATGTTTTGTTTTTATTTTGTTACTTTTATTTTGTTGTTGTTGATTGTTGTTGTTGCTGTTATTGCTTGTTTTTGTGACTTTTATGGAATTGGCTTTTTATACCCTACACCACTTTAGTGGGGAGGGTATATTGGATTTGTGCTGATGTTTGTAACATACAAAAAGAATCGTTTTCTGAGTCTATTAAGATATGTCCGTCCGTCCGTCTGGCTGGCTGTCCATGTAAACCTTGTGCGCAAGGTACAGGTAGCAATAATTGGATGAAATTTGGCAAGCACGTTTTATTTAACCCAAGGACGAACTCTATTGAAAATGGTTAAAATCGGTCCATTATTTCACTTAGCCCCCATAGAACAGAACCCCCCGAAAAGGGCTTCTGAGCTCATTATGTTAAATATACAGATATATTGATAAAATACGGCACAACTAAGTTTTACAGATGTTTTGATGACTCTGCCAAATTTCATAAAGATCGGGCCACATTTGACCCTAGCTCCCATACAAAGTCCCCTTCAGAAAATTAATTGAATGTCCCAAATTATATTATAAACACAAATATCGCGATGAAATTCAGCACAATAAAATATTATGTAAATATAAATATATTCACAAAATTTTATCGGGCCTAGTCCATATTTGCCCCTAGCCCCCATATAAAGCCTCTTTCAGAAAATTAGTTTTTCATCCATAAATTGTTTAAATGTATCGGAACAAGAGAATATTGAAGATAAATGCTTTATTATGAAAAATAAATCACATTTAATATTCATAACTGGTGTAGGGTATCATATGGTCGGCCACGCCCGACTATACTTTCTTGCTTGTTTTAATACATATTCATGCACACACGAGCGAACCGGGCGCACGCTCACTCTCACTGAATGGAGTCAAGCGAGTTGGGTTGACCATAATCATGGTTTGAAATTTAATAAAAAAAAAAACACCAAAATTGATAACAAGTATAAAAAAACTTCACTGGGACACTTCTCCCCTTAAACTCCGCTCAAATATTTGGTGTTTTTATTTTGAAATTCTATGGTGTGATCGAGTGATCACTGTAAATTGTTGTCTTTTAAAAGGAATTGATGACTGACTGCCGGACATTTGAACAGAACTAACTTATTCGATGATATCCCTTGTGTTAAAGAAAGGTTTTGTTTAATATATGTTTGTTGTTGTTGTTGTATCGTCATCGAAGAGGTGTGTAAGTAAGGCAACAGGTTCGTCATGCCAACACAAATTGTTGTTGAACTGTTGTCGTCCGTCGTTTCCCAAAGAAGACAATTTTAATATTGTTAATGTTGCTGCAGCTAAAGCAGTTGCTGACGATGAAACTGATGTTGCCTGTGTGTATGCATTTGTATGCTTGTATGTCTTCAAGGGAATTAAGTAATTAATTGTGAATCTTTTCACTTTGATAACATTAAAATAAGGTGTAGTTAATAATAAAAAAAAAATAAACTGACACATATACAGTGTTATTTTACGACGTTATTAACTTAAACCTTGATCAAGGCTTGAATCGTAAATGGTCGCTTTATAATCAAAATCTAATTTTTCACTAAAATCTTAAATTTTATCAAGAATTAAAACTTTTGCAAAAAAGTTCATTTGGAACAAAACTTTTTTAAAAAATTCAGATTAAAAAAAACATGTAAAACCCATTTTTTTATCAACGACGAACCAAAAATTTCCCAGTAAAAACTTTCATTACCATGTAAGGGGTTAAAATTGTGAAATTTGCTTATACAATAGCATTTTAGGTAATTATAACACGGTGATGTCATTGGAGGTAAGTACTTACCACAAACGATTACAAGTAATTAGAAAATGTTGTCATTGTAAATTGCATGAAAAAACGTATACAGCTTCCATATCTTCACTTGCAGGATGATTAATGAATTAGTAAGTATTTATATAACATATTTTAAGTAAGACCTTATTAGAATACTTCTATGTAATCCAGGCGATATGTAGTAGTCATTGAAAAATATGCTGTTAGGTATGTCATTACAATTAAAAGCCATTAAACAGTTTTGGCTGGGTTATTTTTGGTCACTATTTATGAGAAGTGTGCTAGGTTAAATGATGATGGATGAAAGGTATTTTATACAAGTGATATACTCCGAATTGTTCAGAGTAAACTCTGTTCATACCAGAACTACCACAATGTGTCAGTGTGAGTAAGAACAAAGTCTCGGCTTATTTGATGGATTCGTACTTCGGTCTACCGGTTACGTCGGCACCTAAAGGTGCTGTTGCCGACTCAGCACAGGCCATCCCATCTGCGTAGTTGTAAACGGAAGTGATGTTTTTGCATCTCGGAAGTTAAGCAAAGGGCCATCAATGGTCGGAGATTAGATAGTTTAAGTACTTGAGCAAAGTGCGCGTATATTGGACCGGAACATCCATATACGTAAATTGCCACCTGCGTGTAACAAACACAATGGGGCGGTGGTCCTATAAAGTATAACCCTATAAAGTATAAATATCATTGATTCTTTTAGAAGTTGGTGTCGATTATGCTTTGTCTGTTGAAATCAATTTTCTGAAGATTTCAGATATCTTTAGTTTCCAAAATTTTAAAAAAATCGAAGCCCTGAGCTCAAGTTATACTTTTCTAAAAGATTAAGCCGATAAAACTGTATCCGAATCTGACCTCAGATTCACTCTATCACATCTGGGGTTTGGGATATCGAATCTAGATGTTTGAAAAAACACAATTTTTGGCCCTTTTTGAGACGTTTTAGAGAGTTTTAATTGAAAACAATAATAAATATTTTTATCACCCACTGTAAATCTAATACCCTGCCTACAAATATCAATTTACATTTAATTTAATTTCTTTGTTAATCTTACCCATTGTTTTTGTATTCAATTTGAATAGTTTTGAAATGTCATTTAATTGTATTAATTAATTGCAAAACTGTTTTCACTCTTAAGATTTGTGTTATTTTCTTTATTACCACTTATTATTTAATTAATTTGCATTTTTATTAAATAAAAAGCTGGCAACAACAACAACAACTACAACAACATTATTAAAAAAGGCGAGAAAATTACTTTATTAACTGTTTGTAATTAATTAATAATACATTCAGTCATTTATTCATTCATTCCGTCCATTGTAATTTAGTCAGTCACTTATGCACTCACCCATTTACCCATTAAAAAAAATGTATTTTTTGCAACTTATCGTTGTTGTTGTTTTGTAGTTGTTTTAACACTTTGTGTGTTCGTTTTGAAAATAAGGAAAAATAAATCAGTTCATTCTTCTACTTGTTTTATAAAATGTAATTTAATTATGGCAAATTTGCACACTGAAAAATTTCCAAACAGTGCAAACTTTTTTGTAGGATTTTTTTCTTTTATTATAAATGTTATCGTATAATTGTTATTCTACTGTAATGGTATGTCTGTATATTATTCTCCTTTCTTAGGGTATCTATCGTTCAAAAATCAGTGATTATGTTTTTAGTTTTATCTACAATATATATTTTTTTGCATTAATTGCATTTAATGGATAATGCACATGCAACATTGTTACACTCAAAGAAATAAGGAATTTGTTTTTTTTTTATTATAATAAATACATTGTAATGTTTAGATTTTACACAGCTGTGTAATTGAATTTCATTGTTTTCATTATTTATTAATATTTATTAATAATGACAGCATAGATGAATTGTTAATTTTTCAGTATATTGTTTATAAAGATATCAAATTAAAGCACTCGGAGTACAAGTGAGACATTTTTGTTATTAAAAAAAAAAACTTACTTGACACCAATTCTGGATTAAAAGTGTCTGCTGATGAATTTTAACTAACCAGAAAAGGTTAGTCCAAAAAAAAAAAAAACAATTAATCTAGCAAAACCAGTCCCTTCGGCGTTCTTTTCTGGTAATATATGCATGGACAATTTCGTGTCAAGTGACCCAATTTTTAAAATCTATGTCTTCCCATGTTTGCACCAAGGTTAGTACTATTGAATGGTAGGCCAGACACAAATTTACAGCTCTATCGGTCAAGAACTGCTGGTCTTAGAGGGGGTCAAAGTTAGAAATTTTGGTCATACAGGGTTTTATTCAAATGAGTGTAACTTTTCACCTATTGGTCCTAGCAAAATTGTCCAAAGGAGTTCAGATAGCTATTTCTTCATTGTTTCCAGAAAAAATATAAATTTTTTTATTATTTTTTTTTTTGGTACAAATTTCATCAAAATCGATTTTTTGAGTTGGGTCACTTAACATGAAATTGCCCACATATGTATATGTATATATAATGTACTTATTCCCTTCACCTTCATGAGAAGGGTATATAAAAGTTTTCCGAAAATATATTCATATATTCTGGATTCTTATAGATAGCAGAGTCGATCAACCTACATATGTCCCTCCGTATATACCTACATATGTTGAAATCGTACAAATGTTCATATTGCTGAAAAAAGCATTACTTTTAAATAACTTCATGTGGTATATCCGTATTACCGATAGATTTATATTTTGTACATCAAAAGATATCGTATTATCAACTAAAAACCTGGATCGGTCCATAATTGACCGTAGCTCCCATATATATTCCACTTCTGAAAATCAATGAAACGAACATAATTCATTAACTAATAACCATATCGGGACAAAATACAAAATAATAACCATTAGGCTCTTGTATGAGATCTATGGCTAGCTCCCATACACTCTTCCACTCACGAACTAATAATTATGTATAGCGGGATATAATTCGAGTCGAAATCTTTCTGATTTTTTTTCTCGGCCATTATTTGGTCATAACTTTCCCCCGCCGAAAACCAGTTAAATATACATTGTTTATTAATAAATAAATAACTATATCGGGGCAAAATGCAACATTTGTTTCGGATCTCATAGTTAAAGGTGGATGTACACAACACGCGTTGTAGGCGGCATTGCGTTATAGGCTTCTGTCAAAAAAAGTTAAAATAGTGTATTTTCATTTAACAAGTTACACACTGTAGTTTGTAACGCCGCTGCCGCGAAAAGTTCAGCTACTTTCAACTTTTGACGCGTCAGCAGATGATCAGAGTTGTATTTTGTTTTGTGTAGAATAAGAATAAACTAAAATTATATAAATTAAACCAACAATGAATGAGGAATATTAAAAAAAAATTAACAAAAACTTCAAATTCTGATTTTTAAAACAGTAATAGTCTTAAAAAACATTAGGAGAAAGATCAAAATGAAGCGTGGTGTATAACTTGCAGCTTGTAAAGCGCGAGAAGTTCAAAAAGCGGTAAACGCGTTGCCGCCTCAACGCATGTTGTGTACTTCCACCTTAACATACATGGACCTCCACTTGGCTTAAAGTTGGAATTGTTAAATTAGATCCAAAACCATTTCCTTTTACGATCATACAAGATCGTTATGAGAAAGTTTTCCAGAATATTTGTAAACATTATCCTGTAATGAGCCATGAGATGTTAAGATTCAATTTCGTTACTTTAAAATTAAAATAGAAAAATTAACTCTCTCAGATGTTTCTTAATCCATTCCACTGTTCAGTGTAAAATTATAATAGACACAACTATTATATAATAGAAAAATTATTTAAACCAAATTAAGTTGTTTATTAATGTTTCATGCTGTTTTTTCCAAACAACTATGAATTAGTTTAATTCTCCCTATAATTAACTTTCATTGAAATAACAACAACAAAAAAGAAAATGTTTAATTTTACCAATTAAAAAGGGACCACTTCAACAGCAAAAAAAAAACTCCAAAACAGAAATTCGAAAAAATAAAAACAACAATGATGATGATGACGTTGCAAATAAACACTTGTACACTTAACTCTTACCTTTTACTAACAAACATAACATTTTAAACTGGGCTTGTTAAAAGAACATTAGATTATAAAAATAAGATAAAAAATACGAAAATTAGCTCAAGTGCCGTTTAAATAGAAATATTTTTGGGAAAAAAAGTTTACTTTTAAATGACTAATCAAATAGAGCACTAAAAGATAGACAGACAGACGGACGGACGGATGGATGCATGGAGGACGAAGAAACCTTAGTACTTGACAATGAAATAATTTGTTTATTTACATTTTTAAAGTGCTTGTGTAAAGAAAATCAAATTATTAAAGATTAAACTAAAATAAACAAAACCTTTAAAAAATAATTATAGAAAATAAAGAAATTATAAATTTAAAATGAAATAGAAATATATATATAAATATTTTACAAGATTTGTATCATTGTAACATTTAAGCGGAAGTTGAAAATTTTGTTTATGCCACCAACTATAATCAAGTGGCGCATAAAAATTAAGTCCACCTCTAAACTCAAAAGAAAACAGGAACCCAAAAACTACTAAAAGCAGCTGTTAGCACACTAGTAGGAGTTGTTGGCTGTATGGAGTTAACAAGCGTAAAATTAAGTAATTAGAAAATTGTTAAGAGCGTTTTTTCTATTTGGGAAAAAAACTAACACACTAACGAAACAACAACACAACTAATACATTCGTATGTACATATGTAGGTGACTGTCCAAAAATATTTTAGTTTTCTAATGAAACTACAAATTTTGTTTTGGGGAATTTTTCACTTGTTTGTATTTTATTTTATTTTAGTGGACTTTTTATTTTGTTTACCACGAAATAATGAAAACAACATTTAAAGTCATTAATTAAGACCATCATTTGTTGATGAGAATCACCAGCTCTTGCATATTAATCATTATTGGGGTGATAGAACCATAATATGGTTGTTGTTGGATTGTTAACATTTTTGAACATGTTCTAGATGGCATGTCATACACTTTAGACATGTACTCGCAGTGTCATACTCGTTTATTTAAATTTTTGAATAAAAAATTACCAAAACATACAGCAAATTTATGTGGAAAAACAAACAAACCAACCAAATCACATATGTCATTTGTCAATTTAAATCAAAATTATTCAAATGACACCAACATATAACAACAACAACAACATGAGAAAAGAACTTCATGCTTATTTTCGTTAACCAATATATATAAAAATATAATTCATACTCAACTTAATTCAATTGATTCGTTTCATTGGAAATACAATTTATTACCCATAATAATGTGTTCATTTAATGAACAACAATAACAATGACAACAACAACAACAACGGCAACAAATAATAAAATTGATAATACTTAATAATAAGAGTGCATTCATCGTTGGTATTATGTATTTTGTTTTAGAGAAGACCTTTTATGAAAACCCCAATATGACCATTTTTAAAACGGGAAAGAACCCATCAACACACATAAATGATAATCATCAATTTAAATACATACAACAGAGAGTATGAAAAGAATTATGTAAAAAAGCATATGAAGAACAGGAGAGTCATATGCCCATTATAACTGTTGCACAGTGGGATAGTAGAAAAAAAAAACACATCAATAACTCTGAACTTTTCAAGTATAAATACTTTTTCGTCTAAAGTATAAGAAAGAACCTTTGCAACTTATGAACATTTTTAAGATATCTGTCTGATTTATTCGCGAAAGATTGCAAAGAAGCGGGTATTCGATCTTCGCATATCACCTTGTATGTTATATTGAGCAAAATCGTAAGTCTTTAGTTCTTAAAGGAGCCACTTCCACTTCCTTAATATACAAAACATTAGCACCGCTTGCAACTCCAAGAATATTCGCGAAAATGGAATATATTAGGTGAACTTAATAAGTAAGTTTCCATAGATTCTTAGATGGATAAGCTGCGAGATGTACGATATAACTATCAGGAAAAAGGTATTTCGCTGTGGTATACCGCGAAATACCTTTTTCCAGTTTTTCACATTTACTCTGGGTTGCCACGATTAATAGCCTCCTAAGGACTCTAACTAATAAAGGACTTAGACCTTTATCAGTTATGCAGACGATACTGTAATACTTTTAAAGGGAAAGGATCCAAATTACTTGTGTAGAAGAGCTGAGGAGGCTCTGAATGCGGCCTTGAGCTGGGCTCAACCTAGAGGCCTCAATGTTAAGCCGGCGAAGACGAAAATCTGTCTTGTCACAAGAAAGACAAAAATTTCTACGTATACTGAACATTGCTTCCTGGGCAAAAAGGTACCGGTGACAGACAAAGTTAAGTACTGAGAGAGGATAGGATCAACAAGGCACATCGGTGCTGGGTGATATGTAGGAGAACTATAAGCATGAAATGGAGTCTTAGTTCAACTATGACAAATTGGCTTTATTAAAGTGTAATTAGACCAATTCTAGCTTATGCTTCTATAATCTGGTGGACTTCTTCGGACAAAAAATGTAATATCAAAGTTCAAAGTACATGCTGCTTGGGTAAGTGGTGCCATGTGTACTACTTAAACCAAGGCTCTGGAAACGTTGCTAGATATTCCACCTATTGAAACATATTTAAGATATGATGAGGCGCTTACAGCCGAGCAATTCTTTACTTCAGGCGAACTGGCCCAAAGCGGTTATAGGACACGTCATCAATGTATACTGGAAACGTTGGAAGGTTATACACAATCATCGGACATGCCTGATCGCATACCAGATTACACGGATGGCTCTAAATTGGGGGACAAAGTGGGCCTGGGGTTCTATATTGAAGACATATGTAGAAACAATCATAGCACAAGCCTCCAGACAGAAGTTCGATCAATAACGGAATGTGTAAATTGGATTAGAATAAATATGGCGCCCATAGGGCTTAATATATTTACCGATAGCCAGAAGGCAATTAGGCGATCGTATTGGATTGTAAGAAAGATTTAACTGAACATTTTCCCTGAGGTTTGCATCATATGGTTACCAGGCCACTCGGGAGTAGTCGGCAACGAAAGGGCGAATGTAATAGCTTTAAAGTGAAGGGAGCTCGAGGTAGTTAACCTGACAAACGCAAAACCATTCGACGAACAAAAGCTGAATTAAAAATATGGGTGAGAAAAACCCATAAGGCCTCTTGGAATAATGAAACGGTGGGTAGAACTACAAAACTCCTATGGGGTGACCCTGATGAGAGCAAGACGAGAAATCTCCTCAAAACGAGCAAGTCCGAGGTTAGTATGATGGTAAGTATTCTGAGTGGACACACAGGATCACGAGCACATAAATACAAAATTGGACGTGCATATTCAGACAAATGTAGAGCATGTGGAGAGGACAATGAAACTCTGGAGCACTTTCTTTGCCACTGTCAGGCATTTGTCGAAGTTAGATCCAAGTATCTTGGAAGTGATATTATTCCGAAAATAGCATTCCTGACTAACAATGATTTGAAAATTCTTAGGAATAACGTCCAGGAAACTGAGTTTCTGAACATTGAAAAATAATACATTCAGTGAAATTTTTTTTCATGAAAGTAAAGTAACTCGAATCCATAACTTGCAGCCCCACTGTAACTATATTCTGGTAGTAGTTCGGTTGCTGGGCGTTTAATTCGAAATTGAAAAAGTACAAACAATAATTTTTTGACACTTGATAAATGTTGAATAAAAAAAAAAAGAATACTGAAAATTCATTGAATTCTTTAAGACCACAAGTGCATTTCAATTAGTTAAAACAAGAAGAAGAAGAAGAAAAAACCAAAAAAGAAAAGGTAAAATTAAAAAAACACTGTAATCAAACGATCATTGATCGAACAAACGTACAGGCGTTCAAAAACTGGTGACAAATGGTTCAATAATGTAGCCATGTCTGTCGTCTATACTAAATACACTCAGTCAGTCACTTGTTTATGGAACACACTTCAATGTAAACCAAGTACGTGAGTCTGTCCAGTGGTGTTGTTAATATTATTTTGACATTTTCCACGGATATTAGTTTATCAGTAGTTTAAAATCAAATTAAAACATTGCCAGCGCCTCTTAGTCCCTAAAATGTCAATTGTTTATGCTCTCTTTCTCTCTAACACTCTATGAAAATATTCCTGGTTTTCTTTATCATTTCATGATCAAGGAGTTTATTGTGTAAAATGTTTTTTTATTGTGCGTAGGGGACCGTTATGCAACTGCTGTTGCTGTTGTTAATCATGATTGTCTCACCCTCACTCACACTCTCTGAATTGCTGCTGCTGGTTCCTTTTGGCTGTTGATGTTGTTTAGCCCTCATTTAGATAAATGTAAAGGCCAAAACACGAAAAAAATTATAAAGGACAATGTGTCATGACAAGGGTTTTTGTCTGTTGTTCTCTCAAACTCATAGAATTATTTAAAAACTTCCTAGAATGTGGTCAACGCACAAGTGTACGAGTTAGAGTTCAACACTGACAACAACAATTCTGTTTAGCCAAGACCACAGTTTAGTTCAGAAATCCAAAGAATACCAGGCAAAAGAGAACTGAGCGAGAAAACTCAAGTAAATTTTACAAGTTAAACACAGTTGTCATCGGACATCATGTTGTTAGTGCAAGTTGTAATTCTAGTACAAGACGTTACAAAACTTGTACTTTTTACTATGATTACATACCTCTACAATCTTCTTTTCGATTACCTGTTCACCCAGAATTTCACTCTTTGTCCTGTTGTTCCATTTAACTAATGTCCTTTTCGTTGTGTATACGTTGTTTGTGTAACTAAGTGTGCGTGTCCTAGTAGTAAATATGAAAGTATGGTTGTGTGTTTTAGTTGTTAATATTAAATATAAACAATCCTTGTTGCCACCAAGTGGGTTTTGCACTCGACACTAGATAAACGTGCAAACAAAAAGTGTCCTTTTCTTGGTCTTTGTTTTATTTTGAATTGGTTTTGGTTTTTATAGATTTGTTAGTTACAAACCGTTATGTTTCTAATAATCATCATTACTGAATTTTCTATGGTTTTTCTTTTTTTGGTATTTTAGTCGCAACACTTGCACGTACAGAAATTGCAGACATAATTTTTGGAATTGTCTGCTAGATTTTATTTAAACAAAAATAAATTATCTTTTTTAATGATCACTTTTTATAAAACATCATGATTATTGAGATTTTGTAGATTGTTTTTGTTATTGTTCACATTTTTTTGATTAGAAATCGAAAATATTATAGTAATAAAATGTGAGATTTATGATGATTCAAACTGTGTTGGTGTTGAGAGGATTTTCTCTTAAATTCATTAAAATTCATTATAGCAACTAAATGATTTTTTAAATCATTGCACTATTTATTTTAGATATTTATGATAAAAAACCAAATTAAATATTTGTCTCTGTAGGAAGAAAAGAGTGATAATGAAGCAGACTGATAAAGAGATAAGTCCCCTTCAAAATACGCTCTGATTAGATGTTCTAGTATTGATCACAATTTTGAAGATAATTCAATGAAACATGATACATTATCTTCTATTATCCCAGGACCGAAATGGTTAAGAACGGTTTATTATTTCACCTAGCCCCCATACAACTGAACTCCCGAATAGGGCTTGTAAACTTTGTAATCAAACTACCGGTCGCAATTTTGAAAATAATTCAATGAAATTGGGCACATCGGTTAAGCTTCGTCTATGGTACACCTAGCCCCCATACAACTGAACCCCCGAATAGGGCTTTTAAGTTCAAATTATGTTTGACATAGCTAAATCGACTCAGAAAAAGATTCTAAGCCGATTAGTATACCTTAAGGTGGATACAGGACCAATATTACAAACATCAGCACAAACCCATTATACCCACCCTACTAAAGTGGTGTAGGGTATAATTAGAAACAAATTAAATGGTTATTCTCTCTGACAACCAAACATCCTGATCCTAGTTCTCTCTCTGTCTTGCATTTCCACTTCCCATTCTACTTGTTCAACAGAAATATACCACCGTTTACCTAATCATAACACAAGCTTCCAGGCAGAAGTCCGAGCAATAACGGAATGTGTAAATTGGATTAGTCGGCAACGAAAGGGCGAATATAATAGCTCTAAAGGGAAGGGAGCTCGAGTTAGTTAACCTGACAAACGCAAAACCATTCGACGCAACAAAAGCTGAATTAAAAATATGGGTAAGAGAATCCCATAAGGCCTCTTAGAATAATGAAACGGTGGGTAGAACTACAAAGATCCTGATGAGAACAAGAAGAGAAATCTCCTCTATATGAGCAAGTCTGAAGTTAGTATAATGGTACGTATTCTGAGTGGATACACAGGATTACGAGCACATCTATACAAAATTGGCCTTGCGGATTCAGACGAATGTAGAGCATGTGGAGAGGACAGTGAAACTCTGGAGCACTTTCTTTGCCACTGTCAAGCATTCGTCAAAGTTAGATCCAAGTATCTTGGAAGTGATGTTAGTATAATGTTATCCCGGAAATAACACTCCTGACTAACACTGATTGAAAAATTCTTAGGAATTACGTTCAGGAAACTGAGTTTCTGAACATTGAAAAATAATATACTCAGTGAACAATATTTTTTTTTCATGAAAAGGAGCGTACAACACTATCGGGTCTGTTGTTGTTGGCCTAGGTGTATTTCTTAGAATTTGATGTAATATACATCCTCCTATCAACCTAACCTAAATTTTTCAACGCTGATGTCAGTACAATTCTTCCATTTAAATGTGGCATCAAGAAACATAGACTAGTTCAAAATTTTATTTATCGTCCAAACTAATACTGCTCATATGAAAGAGCAACTTGGAAGATTAGTATTAGTAGCTTCCTTCAAAAGTTATTTAACTTAATATTTATCAATTACTCAGGTAAACAATGTATATAAGCCACAATTATTTTTTATGCAAAAAAATTCTAATGAAGTCTTTTTACCGGATAATCTTAAACTAAACTTTGGAAATTTGGAAAGAAATACAAAAAAAAAAAAAAATAAAATTTGCAATAAAAGGAAATAAACCTTAACAGGGAACATACATATACTCTTAGTAAGCGTGTGGGTAAAAACCATTGGAAAGCAGCCACATGCCGTGCTAGTTCCGAAGAAACCCTTTTGTCTCTTTATCTAATAAAGGTATATTAAAATTACTTGCTTATTAACGGCACAGAGGTAAAGGTCAAGACAAAAACAACTAAAATTGCCAAAGGATTTAATACAAGGACTAACTCTTTCCCAGCTTGACTTTCACAAAAGCCACAAGTCAAAAATGCAAATTGTTAAGTTATTTAAAGGTCAAAGACAATAGCAGAGTTTTGACATTGTTTGGTGTTAACATATTCGAGAGCACACAGCAGCCTGCATGTCCTGTTGCGTTTTGTGAGATCAGTATAATCAGGGATTGATTTTCAAAATCAAACAATGTTTTGCTTAAGCAAATAGTATTTCTTTAGCTAACGCTTGGAAATTGGATTAAATTCATTGAAAATCATTAAAGTATATGCATGATCTTTAAGATCAAGCAAGAGTAAAATGAGTAACAAGAAAGGGTAGCAGAGAGAGAGAGCGAGAGAAAGAAATATGTAAGTACATATATTGTGGCTTACAAGAGTAACAAGATTTATTAGTTAAGCTATTGTTAGTCCTGGTTTCTTAGGGCAGCCAGTTGTAATCCTGTTAGGTTTATAAATCCTTTTCTTTGAGGTTGTAGTACTATTCTATGTTTCTTTTAACCTTTACCCCTTCTACTACTACTTTTTTGCCTTTCTAAACAAGATTAACACTATTTGTGTTTTCTTTACTATTTCTAGCTTATTATTTTTTCCTCTCAGTGTTTGTGCGAAAATCCCACCGACTAACTTTACTGGCAAAAAAAAAGAAATATAACATACATACATGATTTCTCATGTATGTCAAAGGACTTTTACTAAAAACTATAATTGAGCTGCTGGTTGTAATGTTTTTCTAAAGGATTAAATTAATCCTGCTTTAAACCAGCCTTGTTGGTTAACCAGCATTTTTATGATCAAGATTTTGCAATTATTTTTCTTTTTAACTGGGGGTTTGACATTTCGTGTTTGATAATGATTGTTAGAACTAAGCAAGGTGTTTTGCCAGTATATAATTGTTTCCTTATTTGAGAACAATCAAATTAATTCCTAAATCAATAAACAAACTGAAAATGTAACTAGATCTTGTTATTGCAAATGTTTGAATATATAACTTCCTGTCAGTTTTGTTATAAATATATATTTATTTTTAGTTACTGTATAAATAAATCCAATTGATTGTTACAACATTACACTTTTCTTAGAATAGGTTTGTTATGATTTTATGACATAAATATCGGAGTTTATTTTTTTAGGATTTTGACTGCTGTCATGTTATTTAGAGCCGGGAGATTTCAAATTAAGCTGTGTATTCAATTGTATATAGTAGCCAAATTTAAATATGTACTTTGAATATCTAGTGCTTAAATAACCAGAATATAATCAATTTATGGCCTACAGTGTAAAATAGTAATATTTAGAATCCAAATTTAAGATAAACTATATATTCACGATCTTTCTTTATAAAGCCATATTCCACATTAAATCTGTAATTTGTAAACAGTTAGTGCGGTTTAAATAAAATTTCACATGACTAAGGAGGAAGTACTGTCGTTTTTAAGTTTGTATTTGGACTTTATTAAACCACAATGGGTCAGTCTATAAATTTCTCAAAGTAGGCCACTCCGGGTATGCCAAAATTTGAAAACGATCCCAATTCAACTTTCAAAACGAGTTAAGTGATAATTTACTATATTCGAAATCTACTAAGTAATATTTGAAGATAATTTAAAATGCTTATAGAAAAACCAGTAAGAATGTATAATCGGGCATGGCCGGCCGAAAATGTGGATTATTTTTCTAATAATAAAGCATTTTTCCTTAATTCCGAAATATTTTAAAAATTTGTTACCCAAAAAGGTGATTTTGTGAAAGATGGGGGCAAACGTAAATATGGTCCTATCCGTATTAATTTTGGAAGAGCGATTTACGATGACATTACAAGTTATTTATGCAGAATTTTAAGGCGATAATTTTCCACCTTTAAGTCATTTTCTGAAGGAGACTTTGTATGGGGGCTAATGAGGCCCTATCATTACGAAAATCGAAAGTATCATTTAAACTTATATAAAACTAAGATTTGCCGATTTTTGTAGAGATTCTACAAGATTTAACATAATTATAAGCTCAAAAGCTCTATTCGGAGGGTACGGTTGTATGGGGGCTAGGCGAAATAATGAACCGATTTCAACCATTTTCAATAGGTCCTTGAGTCAAAAGAAGAGTATTGTCTTTAAAATTGCGATCTGTAGCGTGCGCACAAGGTTTACATGGACACCCAGACGGACAGATGGACATAACGAAAACTTTATATAGAATTCACCAAATGTATTATCGTCTGATGTTCAGAAACTCAGGTTTCTAGACGTAATTTATAAGTCTGACAATGGCAATGTAAGTGCTCCAGAGTTTCAATGTCCTCTTTATGTGCTGTTAGTTTTTAGTTATGCTGGTATGTTCACTCAGATTACGTAACATTATACTAATCTCAGACATGCTCATTTTGAGTAGGCTTCTCGCTTTACTCTCGTTAGGGTTACACCATAGGAACTTTGTGGGTAAATAGGTAATAACTTCTTATTGTGAAATACAAGCTACAAGAACTATTAGGATTAACGTTACTATGGAAATTTTTTTCCAGTTAGTTCTTCACCAATTGGTGTCCTAGTAATCTAACTCTGGAGACAACACAATTTAAATATCTTACTTTAAAACCTTGGTCCACTGGAATCTTAAAAAGGTTTTCACGAATCGATTAAACAATATCCACTTTCCATAACTTAAAAACAGCATTTTGAAAAATTGCTTCAAATAAAAATACAAAATCTTAAATAAACTTATTACATTCGACACTTGACCCAAACGTCTCTAAATTAAGCAATTTATTGTGAAAAGTTGCCCTCTCTCATTCTAAGAATACCTTAAAAGCCAGCAAAGAATTGTCATCAATTTTTATATGACACTTTATAAAATTAAGTTCACACAGTTTAATAAACCTTTGGGATGACACTGACAAAATAAATAAATAAAATGCAAACTTAACACTTAAGATGAAGCTGGCCCAGACAAGGAACAAACAACAAAAACACCTCCAGATAAAATGTGCGTATTTATACGAATGTAATATTGGAATTATTTAAGGAAAATGAATGAGATTATGAAAATTTACCATGATTTTAGTGAGTAGTGAAAATGTTACAAACGGAAACGAATTGTTGCTGTTGTTGTTGTTGTTGTCGTTGTTCTTCAATTTGGACAATCAAGACAAACGGTCAACACCACATGTGGCATTACAAGCTCATTTCAATGCAGTGAATATTATATTATTGCCACAAATACTTTTATGCTGATCAGATGCTTGCTCGGCTGCAATGAACGAAAGACGAAAGTGTTTATTGCCACAAAACAACAACAACAGCAACACTAACAAAAATTTTAGAGAGAGGACAGAACATACAGTCATATAGTGTGTTAGTTTGTCTTAAAGTCAAACTTGGATGCTGCATTTATTTACATTTTGGTTAGTCACTCACACCATGCATCACGCATATAACATGGACATGGAACTAGGTGTTTATGGTGATTTAGTCAGTTATATGGATCGTAAACAGTTTTGATAGCTAAATTTAAATTAACGACAGGTATGAACGACGACTGCTATGGACGAACGGCGTATAACCACGATTGCTTTAGCGAGTGTGATACACACACGCTTATGTTGTATTCTATGCTAAGCTGCATTGTATTGTTTTGTAGTAGTTTGAAAGAATGATTTCTTATATACAATACTTTTGAAATTTAAGTTTCTCATTTTTTTAACTTATGATAAACGTTCTTTAACAATACTTGATACTAATTTAGTCTTAAGCTTTGATTCTTGTGATAACGCCTGAGTTTATACAATTTTATATGTAAGGGACCTACTAGCTGTGGAACATTCTATACATACAAAGAATTTGGTTAACAATGTTATATAGTTATTCTTCTAGACATACATATATTAATGTCGGTAGATATCCTTTAAACGGTGGTTGTTATCGCATAAAAATGACAGGTGTTTCGATAATGATAGTTTTCAGAGGCTGATGGCAAATTGATATAGATAAGTGGGATTCAAAGGTTAGTGTTATATAATACCTATTCATAAGATCGATTCAAGCTACAATCATTCAGAGACAGATGGCAAGATGGTAGATCCAAAGAATGGTGTTAAATAATGCCTATTCATTAGAACGATTCAAGCTACAATCACACAGCAAATTTTGAACTCTCGGATTCGAGACAATGTATAAAGTAGTGAATGAAATTTTTGTGACGTCATATTCTAAGAAAAACTCATGTTATATGCAAAGAATGCATTCTTTGACAAAACGAAACATTCAGATAGAGTTGTACGTATGTCTGTCTGTCTGCCTGTCCGACTGTTTGTGTGTATATGAATTAACATTTATTTCTAGCCATTTAGCATCATAATATTGTTTGTTGGTTATTCGATCGCTATACACACAGATTCTTATAACACATGCATACAAACATCTAATCTTCAAATTGAACATACATACATATGTATATATGAAAAGAAAGTATGTATCAGTTATTTTTTTATAAAAGGTATTTTTTTCTGTTTGAGGCTACATGATGATGGCATGGGGCATCCTATAGCACATAGCCATCTCATACACACATACACACACACTCAGGAAGATAAAGTTTACTATTCAGTATCATCGTTTAAATAAAAATCTTTTTAAATGAATTTTATTGCTTTCTGGCATAAAGCGCGAAAATATCAAATTACTGCGGTAATATATTTGAAATTAATGGCATTTTTACAACTGGGAAACCATTCCGAACAATATGGAATTTCTATGGTTGATCATGAGCCATGGGGATGGGTTTGGGATGCCCGTTGATAGAGCATATGCTTATGTAAATGTGAAGACTGTGTGTTTTGGTTGGAGTTTGTATGTTTTTTTTTTTTTGAGCCCAGATTATTTTACATTTACTTTTATTTAGTTGGTAAATGAGCTCGTAAACGAGGTCAATATTAATAACATGACTTTTAAACATGATCGAGTTATTTTTTTTTTTTTCATACTTTCCTGAGATTTTTTGATTTTATTTATATTTTTATTTTCTTCGAAACATTTGTTTTTTATTTTGGTTAGTTGATGATCAACAACGATAATGATCGTGATGATAATTTAAATGTTAATCATTTCGAACATAAAAAAATAATACTTACTAATAATATTGTTAAGAGTAAGAGATTGATACGAAACATTTAAACCTGGCTACACATTTAACAATCATTTTATATATTTAATTCGATTAACAACATATTTTTGTGTTTATTATTGTCAATAAAATTCGATATTTTACTTATTATAGAAAATTTTACAATTTCATTATATGTATGTAAGTAAGTTTGGTAAGAAGATATTTGACCTAATAACTCTAATTTTAATGGGAAATATAGTTAGTGGAATAGTATGTTGAAAGATTGTTATCGGAAATAGTTTTTGAAATTTTTCTTAAACTTTAAACACTTTCCATTTTTACTCTTAATTCATCCAGAGATAATTTCTTTAAATAGAAAAGCAGGTTAACAGGATCTTTATTGATTTTTAGTGATTCTTTCCATATATTAGCTCTTTGAGGACCTAACGACTCCCCTAACAAAATTATATATTTCAGTCCAGACATCGAATATTGTGATAAAGTGAGAGATTAATAATCTTAGATCTTCGGAAGATCTTTTGATTAAACATTAAATTTTGAAGAAAGAGCTTTCTGAAGATCAGAGAGAGAGAGAGAGAGTAAAAAAATAACGAAAAGAACCCCGAAGTTATCAGTTTAATATTGATAACATTGAAATCGTATTTATCTTTTAACCTTTCGAAGCTCCCTTTACATTTGCCAACCAATTTTCTTAATAACCAATTAATTGTACTGCTTACACCATTAATGACTACATACTTTGTTTGGTAATAAGATAAATTGCTGCCAATAGACGTCAGTGTACATACAGTGCAGTGCAGCATCCTTCATAGCACATTCATATTTACAATATTGACTTATCAAAAGTAAAATTAATCAGTTGTTGTCTTTAGGTGCTCCACCTAAGATTCCAATCTAAACTAATATACAAACATGGGATAACAACTTGTTTCTAATCATTTTTCTTTAACCATTTTCTTTTTCTCTGTTCAATTTCTTGGATTTCTTTGTATGAACTAAGTATGCTGTGCTGTGCAGGATGGCTTGATTGTATATGAATCTTCTCACCTTACGTGCCAACAAAATAAATCGTTGCACACTGTTAAGATTGAAATACAAAAATGCACAGCATGCCACATGCAACACCACAATTTTAACACAACAGTTTGTTTGGATCTTCGCTACGTTCAGTGTTTGTTTGTTTGTGAGTGTATTGTTTATATATTTTAAAATAATATTTTTGTTGTTTTTAGTTTATTCGCGCGCATTCCTCACCTGCTGTGTTTAATGTCCAGTTTTACAGTATATTTAAGGATCTCATTGGAAATCACTTAGATCCCAATAAATAACCTAATCACTCCCCTTTGTTAGTTTCTTGGCTTTGCTTTTGCTTGGTTTGCTGTATAGTTGTCTTGTTCAAGCATCTGTCTGTGTATGTAACACTTTTTACTGTATGTTCATAGGTATATGTATGTTGCATGTTTATGAGTGTGTGTTTTTTTTCACGCTAAATATGTCCATTTGGTGGAACATTAATTGCTCGTTACTTAAGTTCTAATATCCTCTGCAAATTAAGTTGTTGACTTTAACATTTATACAAACTGTCGTGCTGTGTTGCCACATTTGAATTCATTGTGTTGTATGCTCTCACTATGAACATGTTGTTGCAGCAAGTTCTATACACAGTTTTTGTGTTCAAGCACTGCCAGCAGGAGTTTTTTCCCCCCAACATCTCCTCCCCATTTGCCCCTCTCAACTAAGACTCATCCTTTAACACTACTTAAACTTCACCTTTATTGTCATTGTCGTTGTCTTCATCATCAGCAGCAACACCATCATATGCATTAAAATACCTTGCAACATTATACTAGGAGACATTTATATTAAAGCTTCTCATAATACAGATTAAATAAGTATTAAGAAAAAAGAAACAAAACAAGCTGAAAAAATATTAAATAAAATAAACACTGTTCGTAGTTGTTTTGCTGCTGCCAAACTGCTTAAATAGCATGAGCTTAATGCTAAATATTCCACAACTTCCACAACTCCTAAGAAAAATGGTTAAAATTAAATTTAATAATTTGTTTTTGTTCATAATTGAGCTGTTACGTGTTAAATGTTGTGGCTAACAACGAAGAACACTGCAGCAGCAGCAACAACAACAACTGGTCACTGCTGGGCATTGAGACCTGCTTCAGCCAGTGTCTCCATTTTCAAGGAGCAACTTTATCGTTGTGGTATTCATTTAAAACATGTTAATTTTTGTCATTTGTTGCGATTTTTTGTGATAAAATAAATAATGGAAATTACACTGGCTTTTATGAATTATAGAAAAAATATCAAAGAGTAAAGGATGTGAACAAGTTTTATTTTGTATGTGAATAAAGATCCTTGTAATTGATTAATTGAATTTTTTGAAGGTTTTAAATAATTCTAGTTTTATGGTTTGCTTTAAAAAAAAAGAAATACTGCATAATAAGTTTTCAAGTTAAGACTATACGCTTTTCTAAGGGCACTATGATGTAGAATACTGGACCAAGGAAAGACAAGTTCCAAGGTACTTAGCACATACATACCACTATACTGAGTGGCAAAGACGTTCAAGAAATATTTTTCATGCCACATACTGGATCCAAAAATGTCTCATATGTGTTAATAAAAGTACTAAAACTCAATTTCTATAAACTATTAAAAAGTTTTGTTATATTTGTTATATAACTTTTTGTTAACAAATTTTTCTATAAATCTTCAAAGCTTTTCAAAAAGCTTTAATAAACAATTCTGGACAGTGATTTAATTTTTACTTAAAATGTAATTTTAATTGTAATTATAATTGAAGTTAATTGTAATGGAAGAATGTCCAATTAAAATTACTTAAAGTATTTAACAATTTGTTGATAAAAATGGATGGCAGGGGGTTAATATGGCCCTATCCTTAAAAATTTTGGTAGAGGGATTTACGTCTACATCAGTTATTTATGTAGAATATCATCGTGACATTAGTGTTTATAAGTGAATTTTGACCATCAAGTCATTTTCTGAAGCCGACATTGTATAGGAGATAGGGTCAAATGAGGCCAGATCATAACCAAATTAGGAAGTATCATTAAGACTTATATAAAATAAGTTTTGTTGTTTTTTAAAAAATACAAGAACACTAAAATATTTATGAGCTCAGAAGCCCTATTCGGGGGGTACGGTTGTATGGGGGTTATACGAAATAATGGACCGATTTTAACCATTTTCAATAAACTTTGCCAAATTTCATCAAATTACCTTGAAAATTGCGACCTGTAGAGTGCGCACAAGGTTTACATGGACATTCAGACGGACAGACAGACAGACAAATTTTCGGACAGACTAACGGACAACCCAGAAAGTGGTTAGGACCAATATTATTGCATTTTACAAACATCAACAGAAACGCATAATACCCTCCCCACAATAGTGGTGTAGGGTATAATTATTTTGTATAATTGTAATTTGTTATTGATCAATTACAGAAAACTGAAATTTGATATTAAGTTCATGAATTCAAGTTGATCACTAGTAACGGGACTAATTCCGTTTTCATTCCGTGTCTTCTAGCGTAATTTCTTCTTTTAATAACTGTGTTGATTTACCGATGTCCCAGATTCTACGGTATCGAAATCTTAAATAGTTCTATGAGAGATGTTTTCGAGAAATTTGCCATAATCAACAAATGTAATGATTCGTAAAACATACGAAGTACATAAGTTGTAGGTGTGTCAACATCGCTTAATAACATTTTATAGCTTACACACTCATACACACAATTTGGAAAAATCCCATAGCTTTTTTATAGCAATCAAACACTCCACTTAATCTTTTTCAAAATCTCTAATTTTTTTCCAATTTTTTATTTTCGATTTATAATTAAAAAAAAAAAAAAAAAATACAGCGAATTATAATTAATTTCATTTGTGTCGTATTATTGCTGTGTTTGTTGTTGTTAAATTAATATTTATAACAATTAATGTCACATATTTGTCTATGAAAGCGTTAAATATCATTTATTTATTTATCTAAATGTGTTTATTATTTATCTGAAGTTGTCTTTAAGCCACAAAATAAATACATTTAATGTTACACCAGCAACACAATCACCCAACACTACTACACTATCAACAAACAATTTGGCATTCTCTTTTAAGCCAATATAAATAAATACAAGCTAGACCAAGTTTACAACATTAAGTTGGACTTTTAATGAGAAAACGATCACTCTCTGGTTTGTGTGAGTTAAAAAACTTTAAAACTCGAGCAAAAAACTGAAAAAAAGGTTTCTGAATTTCAGGTTTCTTTAAGTTGAAATTATTTATATACGTTTTGAAAATGTTGTTGTTGCTGATTTGATTTCTGAAAATTTGTTTATGGCTGTAAAGTGTGTGTTTATTTAAGGTTTTATTATAATAATAAGAATATTGGTAAATGCTTAAATTTTGATGTTATTAGTGTGATAACGTCGCTAATCCACTTGATTTATGATTCTTATATAATGAGTCAGTGTTTGTTAGTATTTGCTGTTGTTGATGTTGTTGCTGTTATTGGTGTTGTTTATTACGGAGAAGGCTTCCCACACGTCTCGTTATCGTTCGATCAAATCTTTTTTGTTGACTTCAATAATTTTAATAATTTGACACAGAAAAAAACAACACACACTCAAAAAACACGAATCACCACAACAAAATCCAATAAAGCTTAATCGTATGAAAAAAAAAGCAGAAGAAGTGTGGAAAAAAGACACAATTTCGTATTTAGTGGGCTTAAACCGATTAAAGCTACAAGATACCCTCTTCAGAAGTTGTTGTCTTGATTTGTTTTAAACAAAAGAACATTTATTTGGACTCTGTTTCTGTTGTTTTGGGATTGTGACGCAAAATTAAGTGGTAACTGACTGCAAATGTAATAAATACTCGTATTTACGAATGAATTTAAATCAAATTAATTAGGCTTAGTCAAAGAGCTCAGCTTTGATGAATATTAATGAGTGATTTTTTTTATAAGTATTTATAGTATTTAGGGTGGGAAAGTGTGTGTTGGTTTTTTTAGATGTATTTTAAATCTACTATATTTAAGATAAGATTTTAGTTGATACAATTTAAAATTTACATACATATTTATAAATAGGAATTAGGTAATACTCTGTGAGATTTTTGGGGGGGTTCGAAAAACCTATTTATGAAAACTTTACTAATCGATTATGAAAATTAAATTTTTATAAAATTCACCATTATTTCAACAGGTATGGGAAAAGAAATGTTGAAAATATGAAATACTGATATTTATAGCAACTTTAAGCTGATTACGGTAAAATTTATTATAAAAGAGATTTTTTGATCCATAAAATGTTTTTTAGTGGGTCGTAGTGCATTCTTTGGCATTTGGTTTGGTCCACTTCAGAATTATTTTGGAATTTATATGCTGCTTATAATGCTAAAACTAAAAGCCGTTTTGCGGATCAGAACTGGTAGAAAATATTTTTTTTAGAAAATATTTTTTTAATTTTAGGTATTCCTAAAAAAGTTGTCCATAGCCTTGTCATATCCATATGTCATGTTAATTTTCGGAAGAAGAGGGGAAAAAACCGGTAAAAAAGTACTGAAATTGATACAATCCGTTGTCAGAAGTAAGCTTAGCTTAGTTTAAAATTGTTGTATATCAATGTATACATCCACTCGGAGACCCAAAGGTCCATTGTGAACCCCTTTAGTAAAGAACAAGGAGAAATAAAAAGAAGACAGAAGAAAATAGAGAGATGAGAAGAGTAAGTGTTTCCCTCCAAAAAGAGAACAAAGAAAGCGGTCATGGAAGGGAAATCGCTAATTGAAAATCCAAAATATTCCCCAGATGAAGCCCATAATGTGGCCTAGGTTGCACACTGCTACATCTCCTAGTTCATTATGGAATCCTTTACCTAGCCATTTCAGTCTCAGACTCTGTATTCTGGGACAGTAGCATAAAATATGCCCTACTGTCTCCAGTTCCTCTTCATTCTCACACAACCTGCAAAAATCCTGTGTGTTACCGACCCCATTACCCCTAAAGGCTCCAATTGAGCAGTGTCCGGTTATTACCTCTACTAAAATCCTTATAATCTTCCTGTCCAGTATTAATAGCATTCTGGTAGCTTTTGGATTTAACTTCGGCCATAGTGTCCTAGAAACCCTACAATCCAGCCTACTGTGCCAGGATCGGTTGGTGGAGTTTTTGAAATTTTCGGAGATTAGCCTATAGTAATGACAAATGGGGGGTTTTACCTAACCGACCCTACTATCGAGCTCCAAAACCGAGCCCTGTCGGGCCAATTCATCTGCAATCTCAAAAGTAAGCTTACCACGTTAAATAATACCCAGTCATTATTTTGACAACGCATCATTGTCATTGCAACAACGCATTGTTGTTATTTCGAATACGCTTTGTGTCATTTCGGCAATGCATCGTTGTGATTTTGACAATGAATCGTTGTCATTTCGTCAACACAACGTTCTGTTTGACAACATATCATTGTCACTTTGGTAACACATTATTTATTTTTTTTTTTTTTGTTGATTTGATAACTTCGTCTATTTTTTTATATTTTTCTTGTTGATTTGACAACTATCCGTACATACTTTAACAACGGATGTTATTGAAAAAATATAAACACTTTGGTATCAATTTGCTACCAAGCGTGTATTATTTTAAAACGTCTTTTTTCCCCCTGTATACAAAGTTGAAGAGAGAAAGTGATTAATTTCTAATAATCCTAAATTGTTAATAAAAAGTTAATCTATGCTAATAGTCTTAGAAGAACTTCAGGTCAATATCGACCGCAAAATTTCTGGTAATTCGGGCGATTTGTTTGGTTTTGTCATTAAAATTGGGTCCAGTGTATTCATTCGTGCTGTAGCTTCTGCGGTACATATTTGTATTTCAAAAATAATGGCTTTGATTTGAAATAAAAATTATCTAATTAATATTAGTTTGTTTGTCTTCTGGAAATTCTATTCTGATTTCCTTAGTTTACAAGTTGTTTTAAAGAGCAGCAATAGTACTATTCTTCACCTAAATTTGGAGTCCATAAAGCAGGTCTGAAACCTAGCGATTAGGTGGGAATAGATAGATGTCGTGCTAGAATTTCAGATTATAAAAGGCGAGTTCATAAAGCAGGCCTGAAATCTAGCGATTAGGTGTGAATAGATAGATGACGTGCCAGAATTTTAGATTATAGAAGACGTTTCACGGTTACTCCCAATAATCAGTTTTTTACAATTTCAAATATGATATAAATGAAATTAAGAAAAAATGTTTCTTTTATGGTTCATAATACAATTCAAATATTTTTTACAATCAAAATTATAATAAAAACTTTATTGGAAATCAATTAAAATTTCTTATGAAAATCTAATATGAATTTCACAGAAAACTTCTGAAACCTTTTCCTTACTTGGAAAATTTACTAGATTATATAACATTTGTTTACGTTAACAAGTTTCCTAAACCAAAAATTTCAGCTTTACTTCTTAAAAAAAACCAAAAACAATTCTTCGAAATAAAAAAAATCCAAAATAAAATTATTAAGGAAGTTGTAAAGTAATCCAATGAACACTAATGGCTTAAATTATCATTATTTCATGTAACAGATATTGACCCAAAACGTACGTGATCTGTAATTGTAAAATCACACAAATGAAAAATTACTTGACAAGTTCAATTTAATCAAAACAGGTAAGATACACATACATACATACGACTGGTATGGGTACACTGCACGTTACAAATTCAGATGAATTGGAACGACAAGAAATTACAAGGAAAATATGTCAGGGTTACAGACAGAACACAAATCCAAAGATTGTTGTTTGGCTAATGTTATCTAAGCCCCAAGTAAGAAATAAAAAAACAACCCTAGATTTTCTAGAATTAACAGAAAAACGATCATGTGATAACGATCACTCCGGAAAACTGATATAAAAAAACAGAAAACACTGCTAATGAAGTTGTCTAAATATTTTCATTCATTGATTCGTTTTTGTTTTGTTTTTGTATTTAAAGGAGAAACAGCATCCTTTTTAATTAGATCCGGATTGTTTTAATATGTTTCCCAAAATCAAACGTGTTATGAATGTTTATATTATTATAAAGATTAACATTTTTAAGACAAATAAAAAGAAACTGTGTCTGCTGATTGTTGCAGACTGCAGACTGTTCGATATTTAAACACGTTTCAGAAGTTTTAAATGTTGTTTGTTTTTATTTTTGTTGTAGCTGTTGTTGTTTGCTGTTATTGTGCTTCATTTAAAAACAATCAATGCATTGATTACAATCTTCTAAGAAATTGAACTTAAATAAAACCATTCGTAAGGTGATCGTGTGATATAGTTTTTTACACTAAATATGTTGTGTTGATACACTGCAAGAAATTTTGTGCTTTGAATAAAATATTCTGTAAATAGAGGCAACAAGCTTTTTGAGTTTCGCGTGACAATAGGTTTCGTATTTGGTGTAAATTGTATAAACTTCCTTAACCCTATCACTATCAAGACTCGGATATGGTCTATTGTGATTAGATAGATATAATTACCAAGTCAGTACCCTAAAGAATAAAGAGATGAGAAAGAAAATCTTTGACCCCTTATAAAGCCCAGTCGAAGAAGTGACTAATGCCCTTGACAAAACCTAGTAAAGTGCGAGGGTCAAGACCTGCAATATCCCCCATTTCGTCATGGAACCTATTCCCTAGCTATTTCAGCCTGAGATTCTGTATCCTGGGACAGTAGCAAATTATATGCTCGATCGACTCTTTTTCCTCCTCATCCTCGCATAAGCTACAATAGTCCGGTTTAGAGCTGTCCCACTTACTGACAAAGGGCCTAACTGAGCAATGCCCCGTTAGCATCCCTATCAGAATTCTTAGACTGCGTATATCCAGTCCTATAAGTATTTTGGTAGCCCCCATATTAAGTTTTGGCCATAGGGCTTTTGAAACTTTGCAATCCAATCTACTATTGCAGGACTGTTTTATGATGTCACAGATTCTTTCGAATGTCAGCCTATAATAGTGACAAATGGGTGGTTTTACCATCTTTTCTATGTCATCTATGTATATCAAGGTTTGATGCTAATCAGGCAGTTCGTTCGCAACCTCATTACCATGCACATTACAGTGCCCCGGCACCCAACACAATCTAATGACAGACTGAGGGCATTTCTACATTCTACAACCGGGCGCGAATGTACCGTGTAACATACCAATGCTCTGAGAGCAGCTTCACTATCATCATAAATTGTCACAACTGACCCCGGATCGATATGATTCCGTATCAGTTTCGTCGCTTTCCAGATCGCTTGGATGACACTACATTCGTCAGGAAGTCTGAAGGACTGTTTTATGTTGATATCAGCGTATCAGTTTCCCCGAAGTCTAGAGTCGTAATATCATAATCCGAAACTCCGCGAGAGGAATTAACCTGATCAAGTAGACCTACTTCATACAGAATAACGAAGACTAGTGTAGTGTCTTAGAAATTGCTTTTGCATTTTTCTGGAACTTCAAAGATTCCTAATATTAAACTAATGTTGAAAATTAACACTTTTTTGTCCCGGCTGCCAATTATCAAAAGATATTGAGAAAAGTACAGTGACTCCATCATATTGTGTAGTTGTCGCTTTTTGAATATTTTTAGTGTTTTATAAAATGCTGTTTGATTTAGCTGGAACTTTAAAAATTCCCAATATTGGAATAATGTTGGAAATTAACCCGTTTTGCATGAGTTGCCAAATATCAAAAGATATGGAAAAAGTACAATGACTCCATCACCAAATAGATCGCTTATACGATTTGACTATTTCAATACTATATCTGCATTGGTTTGGTTTAGAAATTTCTCGATTAATTTCCTTTTCTAATTTTAGGCTGAAACCTACTTCTAAACACAGTTAACTTTAAAGCCCACTTTATATCAGTTTTTTCCCGGTGTTTGCGTGTGGCATGCTTTTCACTATTTAAGCAAACCAAATTTGTTTGATATGCCTGTTGGGGCTTGATTTGAACATTCTTAAATTTCTTGGTATTTACATTATTATAAACATTTTTTTTTGTACTTTGATTTATTTATTTGTTTGCTGGTATTTTATTTTATTTTGTAAATTTATTTATTTGTGTTAATACGTGTTCATGTATGTCATACAAGTATTAAACAAAAAACACAGATTTTCAATAAATGTAAACTATTTGTATGGGACATATTGTACATGTGTTTAAAACTAAAAGACAAATATAATTTTTTTTATTTGCAGCAAAAAACAAAACAACAATTTTACATACATTAAATTCTAGTCAATATACTCGTGTCGACTGTCCGTCTGTCCCTTTATTTTTGCAAATTTATATTCTTCTTTGACCAGTATTTGTTTGATTTTACGAGTTTAAGCCACCATCAGTGAGATGAGAACAACGGCAGCAGCAGCAGCTCTACCACCAGCAGCAACTGCGAACCACAATATTGTCCTGTTTAATTTCAGGTTGTAGTTTTTGTTGTTGTTTTAGCTTTCGGTCGTTGTCAACATTTAAAGCATTTTGTAGTTCTTATTTCTTATTAAAACGCATATCAATTTCGATTTTTTCTTGTAGTTATTGCTTAACAACTAAAACAACAACATAAAGAGATTTTATAAAGTATTTGTGTGTCCCCCCAGTCCTGGCCCAGGTTGAGAACAAGACAATCATCAGTTTCATATTGTGGTTGTTGCTGTTTTATTTTGGTAAATGTTTGTCGGCAAATTGTTATTTTTTATAGTTGTTGTTTTTTAGGAATCGCATATGAGCATTAATGCGTGCATATTTTTTTGGTTTGTGGTGTTCTAGAACTTGGGTGGCATTTTGAGTTCTATATAGTTGGTGTAACACACCAATATCTCATGTTCTTTTATTGTTTCATAACTAGGCTACAAAGACTGTTTCATTCACTTTCAAATTTCAGAACCGATACGACAGGGTCTTAAGTTATTTGATTTTACTTAAACAAATTCAATTTCCCTGAATCTGTTAAAGCTCTGAACCCATATTATCTGATTAGGGACAGAGAGCGTAAATATTTAGACTTTAGTAAACAATTTATAATTTTAGAACCCTTGATAACATCTATACACTATTCTCTTTCCCCTTCGGGAAGTGCACTATCAAAATTCGTTGCCACTTTCCCCTATAATCTTTAGACGGTGTCATTTGTTTCCAATAACATTCAATTGTAGTCAACAATCGATGTTTTTTTCTTGTTTCTTTGTTGTTTTATTAAAAATTTGTTCCAAAAAAAAACTTGCAACAAATTCACATCGGCTCAAAGTGTTTTGGAATAAGAAAACAACAACAACTACAAAAATTGAGTACATCACAGTGAAATTTGTTGTTGCTAAAGATACGAGAATAAAAAATGTTGTTGCAAGTCCATTTTATATGCATTTACATTAAACATTATTATGAGTTTATGGTGCTGTTATTGTCGTGTGTAAGTTGTGTGTCGACGCCGCCAATACAGCTGATGTTGTTGCTTGTCACCGACACCACAGCTTGCATACTTTGCAGAATAAATCCAAAGAATAAAAAAAGTTGTAGTCGAATCCTTTGAGAGGCTTGTGTGTGGCAACAAAACGTACTGTGGGCTTTTGCTGCTGCCGTAGCTTCTAGGTTGCTTCCTTCTTCTTCTTCGTTACTGTCCCCATAATATTAAACAATGGCACTGTGGCGCAAATGCTCGACATTATTCAATTGTTTGCCCTTAATTCCAAGTAGTTCGACAATAAAGTGTTAAAGGACCACCGTACGCAAGTGATCTCAACAATTATAATTGCGTGAAGTTAACGACAATAAATGTGCGATCATACTAACAGCAAAAAAAAAAAAATTAACAAACAGAATAACAAAAAAAAATTGTATGATAAAAAAGAGCAGCAGATCACTTACTGCTAGGACACTACACTTTCGTTGTTTCCATTATAGCTACAAGTATGAGGAGTGTATGTGTGTGTCGCTTGCTGCTTTAGTGCTGAAGTTACAGATTTCGCTGATAACTTTGAAGTTTTGTTCAATGTGCTGGGATGTTAGTGCCAGATTTGTCTCTTTTTCATGTAGGGTTTTTTTGTTTGCTTGTTCCAATGCATTCGTTATGAAAAAAAGAAAAACTTTTTTAAGCCATATTTTTTTCCTGTTGGTTTTTTGTGTTGGATTTCGTTTTAAATTTTGACGACAAATAAAGCAACCTAAAAGGCATTTTGTTGGAATTATTGTTAACAAGAAATATAACACACATGCTTAAGATGAACTACAACAACTATAACTAAAGCAATAGTATTTCCAAAACATGATGTGAAGTCAGAGCTTTAAAGTTTGTCATCAATTGGAATAAAAATTTGATAATATTTAAATACATATAGATGATTAAATTGTGTCTGGTCTTTTTGATTAGAGAGAATGCGATCAGTCAAAAGTTGGTACTAATTGCTCACAATATTATCCCAGCCTTAATTTGTGATGTTGTTGGCTGTCTTAAATTTCTCATTAATAATATAGAGTTCTATAGACCGATCTGTGGATTTAATATACGGATATCTAAAAGCAGACCAAGCATGGAGCCGCTTTCTTTGTTTAGTGAGCACTTATCTACTTTTGAACGATGTCTCTTGTGATTCGGCTTAATTCGTGGAATTTTGTACAGCTCGCATTAACTACAATTGTATTATTCTAAGAGACTAGGGAAAGGGGGGATTTTGTGGAGTAGTCTCGATAATAATGAGAAAATTTTAAAACGTCTAACACGGTAAACGATATACAGGTTTCAAAGCCCCAGCACAGAAAGAACTAATGCAAAATATTGAAAACAGGATGATCATAAAGGACTAAAGAATGTTTAACAGAAGAATAAGAAAGAGACCCAAATATTGTTACCACATTCAGAAGTACGAAGCAAAGCTTAGTCAAGGGCTTATTAAAATCAGAAGAGGTTTTCGATCATATTCAAGCTCTTACCCGATTACGATCAACAAGACGAATCTATAATTTCGAAAATTGGCTTTATCCAATGTAAGAGCAAGTAAGACAAAGCTATCTGAGGGTAAGCATTTCGTAGACCTCAACCTGCCAATCTGTATACATTCTCACTGCTATTTTTCATTTAGTCATCAGCGGACTTAGATTTTAGTTCAACGAACTTTAGCGAACTCTGGTCCAACGAAAATATGAGAATCATTGCTTATTTACACGTGGGTCCCCGCGAGGGCATGTTACCTTGGTGGTCGAACCAGAGCACCAGATAATCTGGTACTATGGGTGGCCAGTTGCCCGCAGGACTTGTCCTGGCTGGTCAATTGGTTGAGGTTCCTTCGGGATCCACGTAGTGGCTGTGGTTTAAACCCACATTTGCGGGGCGAGAATGTTGGTTTAAGGACTGATATATCCTATGTGTTGATTCTCTCTCCGATGCTGTTGCCATGTCAACAGATGTTACTGGGTGATCTGAAAAATTCAGCTGGATTCCTGAACCCATTGAGTATCTCTTACTTTTCGCGAAGTAGGGCTCCAGTATAGGTTGGGGAATTAGTTGATGGGGATTGCACTTTAAATAATGCAATCTTTCATGACATCTAAAGGGTGGTCATCTTCCGGTATACCGGAAGATTGATTTCGCCTGATGTTGTGGTTGTCTTCCCTTCTATTGACTTTAGACTAGTGATTGCTTTTTCCTTGTTGGGGTTTGCATTGGGATGGATCCCATGCTGCCTGTCATTCCGCAACAGGGTTACTATGGCAAGAGATTAGATAGCTCGAGTACTTCGGCAAAGTGCTTGTACATAGACCGGCACAGCCATGTACAGAAATTGCCATAGAATTCTTCAATAAGGCCGTCTAGGCAGATGTTTACACGTGGGTTTGTCTCGGAACTGGAATTTCGTACAATTGATATTTAAACCACTGTTGCAGAAGTATTTGATAAAGGCAAAGTTAGAAAATGTCTTCAACTCGTTCGCCAATTTGTCTGCCGCAATCGAAGACAAAACAACTGATGTAAATTGCTTGGTGTTCTTTCCGTCATAGAAGTACCTCCTTCTTTGAAGGAACTGTAAAAAAGTCCCTTTTTAACCGCAATATCAACATGTTGCTGTATTTATTATATTTAAAGCTTTTTGTTGTTGTTGACATTGTTATTGTTGTCATTGTTGTTGTTGGTGACTGTTTAAGTTTAAAAACTTTGTTTAAAACAATGAAATTACAAAGTGAAAATATTTACGAGCCCATCAAGTGCTAAGTATCGCATTACAACAACTCTGATGCTGTTCGATGAGTTGTCATGTCATGTTTTGTTTGAAAGTTTTGTAGTTTTTTCTGTTGATCGTTTTGGAGCATTTTGTTGGGCTTGGTTGCTGGTTGAGAGAGATCTTAAGAAAGGTAAAATAATAATGAAAACACCACAAAACCAACCTGATGATGATTATGGTCATTGGTGTGCGCTGCAAAGCTGCTAAAGCTTGTGGATGCTGCCTGCTGAACGAGTGACTTAGAGTTGGTTTAAAATGTGTCGTTTTTTTTTTTTTTTTGTTAGTTCGAAAATGTTATATTATGGAATGTTTTCTATAAATACTTGTAATAAAAACAACAATAATAAACAATCCAATCTAGACAGACACAACAAACAAACACAAATACAACAAACTATTAAATAGAAATGGGTAAAAAATATTTAGATCAGTTAACACGAGGAAAACATGACATTTTACATGACACTAACACAAATAAAACATTTATTTTACACAATTGTAATTTTGTTGTAACTAAAACGCCATTGAAAGCCAATCACAACAACATTGGAAAAGGTGACCAGGAGGTATTTTATATTATTTTAATTTATAATCTCAATATTTCTTGGCTTAGATGCCAACGTAGAAAAACCAACGTTAACGATGGGTTTATAAATTGCTTGATTTAGGAGAATTTGTATTGAATTTCAATCCGTGTTTAATGATTTTATTTGGAAGTGACTAAGTTTTATTTCACAAAAAAATGTTTTTTTGATATGAAGTTAATTTGTTGTTTTTGTTGAAATTTCTTGAGAATATTTGAATGGCTAATAACGAGAGTTTTTGTGTGAGTGTAAAATGTATGGTTTAATTAAGGAGTTTAAAGTGAAAATAGTTCCATTTAAATTTGATGTTTTGTGGGTTTCGTTTAGTTAATTATTATCTTTTTATAAATAACAGTTATATGTGGGCTTTGGATTATTTGTTAAATGAAATATTTTCAACAAAACGATCTTTAACTAATATGTGATCAATCTCGAGGTTTACTTTACTTGTGTGTGAGATTGTCTAAAATCTGACATGAATGAATTCTACTGTGATTTAAATGTAACAGCTCTATAATTCAAGTCCCCATGTTGACTCAAGTTCGCCAAATTGGCAAATTTGAATTAAGAAACCAACTCTGAACAGATCAAACTTGACCGATCATAATGTATATCATTAAATGACAATGTCATGAAATTGATTCGGATATTTGAAAGCTTTTAATTAGAAATATATATAAAAGTTTCCTAGGATCATTTGAGACCAAAATCAACTAAGGACCTATGTTAACTAACCAATCGTAATGTTACAATATAAACTTATAACATTGTCGTAAAGTAGATTTCGGAAGTATGATGTCAACAATCCATGACTTCTATTAATCTTCACAGGAACTTTCAATAGAGAACATATTCAATTTATTCTAAAATTTCTAATAATATAATGGATACTTTTACTTTGCTAGTTTAACATTCACTTTAAATTAACATAAATACATTTTATTCTAGGAAAGCTGATTTTAATCTATTTCGATTAAATTTGTATCGCTTGTCCCATAAAATTCCAGTTTATATTAATTTCCATTCCAACACCTCCTCAGCTAATGTTTAAACATTTATTATTTTAAAGGGATACATAACAGAAAAACAATTTGTTACTTTCAATCTTTAATCATCATTTAATTAGAAACACAATACAATAAAAAAAAACCAACAACAATAATAATGAAAAGAAGATAATTCCTTATTTTACGAGCGATAATATAAATTAAATTTTTATATTTTTTTATTTGATTTAACATGTTAATTATCTTAATTATGATAATTTATATATTTCGCTATGGGATTTCAAGATAATAAAATTAAAAAAGTTAAAAAAAATATAAAAAAAACTTTAAACAAAGGAGGGAACAAGCAGCAACAAAGTTCTCTAAAATACTCACACTAACTATTTTGTATAATCAATATTTTATGGCCTTTTTTGGTTGATAATGAATGCAAAAAACAACAAACAAAACAAAAAATATTAACTTTAACTACCAGTAGAGTAGTATCATCATCTCGGTTATATGAATGCCTCGACTCTGTAGATGTATTTGACAATTAAGTTTAGCCGAGAGATTTAAGTCTCACCAAAGCCAATCAAGCCGTTTAACAACTGGTCAAATAAATTCACCAAAACCAACTTTAAATACAATATAATGAATGCCTTAATTGGCTATAAAATACTGAATTTGCATATCAATAAATTTTGTTTTGATTTTGACATAAAATTAAATACAAAAAACCCAATAAAACAAACACAATATAAAATACAGAAAAATACACGATATAAAATATAAACAGCAAAATGCTATATAAAAAAAGTCTGAAAGTATTATAAATTTAGAAATTTGTTTTTGATTCCCCATTAAAATATCAGCAAAATATTTATAAAAAAAAGAAAAAAACTGATATTAGCCATACAATGAGATGTGAAATGTTGTTTTGTTTGATAGATAAATTGTCTAAAAATGGATCTACTACTGTATATTTCTTTAATACGAGGGTTGTATTGCAATTGACCTTAATTTAGGTGTGGTAATTTTAATTATTAGAAGCGGAGGTCTGAACTAAATAATATACTTTTAACTGTTTAAAATGTAAATTTTGCCTTAAATTAAAATAGAATTTGAACCACTCGTTATTTTAAGGTACTTTTTGCCTAAAACTATTCTCCAGACTTTGAACAAGTCTGTAGTTCTTATTTTAGACTAGACAGATTATTAACTAGATTATAGACTATAGTCCAGACTATGAATTAAAAAATAGAGTCCAAACTATGGTATATAATATTATAGGCCACACTATTAACTAGCTCATAGTCCAAACTGTAGACTAGATTATACTCTAAACTACAAATTAGAGCATAGACTATATACTCTTGATCAGACTATCTACATGATTGAATATAGATCAGACTATATATAAACTACACTAGATTATAGTACAGATTATTGTATATATTATAATTCGGAATATAGTCTGGACTATAGCTTAGACTAGACTATAGTCGAAACTATATACAAGAACAATATTCGAACTGTACCTAGATTAAACTATAGTCTATAGTGTAGTCTGTAATCTAGTCTATAGTCTAGTCTATAGTCTAGTCTATAGTCTAGTCTGTAGTCTAGTCTGTAGTCTAGTCTATAGTCTAGTCTGTAGTCTAGTCTGTAGTCTAGTCTATAGTCTAGTCTATAGTCTAGTCTATAGTCTAGACTATAGTCTAGTCTATAGTCTAGTCTTTAGTCTAGTCTATAGTCTAGTATATAGTCTAGTCTAGTCTATAGTCTAGTCTATAGTCTAGTCTATAGTCTAGTCTATAGTCTAGTCTATAGTCTAGTCTATAGTCTAGTCTAGTCTAGTCTATAGTCTAGTCTATAGTCTAGTCTATAGTCTAGTCTATAGTCTAGTCTATAGTCTAGTCTATAGTCTAGTCTATAGTCTAGTCTATAGTCTAGTCTATAGTCTAGTCTATAGTCTAGTCTATAGTCTAGTCTATAGTCTAGTCTATAGTCTAGTCTATAGTCTAGTCTAGTCTAGTCTAGTCTAGTCTATAGTCTAGTCTATAGTCTAGTCTATAGTCTAGTTTATAGTCTAGTCTATAGTCTAGTCTATAGTCTAGTCTATAGTCTAGTCTATAGTCTAGTCTATAGTCTAGTCTATAGTCTAGTCTATAGTCTAGTCTATAGTCTAGTCTATAATCTAGTCTATAGTTTAGTCTATAGTCTAGTCTATAGTCTAGTCTATAGTCTAGTCTATAGTCTAGTCCATAGTCTAGTCTATAGTCTAGTCTATATTCTAGTCTATAGTCTAGTCTATAGTCTAGTCTATATTCTAGTCTATAGTCTAGTCTATAGTCTAGTCTATAGTCTAGTCTATAGTATAGTCTATAGTATAGTCTATAGTCTAGTCTATAGTCTAGTCTATAGTCTAGTCTATAGTCTAGTCTATAGTATAGTCTATAGTCTAGTCTATAGTATAGTCTATAGTCTAGTCTATAGTATAGTCTATAGTCTAGTCTATAGTCTACACAGAAAAAATTAATTTTAAAAAATTTTCAATTAAACTATTAATCGAAAATTTTAAAAGGGTTCAATTCATTTTGTATTTGAATCATAAAAATGTATAATCAAATACGTATTTAACAAAAACAAAAATATAAAAAAATAAAATTTTTTTATACGAATTCAATTAAAAGTAGTAATTGAATATACATTTTTTGTTATAGGTTGAACTTCAATAAATAAAATAATTGAAAACGAGGTTTTGGTAATTGAAATCGTTTTTCAGTTTTTTCTGTGTAGGCTTTCGTCTAGGTTTTTATCTATTGTTTAAGTCTACGAACGACAAAATAACTATATCCCATTAAAACTTCCACGGTATACCCTCGTATTTTTACATATTTTTCTGATTGACAACAATATATTTTGTTAAATACACATTATAAAGTTAAAACTATTCAAACATTTCTTGTAATTACTCTTTTCTTTTAGCTGATAATTAAGCTTAATTTTGAAAAATCACTTGGAGACAAACACCAAATAAATTATATTTATTTTCAGCTTTATGTTACGTCTATGGGTAATATCTCAAAAAAAAAGCTTGTAATACAAGTTACAGCAAAAGTCTTTTAGTGACACCTGTTTAGAGCTGGCAGCTAAAATGTGTCTATAATTAACATGTCAATGTGGAGACGCACAACGCTTAAGGATTAAAAACTAATAAACATTAATTATAAACTAAAAACAAAACTGTGAAACTATTCACCTTAAAAGAAAGACCAAAAAATACCAGAAAACAACAATTTTCCCGGTGTCACTTGTTTCTATCTACATGTTAAACACCTTAAATTAACGACACCACAAATAAACATACATAAATTTAATACTAGTTAAAAGATTATTAATTACCCATCGTTTACATATACATACATACATTAAAAAAAGAAGATACAAAAAACAATATTTACACAAACAAAAAATAATAATTTATCCCGACGCCTGCAGTTGTTTGTATGTGTTGTTGTTCTCTTGTTCTCACAACATTCAATTTATTTTATGAAAATGATCATTGTACGAGATCACACACTAGTTCGAAACAAAAATTCGATTCTAAATTTAATCTCCCGCTGTATAATTTAGCACTCACATAAATTTGATAAAAAGCACCAAATAAAACATCTTATTTAACATTAAATACCCAACAAGCCAACCAACTATCCATACGACGATCAACCAATGACCATATTATAAAAAAAAAAAAAAAACGATTTTGTGTCATCTAGCTATTCCTCCAACTCTTGCGTTTCTATTTTTTCCTCAAATAAACAAAACGCTGTTTAAGACAAAAGATCAGATCTGATTGAAAATGTCGTAAACTTGTACTAAAAGGCCGTAAAAATATGTTATAGAATAGAAGTTGTTGAAGCGCTAGAGAGGGGGGATGTTGAATGTAGTATAATGTTGGTTTCCAGCAGCGATCTCTATTATCTATTCACAAATTTAAAAGATACTGAGTTGAAGTTATTTGTAGATCACAGAAAGAGAATACAAAACCAAATAATAAAATTGAAAATAAAAACGTTAAACGGTGACCATCGATCTTTGTTTAAATGTTTTTTTCCTGGTTTTTGTTAGTGTCCAAGTGAGTGTTGGTTGGACAATGCTAAACAATAGAGTGTCAATTAGTTAATGTCTCTGATTTTTCAGTGCCTTAAACAAATAATGAATTAATTTTCTATTTACAAACAGTTGGAGTTTTTTCTTGTATAAATATATATTTTTTTTAATTTAACTCGTATTTATGTCACATTTAATAAAGAATTGATCTGTATTTGTTATAATCAAAAAGATAATAATGCTATCAAAATACTCTATAACAGGTAAAGTTGTTTTTTTGCAATAACTGACTATTGTGATAATTAATGTGTTTATAGTTTGCACTATAATCAATGGCAGAGTCGAGACTAAAGTCAAGATTTTAGTCCAGACAATTTTTGACTTATTGACTAAAGTCCAGACTGCAGACTCGATTATATTCCAGACTATAAACTATACAATAATGCAGACTAGACTTTAGTCCAGACTATATACTAGACAATTAACTGACTATAGACTAGGCTATATATAATTTCAACCATAAATTAGACTATAGTCCAAACTAGACTCGACTATAGCCCAGACCATTAGCTACATTACAATTCAGTCTATAGACTAGACTACAATTCATATTAAAGATTAGAATTTAATTCAGATTAGACTGTAATCCAGACTCTAAACTATAGCTCAGATTACGGACTTGAGTATAGTCTAGAATCTATCTAATCTAATCTATAATTATCTATAGACTAAATTATAGACCAGACTGTAAATAATAGGCTTTATATATGTATATAGACTATTGTCCAGACTCTAAACTAACATGTATATAGTCCAGATTATAAACTAGACCCTTGTCTATATATAGACTCGAGTATAGTCCCAAATTTAGACTAGGCAATAGCCCAGATCGTAGAAAAGACTACAGTCCACATAATAGACTAGACAGTTCAGACCATAATTCGGAATATAGATTAGACTTTAATTCAGACATAACTAGACTATAGTCCAGACTATAGACTAGAGTATAGATCAGATTATGGACCACACTTTAACTCCACCACAAACTAAACTTTAATTTAAAATATACAGTAGGCAATTGTTCAGACTTGACTATAGTACAGACTAAAAACTAGATTATTCCGAACTATGGACTAGACTATAGAATATACTGTAGTTTAAACTGTAGAATAGAATATAGTTCAGACTGTATACTGTAGTCCAGACTATTGACTGAACTGTAGTTCATCCTATGAGTATAGCACAGACAATAGACAGTACTTTGTGATCTAGGAATTATGTATAAATTCCAAAGCACTATTTAGGACCTGACCTAATGGTTCCTAAATAGATATGTGTCTGTTTCTCATACAAAACTGTTTTCTAATATTCTTTATTGAGGACTTAGGGATACTTATACCTCTATTTTAAGTTTCTTTTTCATCTCATTATCATCATTTACCTTTAACACTATTTTAACATATTTTATTGCCCTCTAACCATTTCACATGTAGGGTATCCCACTGTTTGTACAACTTAACTGGCCATAACTAAATTTCTTTGAAATATATTTTCTATTCTATTGAAATAGTCATTGTTTCTCAACTTATTATATCAAATATCAAAATTGATTTCTTCTATTGTTGTGCTGATTTATAGATTTTCCTACAATTTCCTAAAAAAAAAAACAACAACAAAATGATATAAATATAATGAATTTATTTTAGTGGGTTTATTAATGCTATTAAAGCAATCAATTTATAGATGATTAAAGGGTTAAAAAATCCACAAAGGAATGTTTTTCTTTTCTTGTCCAATTAATTTCTATTAAAAACTAATCAGAGGGGACATTAACAAAAAAAAAACTATTTTTAAATATTTTCTTAAAGTAGGAAAAAACCTATAAAAAATATTTTCTATAAAATATGATTAATTACCTGACAAAAACAAAGAAACCTACGATTGGTAAAAACCTCTTTGAATTTGAATGTGTGTCATACAAGTCAAAGAAATGAAGAAGTTTTAATTGGAATATAAAAGTGTTAAATTTAAAACTAAAACAACAAATAATAATGCGTGTTTTTTCCACCAAAAACTTTAATAGATCCATAAAACAGACAAAACTTTTTTACACAAAAGATAATTTTAAATGTTTGATGTTCGTCTTTTTTTATAACTTGGGTTGTTAATGAAGTATGTTTTTGAATATTTTTAAAAATATTCCATGTTTTTGGCAGACATCTGCTTTTGTTGGTAAAGAAAATTAAATGTATAATCAAATAAACATTTCAGACACAAAATAAATAAATAATTTCGTAGATTATAGCCGCCGTTTAAGTTTGTGATTAATCGTTTGTATTAAGGTATTCATCAACACTTTTGCAAATTAAATTTTGGGGTTAAAAAAGGCAATTAGTAACAAATTCCTTAAGTTGTTTGTTTGTTTGTTTATATAGGATTAACAAGTAAACCCCTTAAAGGATTAAAAGTTAATGGAAACTTTATAACTTTACTAATATCTTACTTTTATGAAAATAATTTTCCCACTGCATACCCAGACATTTTCTTTGCATGTCTACTGGCATACATCCTCATACTGATTCTATGATTTTATAGACTAATTTAATGACAAATTTAATTACTTTTGCCACATTCACAGCAAAGCGGTTGAGGCATATTGCAATTAAGTCACCACTAAATGCCACAACGACTAAAAAAAATTGTCGTCTACTGCCTGAGAATAAAACCTAAAGGTGCCACAGCCAGCAAGTAACAGTTTTATTGCTTTTGCATGTGTCAAGTACGAATTTTTAATGACTTAATTTAAGTTGAATAAAAGTTCCACCTTCGTTTATTGTTTTAAATTGACTTACAAACTAAACAGCCACATAAAATAAATATAAAAAAATCCATGATCGTGCTTTCCCAAAATATCATGATGGTATTAAATGAATTTGTTTGGACTTTATCAGCAGTCCTGAAAATGTTAGTTAGTTTGGAGGAAAAAAAAAACAGGCAGTAGTCTCCTTTAGCAATGTCCTCACCATCATCATCATCATGCTGTGGTTGTGTAATCTCAAGTTTCATCATCAACTTCGTCATTCTCAACATCAGCCTCATCTTGACGATTGTTGCATGTTGGTAGTCAGACTCGTAGTCGTACAACTTGTAGCAAATGAATGTCTTGAGCTGCTTTTTTGTTAGTTGCCTCTAAAACCTTTTGGGATATTGATATTTTAGTTTGTTTTTAGCTTATAGTGTTGTGGGTTCCTTCATTATTTGTTGTACCTTTTTTTTGGGGGGATTTTTAATTTGTGCATTTTATTGGTTTGTTATTTAACTCTAGTTGATGTTGTTAGACTAATTGGACGATTTTCTGATGGTTGCTTATTTGCCAACCATGTTGTAGTCGTTGTCGTCGTCATCGCAGTCATTCAGTCTCCATTCATTTCCCTTAATTGACTCACTCGTCCAGTTATTTAGTTTGTTTAGTTACAGTCGAGTCAGTTGTTTGTAGGTATTGATTGCAATTTGCCCGCTTGATTAATTTATTTAGTTCAGAGAAGCTATCATATCTAATATATTTAAATCTGCTTTTTAAAAATCGTTTAAATAAATATAATTTGAAAGCTTTATTATAAATAGGCAAGCGAAAAGGTATTAGGATATATAAAGTACAGCGTTTATGGCTTATCTCACAGAAAAAAATATTAATGGTTTTATGATCACCCCTAAATCTTGAACTTTCCAACTAATTTATTATCTCCAGATTCTCATTTGTATACAGAGGGAAAAATAAATATACACGCCTGGTAACAAATTGACACCAAGCTGTTTATAATTTTTCAATAACATCCGTTGACAAAGTATATACATACGTACGACAATACTATGTAATGTTGACAACATTGCAACAATTCGTTGTAGAAATCTAAATTTTATACACATCCGTTATCTAAACGTGGTAAGCTCACTATTGACAAACAATCCGTTGCCAATAGAGAGCTTACCACGTTTGTTAACTTTTAGACAAGGGATCTCTATAAAATTTAGATTTCGTCAACGGATAGTTGCAATGTTGACAACGTTGCGTTGTCAACATTACATAGTATTGTCGTATGTATGTATATACTTTGACAATGGATGTTATTGGAAAATTATAAACACTTTGATGTCAATTTGGTACCAGGCATGTATATTTCTCTTTTTCCCTCTGTGTATTTACAGAAAATCATTTATGGTTAAATTTCCATTTAGATAATTTTGATTAAATTTTTAGTTGAATAATGAATTTAGGATCGACTTATGATCATTTTTAAATTACCTATTTCTGACAAAGTCCATTATCTAAAAAAGAGATATTGATTTGTGATCACTTATATTTTATGTGCAAAATGGATCTTTTATATAAAAAAATCTAAAATTCTTAATATTTCATTCATTCTCATTGTTAAATTTGTAAAACTATTAACCCTTTATAGTCCAAGAGCTTAAATCTATCTGATTGACATTTTTCTAATGGAGTCTCAAGTCGTCCATAGACAACAACCCAAGTGGTTTAAGTTTATATCGAGATCTAAAGAGTCTAAATAATGAAAGATTGATATCAAAAAAATCAGGTCTGATTTCAGAAGAATCAAAGAATTTGAGGCAGAATGGAACCCTGAGGAATATCTGAATTTAAAATTTACTGTTTCATGCCATTAACCGATCAAATGCTTTTGAAATATCAAGTGCAACTACTTTAATTTACATATGAAGCGGTGAATTGATCGACACCACTGTTCAGAGAGCAGTGTTATTAGGTCTGAAGTAGAACGATCAGTGCGAAAACCATCGATGTCAACTTCCGAGAGCGTTGTGCAAATCGCAACTGGGCGATAGTTAATAAGGTTTGGGAAGTTGCCTTTTTAGGAATAGATCGAGGTTTGCTACTTGTATAGAAAAATTTCGAATAAATTCGTCATTATCATGTAATCCAATTCATTTGAAGAAAACATTTCCTTAAAGTTATAACCACAAATATTATTTTAGCTGTTTCAAATATAAAACATACATACATATTTACAATGGAATTAAATGTAACAAAAACCAAATTGAATTGTCATAAAAATAAAACAAATTTTTTTTTTAATCAATTTCAAATCAATGACACCCAATAGGGATAAAAATAGAATAAATACAGCAAAAAATAAACAAACAATCTTTGAAATTGCAACCCTGTTAACAAGATATAAATGTTAAAAAAAAAGAATCTATATAATACTAAAATATGTACAACAAAAAACAAAAGCCCTATAATCACAACAACATTAACCCATGTTATTTTTTTGTATTTGAAAACAGATACCAGGGATACAATAAAAAAAGGCAGCTACAACAAAAGGACACATTTAATAAAAAACAACATTCGATCTACTTAAACGAATTGTATAAAACAGCAAAAAATCCTAAAATTGAAAATATATTTGTCTGTCTGTCCATTGGTGTATGTTTGTATTCACATCTTTATTTAAGCCACATTTATTTACACTCTCGTATACGAGAGTATAAAAGTGGCGGCAATTCACACCTTTTTTATGTGGATTTGTGCGAATGTATTGTTGTTTATCCATCCGTAGGTTTATATATTTTTGTGTATCTGTCTGTTTGTCTCCCGGTGTCTGTGTGCGAATATATTGGATTGTGTTTTTTCTTTTTTGTTTGTTTGCAACAAACGAATTGAAAACAATCGCATGTTATCCTAGCTAAATAACAAATTCACACATCAAATGTGCCAAAGACTCTATCAGAGAGAGAGTGAACGATGATAAACCCATTTTCGTATATAATATCACTTTAAGATACATCCGTGTAGTCTAAGCTATTTTATATTAAGAAAATAATTATGGGCAATTCCATTTGTAAGAAATTTTATTTTTATAGATAATTTTCGTAAAAATTATATAGTAAGTCTTTGGATAAATTGACTTTATATAGAAAAATTTTGAATAATTTTTCTTTATATAGAAAATTTTTTGATAAATTTCCTCTATATTAAAAAAATTTTAATAAATTTTTTTATAATAATAAAAAAATTTCAGAAATATTTAATATTTATTTTTTATGAAAATTTTGGATATTTTTTTTATTTACGAAATGTTTAGAACAAATTTTAAATTTTCGGGTAATTTTTGGTTTTTAAAAATATTTAATTGAATGTTCCTTTTACTGAAACTTTTTGGATAAATTTCCTTTTTCAAATTCTTTTAGAATTTAAGTTTTCTTATGGAATCACCTTTATAATTTTTAAAAACCATCAAACAAAATAACAACAGTAATCGAATAAAAAAGAACATGTCATTGAGAAATCACTTTAAAAAAAGAGTTAAACCAAAATACACATACTTAAGAAAACATCAAAAACAAGTAAAATTGAAGTTAATGTTTCCCATGTTGCACAGACTGAAAGACAGCAAAAAAAAAATTGAACAAAAAACAATAGCAAAAAAATATTTATATCCCCACAGCAAATACACTCAGCAAACGACATCACACCTAATACAACCTACCGACTTCTACTTACACTAGCACTACCAACATCATTACTTTTGGGTTTTTGGTTAAGTATCTGCTCATTGTCACCCAACTTTAGCACACACACATACACACGCAGTCACCTGAAGTGAGATCACAAAAAAAAACATATTGTCTAAAACACACGTAAAACATTGTTAAATAAGCCAACTTGGGCACAGAAAAGCACACAACCGAATAAAAAAAAATCTAAATATCTCAATTCTGAAACACAAAAAAGGCACTCGCCAAAGCAAAAAAAAATCTAAATCACACAAGGTGCGAATGGATCTTAAGAAATACAGAATCCAACAGTGCACATACCAACACACAACGTTTCACATTTATTAAGTGCGTGAGCTTCATGATTGGATCGCACGATTAGAAGTCCATAAAGCGACAAAAACATGACAACTGTGTTGCAATGAAACAACACTACATACAACACACTATTGTGGCACAAATACAGTTTACAGTATCCTAAACAGGGAGAGGAGAGGAGGCACAGGAAATTGAAGAAGACTAAAAAAAACACATTGATCTCTAGAAATTTAAACCTTTAGGCTCGACAAAAGCATTCCATTGTGACTATAGCTGCCAGGATTAATGAAAAACAAATTCGTTTGTCTCATACTTGAGCTTTTTTCAGTATTTTATTTGGTCTTTTGCCACAAAAAAATACAAAAAGACAGACACACTGATAGACGGACAGATATTCAGCACCTCGTTAGTCGATTATGGTCAAAAAGCCAATTTTTACCATTTTTTATTCATGTGTTTTTCCTCCTCTCTCGCTGCTTCTTAGCACAATGTTTAAAATGGAAAAAAATATAATCGACTTTGTATTGTCGCTGGAAAAAATAAAATGAGCAAATATTATACTGAATGCTTGGAGGATTAAATTCAATCGAATTGAATTGAATACAAATAGCGGACATGAAACAAGAATTAATGGAATACAAATATAAAGAAAGAACAGTTGAAATAAGAATCAAAAGATGGCTTTAAAAGGGCAAGGGTACTAAAACACTCCGATCTTCTACACTTAAGCAGCAGCTATGAATTTAAGTATAGATGTATGTACGTTGTATAGCTGCTGCTTATTGCAGCAAAATTTAGCAACAATGATGTGTCACCAATACAAATGATTGTTTCTATAATAGATGTAACAACGTGGGTTAAGAGAGAAGTATCTTAAAATAAGTTTGAAACTTTTTCCATAGTAGTCTAGTCTATAGTCTAGTCTATAGTCTAGTCTATAGTCTAGTCTAGTCTATAGTCTAGTCTATAGTCTAGTCTATAGTCTAGTCTATAGTCTAGTCTATAGTCTAGTCTATAGTCTAGTCTAGTCTATAGTCTAGTCTATAGTCTAGTCTATAGTCTAGTCTATAGTCTAGTCTATAGTCTAGTCTATAGTCTAGTCTATAGTCTAGTCTATAGTCTAGTCTATAGTCTAGTCTATAGTCTAGTCTATAGTCCTAGTCTATCTAGTCTAGTCTTCTATAGTCTAGTCTATAGTCTAGTCTATAGTCTAGTCTATAGTCTAGTCTATAGTCCTAGTCTATAGTCTAGTCTATAGTCTAGTCTATAGTCTAGTCTATAGTCTAGTCTATAGTCTAGTCTATAGTCTAGTCTATAGTTCTACTCTATAGTCTACTCTATAGTCTAGTCTATAGTCTAGTCCTATAGTCCTACTCTATAGTCTACTCTATGTCTAGTCTATAGTCTAGTCTATAGTCTACTCATAGTCTACTCTATAGTCTAGTCTATAGTCTAGTCTTATAGTCTAGTCTATAGTCCTAGTCTATAGTCTAGTCTATAGTCTAGTCTATAGTCTAGTCTATAGTCTAGTCTATAGTCTAGTCTATAGTCTAGTCTATAGTCTAGTCTATAGTCTAGTCTATAGTCTATAGTCTAGCTATAGTCTAGTCTATAGTCTAGTCTATAGTCTAGTCTATAGTCTAGTCTATATCTAGTCTATAGCTAGTCTATAGTCTAGTCTATAGTCTAGTCTATAGTCTAGTCTATAGTCTAGTCTATAGTCTAGTCTATAGTCTAGTCTATAGTATCTAGTCTAGTCTATAGTCTAGTCTATAGTCTAGTCTATAGTCTAGTCTATAGTCTAGTCTATAGTCTAGTCTATAGTCTAGTCTATAGTCTAGTCTATAGTCTAGTCTATAGTCTAGTCTATAGTCTAGTCTATAGTCTAGTCTATAGTCTAGTCTATAGTCTAGTCTATAGTCTAGTCTATAGTCTAGTCTATAGTCTAGTCTATAGTCTAGTCTATAGTCTAGTCTATAGTCTAGTCTATAGTCTAGTCTATAGTCTAGTCTATAGTCTAGTCTATAGTCTAGTCTATAGTCTAGTCTATAGTCTAGTCTATAGTCTAGTCTATAGTCTAGTCTATAGTCTAGTCTATAGTCTAGTCTATATTCTAGTCTATAGTCTAGTCTATAGTCTAGTCTATATTCTAGTCTATAGTCTAGTCTATAGTCTAGTCTATAGTCCTAGTCTATAAGTCTAGTCTATAGTCAGTCTAATAGTCTAGTATATAGTCTAGTCTTAGAGTCTATGTCTATCTATAGTCTAGTCTAATGTCCTAGTCTATAGTCTAGTCTATGTTATCATAGTCTATAGTCTGTCTATAGTCTAGTCTATAGTCTAGTCTATAGTCTAGTCTAGTCTATATTCTATCTATGTCTAGTCTATAGTCTAGTCATAGTCCTAGCTAGTTATATGTCTATAGTAGTCATAGTCTAGTCTATAGTCTAGTCTATAGTCATCTATAGTCTAGTTATAGTCTAGTCTATAGTCTAGTCTATAGTCTAGTCTATAGTCTAGTCTATAGTCTAGTCTATAGTTGTCTATGTCTAGTCTAGTCTATAGTCTAGTCTAAGTCTAGTATAGTTAGCTAGTCTATAGTCTAGTCTAGTCTATAGTCTAGTCTATAGTCTAGTCTATAGTCTAGTCTATAGTCTAGTCTATTCTAGTTATAGTCTAGTCTAGTCTAGTCTATATAATGTCTGTCTATGTCTAGTCTATAGTCTAGGTCTATGTCTGTTAGTTATCTAGTCTAGTCTATAGTCTAGTCTATAGTCTAGTCTATAGTCTAGTCTATAGTCTAGTCTATAGTCTAGTCTATAGTCTAGTCTATAGTCTAGTCTATAGTCTAGTCTATAGTCTAGTCTATAGTCTAGTCTATAGTCTAGTCTATAGTCTAGTCTATAGTCTAGTCTATAGTCTAGTCTATAGTCTAGTCTATAGTCTAGTCTATAGTCTAGTCTATAGTCTAGTCTATAGTCTAGTCTATAGTCTAGTCTATAGTCTAGTCTATAGTCTAGTCTATAGTCTAGTCTATAGTCTAGTCTATAGTCTAGTCTATAGTCTAGTCTATAGTCTAGTCTATAGTCTAGTCTATAGTCTAGTCTATAGTCTAGTCTATAGTCTAGTCTATAGTCTAGTCTATAGTCTAGTCTATAGTCTAGTCTATAGTCTAGTCTATAGTCTAGTCTATAGTCTAGTCTATAGTCTAGTCTATAGTCTAGTCTATAGTCTAGTCTATAGTCTAGTCTATAGTCTAGTCTATAGTCTAGTCTATAGTCTAGTCTATAGTCTAGTCTATAGTCTAGTCTATAGTCTAGTCTATAGTCTAGTCTATAGTCTAGTCTATAGTCTAGTCTATAGTCTAGTCTATAGTCTAGTCTATAGTCTAGTCTATAGTCTAGTCTATAGTCTAGTCTATAGTCTAGTCTATAGTCTAGTCTATAGTCTAGTCTATAGTCTAGTCTATAGTCTAGTCTATAGTCTAGTCTATAGTCTAGTCTATAGTCTAGTCTATAGTCTAGTCTATAGTCTAGTCTATAGTCTAGTCTATAGTCTAGTCTATAGTCTAGTCTATAGTCTAGTCTATAGTCTAGTCTATAGTCTAGTCTAAAGTTCAGTCTATCAGCTTCTGAAGTAGACTTTCAATGCATACGCCTCTTCCTGCTTCCCAAAAATCTTTGATTCAATGTCATAATTTAACTATCTCTAAAATTCTAATGTCGCCTTACATAAGGAAAATTAGATATAGCTTGAGGCTAAGTACTTTGTGGCAATTTCCAATTGCCCCTCTAATTCTTGTTATAGTACTCTTATATAAAATATACAACCACAACACAGTCATTAAAATGTTTGTACCAAAGTGCATGTATGAATGTATGTTCATACAAGTACATTTTATACCTCGTTTTCTTTAATTTTCCATTATTTGATGTCATCCAGTCATATGTCCACTAGAGCAAGAACAACTGCTGCAGCAGCAACTATAACTAGCAATATTTTGTTGTTGACTGCAAAGTTGAAATGGTTGGGCTGCCTCCTCGTTGTCTGCTAAACTCATTTGAAATTCGTAAATGTAGTTTTATTTTTTCTTCCTTCTATCTTTTGTTGGTTTTTTCTACTGTTGGTTTTTGGTTAATCTGCAATGAAGAACAATAACGCACAATGCTGTCGTCGCTTTATGGATTTTCGGTTTAGAGAACCAAATGTCCGTCCATCATCTTCTCAAATAGCCGGATTTGCAGAACGTCACTCTGTCTGCCATGTACGCTGAAGATTCTTCTTTGTGGACTAGTGTGTGTTTTCAGATCTGGTTTGAGGAACCTTGGAAGCTTTTAATGTGTGCTGCTTTTTATTCTAGCTTCAAAGTTTATTATTAAACGCAAAACGAGGTTTAACGCAGCAAAAACTCTGTAAATCCAAAACTAAAAATGACTGATTGACTCTAAGACAATCCAACAGATGGACAGACTAGCAGACAGACAATTGTACCGACTTTAGTATTTATCAGTGAGTAGGACTGTCTGTCCATGTGATTATACTACTCATGTTGCAGTTTATTGGTAGTTGTTGTTGTTGTTGTTCAAGTTAATGTCACTGTATGTTGTTATTGTTATTGTTGCTGTTGACTGTCTGCCTGTTCACAGCCACAAAAATCTATTCATGTTGTTGCAATTTTATTTACTTTTGCTCTTTCTGTTGCTTGCCTGTTTGCTGTTACTGCTGTCTTTTGACCAGTGTCACATTTGAGTGATGGAAAGTGACGCGTCCATGTTTTGTGTCACTTTGTTCTTTGTTGATGTATTGTGATGAACATCAAATTCAAACTTCTCTGGGCTTCTGGTGTTGTTTTGTACTGATAGCTGTTTGTTATTTAGTTATTGTTGTCTGGGCATTATTTTTTGTAACCCATAGTTTAAGTGTTTGCTGAAGATTTTGATTTCTGTTGCAGTTTTTGCTCTTTTATACCCTACACCTCTACATAGTGGAGATGTTATTCATTATTTTTACAAAACTTTACACTAATCGATTGCAGAATGACTTCAGTACAATCCAGTTTTTATAAGGCGAAATGATACTTCAGATATTTGTAATGATCGATGCATAAATGATCCCTTCATTTGCATTGTAATACGACAAAAATATTTTTAATGTAGCTCTTATTGAGGTTATTCCGAAAATTATTAATACCAGAAAAAATATTTTAATCAAAATCTGTAGAGAACTAAATGGTCGACCATGCACGACTAAACTTTCATACTTTGTTTCTTATTCATTTTTCATTTCATTGCAATATTTTAGTTAGTTTACAACAGAACAGTCTGTTCATTTGTGATTTGTTTATTACTTGTAATGAAGATAAATATTCTACCAAATAGGAAGAATTGCCTGTTCACACACTTATTCTTTTTTTTCTGTTCAGTTTAAAATTATAATGAATTTTATTTAGTTATTTAGCTAAAGACTAGAAATGTATTAAATTATATTAAATCAAAATTTTCAGACTACTATTATAGTAATGTGTCTGTCTATGCTGTGTCTCGAGAACTGATGTTGTCTGTTTAGTAAAGAATTTTCGAATTTTATGTGAAAAATGTCAAGGAATGCGTTGACAATTGAAGATACGTTAGAATAAATATGACTTTAACTATTAAGTGTGAGGCGAACGAGACTATGGCGAAAATTATAGAAATTCTGGTAAATGTTTATTGCATTGAGATGTTTTTTAATGAATTTATTAAGCTTATCAACATGAATTGTCGGGAACTGTAAGACATTGGTCTCAGACTCTTGCGGAAATCTGTTGTTACGCGGATGGCGCTAAACCGAAAAAAAAGTTCTGATGATCCATATTGAAAACCTAGAACTGTAAATATATTATTGTTTTCCAAATCACTTTCTAGTTGAAGTTCTTGAATTATGGTTTAAATATGGCTTCAACATAGGTTAACATATAGGCAGAAGGCAATTAGGGCGAAATTAGCTGATAAGAATAGTTAGTTTGAAAGGTGGCTTAAAGTTACATCAGATCTGAAGAAATATACCCAGTACACTATCGTTTACCAAAATCGAATACACGACCTCCGGATTGATAGATTAAAACACTAACTACCGGAGGTACCCGGTACATGGGGATAAACTGCAATGAAAGAATGTATTTGCTATGTACTTGCTTAACGAACGCAAAACTGTTTGACGAAACGTTGACCGAATTAAAAAACATGGGCGAGAGAATGAATACCTTATAATGAAGGGATGGGTAAAACAAATGAAATCCAATGGGGTGACCCAAATGAACAGGATGAGAAGCCTCAATAGAATGAAAAAGTCCAAGGTTAGTGTTATTGGTAGACACACAGGTTTACGGGCACAACTACACAAAAGTGGATACAAACGAATGTCTAGCATGAGGAGAAAAGAGTAAATACTTCCCCTTCCATTGTTAGACATTCGTAAAAAATTGAACCAAATTAGATTTGATTGAGTTTCTGAACATTAGACGATAATTTTTTTCATATAACGTATGTATATGAGGGTTTTCCACCAATTTTTACTATGAAAAGGAGCGTACAGCAGTCCCGATAGTGGCCTAAGTGTATTTTTCGAACCTGATATAATATACACCTAACCTATCAAAGTTTAAACATGCCGATAAAGGAACGGCCTTAGTCTTTGACGTTGTTATTTAAATGACATCAGAGGATATTTGTTCCCAAAGGTCCTACCGATTAAAAACCATCGCACAGACGCAAGATAGTCTTAAAATTTCATCAAAGTATTTTGCTGTCCAATGACTTGCATTGTAATCACTTCAAAAGTTACCCTAAGTACATTTCTTGAACTTTCGTGGATGTGGTATTTACTGACTTCCAAAGAAGTGATTAATTCTGGTATTTGTATTAATATTATTTAACCAATTTGATTCATAATACTAATACACAGAGGGAAAAAAATATACACGCCTGGTACCAAACATTGCAACAATTCGTTGTCGCAATCTAACTTTTATGCACATCCATTGTCTAAATGTTAACAAACGTGGTAAGCTCACTATTTACAACGCATTTAGAGCTTACCACGTTTGTTAACTTTTAGATAACGGATGTGCATAAAGTTTAGATTGCGACAACGAATTGTTGCAATGTTGACAAAGTTGCGTGGTCTACATTACATGTTGTTGTAGTATATATGTATATACTTGACAACGTATGTATGTATATACTTGACAACGGACAACGGATGTTATTGGTGTCAATTTGGTACCAGGCGTGTATATCTTTTTTTTCCTCTGTGAACTTATTAAAACCTCACTACTTCCAAATCACTTTCAAAAAATTAAAAATTACTTCTCAACCCTGTGTAAAATCGCCGATTCTGAAGTAAATTCTATTTATTTCGCCTTTTTAAAGTATTATTGTTCGGTTTCCGTGATCAAGGTTCATTCTTGTTCATGTTGGTTATAAAAATAAACATATTTCATTCATTAGGTATTTAAGACCCCATTACAAGCATTTAGGATATATGAAATTTACTTTAAATAAATTAAAATTTTATGGTTTATTAAATAATTAACCATGTCAATAAAGTGTATAGACTAAGTGGTCTTAATTTTGTATGAAATTTCAAGTGTTTTGGCTAGCAACTGCCTTAATAATTGATTTTATTCTAAATATAACTTAAGCGTTTTATGTGTGCGGTAGAGCAAATATTTCACGGTTATTATGAAGAACAAAAAATTCTTCATAATTCCCAATGAAAACATAAGTGAAAATTGAGATGTTTGTAACTACAAAGGCCACACAGAAGAAACTATGCAATAAAAATCTATTCAATTTGTTTAAATATTCCATTGATTTTGCAATTGAATTGTTCAAAATTCTAGTTCCTTAAAAATAATACTTAACATTATGTTTTCCTTTCCCCTTTAGTATACAAAGTACTTTCCAATTAAGATTATTTAAATCATTACCACTCAAATAAGCAATTAAATAACGAGATAAAATTTAAATTTGATTACTTAACAAATGACAAAAGGAAGTACTAATAAAAAAAAAAAACAAAATTGAAAACAATTTGGTAATAAAAAAAGACGAAAACATTTCAAAAAAAAAAAGAGTATTTCATAAAGCAAACAATTATGGCGTCAAACAGCAACAATAACAAATTGACAATGAATAAATGGCAGCAGCAAATTTTAACCCACCCCAAAACTACAACAAATAAAAAGAAAAAAAAAATTAAAACAATTTTCAAAAGACTCATTCAAATACAATCATAAAATAAACGATGTATAAAACATAAATCCTGCACGTTTTCCCATTAACCATGATTCTTCTTTAACATTCCAAACATCATACTCACACTACCAACCACTCCATTATTTAAAAGAGCCTGTATATACTGTTATTATCCTAGTATATAAGCCGTTAATGGTGGTGGTGATTGTGATGCTGCTGTTGTTGGTAGACACACTCTCTCACTTCATTTACTGTACATATTTATTTTATAATATTGCCAATCAAGATGGCTGTGCAAACAAAAAAAAAATGATCCAAATTTTTTACTTCCATTTGTGTCGCGTACCCTGTCATAATGGAATTTGCTGCGCATCATATAGACAAAAATAAACATTCATGGACGGCAAGGATCAATAACAGTTCATCCTTTCTTCCTGTATCCGTTTTCGTTACTATAACAAATACAAACAGAGAGCGTTGTTATATGTACACTGATACACACAAATAATCGAACTAATATAAAGTTTCTCAAGCACATCACGATAAAATTACAAAATTTATTCTTTTTTTAATAGTTTATCACAAAAAATTTGCTAAGATAATCAGCGTTAATGACTTGTAATTATCCAACAACTTACCTTTTCAATGACTACTACATACATTAGAAGGAGTCTAGTAATGACTTATAAATAACTTTATAAGTAAGTACGATTATTACACTAATATGAGTCTATTTCGTATTTTGAAATTGGAAAATTCAAAACAAAGTTTTCTTAGTAGAATTACTTACTACTCTACTCCAACTACTCTTTATTTGATTCAATCTATGCAGAGCGCTTTCTCTCTCTCTCTGGAATAAGATTCACTTCAGAGTATCCGATATTGGTCTCAAAAGATGAACACAGTTCCTTTGATGCGAATTCTACACAACAAATTGCCTAATTCGTTCTCAAATCAATCCGAAGCATTATCAATAGTACGATAAGTACGATTTTTCTCACAGCAAGTACAAAGAACTTGATCAATCCAATACAAAATTCTCAATTTGAGTTCTTGTGAATACTTTTTGGGATCAATTTGATCTCACAATGTACTTATTTTTCGAATTTTCATTTTGATTAAAGCTCAATTGATACGAAAATAAGATTAATCATACTTAAGATCAAGATTGAAATAATACCAAAATGTACTTATTTCAAGAATTGTTTTTCCCTCTATTTGACTTCCGAATTGAAACTTAAAATAAAATCATCAGCAAAAATAACTAATGTGCTTTTTTCAAAAATGTTATTCTTGATTTGAGTTCGATTCGTTCTTGATTTCAGAAAACATTCCAGAAAAGATATTCAATTTGAATTAATTTAATGAAAATTACACATTAATGTTATGTTTCCAACAATACTGTATAACTAAATAAAAGTCCGTTTCACAACTTTTGGCTCGCACTGTAGTTGAAGCACTTTAATTCAAATTTTGGTTATACTTTTGCCATTTAAATTGTTCAATGATTTGAAAGTAAATTGATTGTTTGAGATTGTCGTCAATCTTATTCCGTTTCCCATTAAAAAACGTCAAATTTTAGCAGCTCTCACAGTTGAAAACCCTGCCAATGATTGTAAGGAAATTTATTATAAAAAAAGTAGTTTTCATGATGTATATACATAATAGTACTTCGCAAACGGGTGTAAAGAGTACTCCTCAAAGGACTAGGACTGGTCCAAAACTAATATCTCGAAAAAACCTACTCCATTTAACATTGTGATGTCCTAGGTGAGGACCACGTAATACATCAATGCATTACATTGGAGTTATCCAAAACTAGTCCATTGATGAAATTATGGGAGTACATGAACCATAACATGGTCCTATGTAAGGCAGGCCATGGACCATGTTGTTTTCAAAAATAATAAACATGATCCATTACTGCATTACATAGGACTACTAAACGGATCATGTACAACAATAATGTTTACAGGCGAGCAGTTTTTGGATTAGCTAAATGGATTATGTATTCCAATAATTTTTGCAGGGTACAGTCAATTTTTTTGTAACACCTAAAAACAGTAAACGATTTCCACAAAGTTTATAAAGTTTGTAATCAACATAATTATTTTTCTAAGTACAAATTAAAATATTATATTACAACGCCTTATAGTTTAGTAAATTAAGTCGCAGACATTTAATTTAATAGCTTTAGTTAACTAGAAATAATTTTAAATTAATTGCAATATTATAAATAAATTCCAGTAAATGTGTTTTTTTATTTAGAAAAATAAAACATGTGTTAAATTAAATTAATTAATCTCAATAATTTCTACATAATAAAAATCATGTCATATTAAGCAACAAGATTATTTGAATATTTTAAAAATAAATTTAATGAGGTCTTAATAGTATAATAAGATTATGATTAAATTGTGGTAATAATTAACAATAATTCCAACAACAAAAATAACATTAATAAATAAATTATGAAAAAAATTCCAGTTTATTTTATGGAAAAACATATACATAAGCATTTGATACAGACAACAAAAAAACATCATATGTAAACTTAATAAAATATGTATTTACACTAGCTTCGGTTTTAACAAATGTTATATTTGGATTTTAAAGCTCTTTCTTAACGGTCAAGTCACTCGGAATTCACGCTTTTTGAAGATTAGAGCAATAAGGATAAAATTATTAATGATTTGCTAATCAGGATATAGCATGTATATCAAAAAGGTCGTATAAATACAGTAGATCGTATTTTTAGGTTCCATATATCCGATCGTCTAAATACAGCTTTTATACATCGAATGATGCTTCAAAATCATTTGAGAAAGAATTATATATCCATATATAAAATTAAAACTGAAAAATCCTTTGCAACAAATGAGCTATTCAACGATACAGCCTATGGGACTGATCTAAATATGTGTCCTTTTGAGTTGATCGACAACGTAATTCTATAAACTCCAGAAAATCATCAGCTGCAAGTGGTATAGACTGAATTTTATTGTTTTACTAGCTATACCAAGTGTGCTTTGCTACCCTAAAAGCAATATAAATAAAAAACCCACTTAGAGATTTAGCTCTAATAGTATCTCAGATATACGAATTTTTCTATTTGATTCAGATGAATATTAAAGTAATTTGTGCAAAATTTGAAGAATCTAGTTCTATTAGTTTCCCAGTGAAACGAAATATTGTATTTAATTCATATGGGAGGTACTACGTCGACCATAAGTCCGTCCGTTATACTCTACTCTTCAAGTAAAATTTAAAGATTCTAGGTCTAATAGTTTCTCAGATATACTAATTTTTATATTTTATTCATAAGGGGGCCCCAAGCCCCCCCAGACGAAAGTCAGCTCTTTTTCCTTAAAAGTGTTCAGATGAATACTAAAGTTCTTCGTGCAAATTTTTAAGAATTTAGTTCTATTAGTTTCCCAGATAAACGAATTTTAGTATTTTATTAATATGGGAGGTGCGGCTCCCCTCATGGGTAGTCCGCCAATTTATTACCCAAAATATTTACACGGATGTTAAAGTTATTCGTGCAAAATTTTAAGAAATAGTTTCCAAGATAAACGAATTTTTGTATTTAATTTATATGGGGAATGCCACGCCCCCTAATGATAGTCCGCCCACTTTTTATCCTAAATAATCATATTGACACTAAAGTGGCTCCGGCAAAATTTGAGGACTCTAACTGTTATATTATCTCAAATATACGGATTTTATATTTTCTTAATATGGACGTGGCTTCTCGCCCACTTGAAATTTCAAAATTAAAAGTAGCCTATTACCTATTAGAGACATACAGGAATACGCTGTGAAAATCGGTTCAGCCGTTTAGTAGTCTATAACGTTCAAACATACAGACATACAAACAAACACACATTAATTTTTATATATATAGATACAAGAATTTCATATGATCGGATCACATTCACTTTATTTAAGGCTAGTGTCGCGAAGAAATTCAGCGTAAATCAACATTCGTAAACATAAATCCATATATCAAATCTAATTTTTTTGACTCCCTCTTTCAGAACATTAGTTTTTCATCAATAAATTTCATAAATATGTATATCAGAATATATCAGATATAAGAAATCATATGGTCGACTAATCCAGACTATAATTTTTATTTCGTCGAATATTAAGTTCAGTACCTATTTCTAACTCATTTTTTCACTAAAAAGTTTTCGAAGTTCTATAGCAAAACATTGTTAGTGTAAACAATGTTTCTAAACAAAGTTTTATTCTTTCTTCATCATGTTGCATTTTTTTCACTTTAAAGAAAGTAATTTTCAAGCACTAACCACACAATTTAAAATATTATTCCAATTGAAATTAATTTAGAAAATGATTTCAACTTTTTTCCCTCGATTTTGCTTGTTAAAGCTGTTACATTTAGAGCATGATAATCAAAATGGACAAACATGCATACACAAAAACACCCAGCAAACAACCCACATCCTGCAACACAGCAAAATTGCTGGAAAAAAAACACAGCAGACATTGGCATTTCCATATTGTCAATTTAAGTGGTAAATACAGATTGTTTATGGTTTTTATGGGAGGGGCGTGTTACACACACACAGAGATACACACTCCTGTAAATAGAGAGTCCAACTTGCCAGGAATACGTTGTTATAGTCATATTCAATAAAATTGTACATTTGATGGTGTGATGCTAAAATGTGGGGTTTGTGCCTGTAAACACCTACTCCTGTCATCTCAATGAATTTAAGACAACAACAGCAATAATAACCAGCCAGTTTTTCCAAAAAAAATCCTCTTCTTTTTCACATCTTTAACAGGTTTCGCACCCATTTTTTTGTAGTTGCTGTGGTTTATTTGCGTTTCTGTTATCGATATTTAGGAAATTTATTTATGGATACATGGCCAATGTGAATGACTTTCCTAATTTCCTAAGCCGCCCAGTTTTGAGACCAGCGTCTGCGCAATTTATAACATTTAAGTTTTATTTCACTCTACTCTGGAAACTGAGCAGCACATCATACATACAGACGGACGGACAGACAGATAGCAAAGAGAAAAGACAAGTAAGAGCATCCAGTTGTTACAACTTGGAATAGATTTCCAGTTTTTGCATGTTGCACAAACGGGTAACTTGTCTATAATTGAGTAGTGCCATTACAATTTTTTTGTGGCAGCAAAATTGTGGCCAAGAGTAGTGGCTGGCTGGCTGGAGACACAAACTCTCCACCAAATAAACTGCTTAAGTTAAATGGTAGACAAAATAGAAGTAGGCGTGTCTCTCGCTTTTAAAATGTTGGTTTATTGGCAGCCAACAGGAGAAACCGACAACTTTAACCAGGCGCTTGTGTAAATAAAATAATTCCAATTGCTGTTTGTGCAGCTTTTTTGCTGTGAACTTGAGTCGTAAGTATTGGTTGTTAATGAGAGTGTATGCGTAAAAGTATCTGTGTGTATTTTTTTTTTTTTTGCCTTGCAGCAACATCTTTTAATTTATTTAACGATAATTTATTGCCGTTGGGCTATAAAATTTTATACACTCACATAGTTACACAGTTTCATTCTTGTTCGTTCATTTAATAATTGTACGATACCTTAAGGCTTTTTCCCCCATTTAAGTGAGAGAGTTTTATTGGGATGTGATTCTCTCATTCGCTACCAATGAACAACTGCTCATTTCCATTTATTTAATGATAATTGTAATTATAGATTAGTTTAGTCAATTATTAAAGAAAATAACTAACTAATACTGGCATAAGTGCTCACAGACTCTTTGCGTCTGTACAGTGGGTATGAAAAAACAGTGGTACAATTTTTAAATTGATTTTATTTAAACTGAACTAGAACTGAACTAGAACTGAACTAGAACTGAACTAGAACTGAACTAGAACTGAACTAGAACTGAACTAGAACTGAACTAGAACTGAACTAGAACTGAACTAGAACTGAACTAGAACTGAACTAGAACTGAACTAGAACTGAACTAGAACTGAACTAGAACTGAACTAGAACTGAACTAAGACTAAGAACTGAACTAGAGCACTGAACTACAACTGAACTAGAACGGAACTAGAACTGAACTAGAACTGAACTAGAACTGAACTAGAACTGAACTAGAACTGAACTAGAACTGAACTAGAACTGAACTAGAACTGAACTAGAACTGAACTAAACGAACTAGAACTAGAACTGAACTAGAACTGAACAGAACTGAACTAGAACTGAACTAGAACTGAACTAGAACGGAACTAGACGAACTAGACTGAAAAACTAGAACTGAACTAGAACTGAAATAGAACTGAACGTAGTAACTGAACTAGAACGTGAACTAGAACTGAACTAGAACCTGAACTAGAACTGAACGAGAACTGAACTAGAACTGATACTAGAACTGAGACTAGAACCTGAACTAGAACTGAACTAGAAACTGAACTAGAACTGAACTAGAACTGAACTAGAACTGAACTAGAACTGAACTAGAACTGAACTAGACTAGAAATAGAAACTGAACTAGAACTTGAACATAAGAACTGAACTAAGAACTGAACTAGAACTGAACTAGAACTGAACTAGAACTGAACAGAACTGAACTAGAACTGAACTAGAACTGACAGAATGAACTAACTGAACTAGAAACTGAACTAGAACTGAACTCGAACTGAACTGAACTGAACTAGAACTGAACTAGAACTGAAATGAACCTTTTGAAATAACTGAACTGACTAGAACGGAACTAGAACTGAACTAGAACTGAACTAGAACTGAACTAGAACTGAACTAGAACTGAACTAGAACTGAACTAGAACTGAACTAGAACTGAACTAGAACTGAACTAGAACTGAACTAGAACTGAACTAGAACTGAACTAGAACTGAACTAGAACTGAACTAGAACTGAACTAGAACTGAACTAGAACTGAACTAGAACTGAACTAGAACTGAACTAGAACTGAACTAGAACTGAACTAGAACTGAACTAGAACTGAACTAGAACTGAACTAGAACTGAACTAGAACTGAACTAGAACTGAACTAGAACTGAACTAGAACTGAACTAGAACTGAACTAGAACTGAACTAGAACTGAACTAGAACTGAACTAGAACTGAACTAGAACTGAACTAGAACGAACTAGAACTGAACTAGAACTGAACTAGAACTGAACTAGAACTGAACTAGAACTGAACTAGAACTGAGCTAGAACTGAACTAGAACTGAACTAGAACTGAACTAGAACTGAAACTAGAACTGAACTAGAACTGAACTACGAACTGAACTAGAACTGAACTAGAACTGACTAGAACTGAACTAGAACTGAACTAGAACTGAACTAGAACTGAACTAGAACTGAACTAGAACTGAACTAGAACTGAACTAGAACTGAACTAGAACTGAACTAGAACTGAACTAGAACTGAACTGAACTGAACTAGAACTGAACTAGAACTGAACTGAACTGAACTAGAACTTGAACTAGAACTGAACTAGAACTGAACTAGAACTGAACTAGAACGAACTAGAACGGAACTAGAACTGAACTAGAACTGAACTATAACTGAACTAGAACTGAACTAGAACTGAACTAGAACTGAACTAGAACTGAACTAGAACTGAACTAGAACTGAACTAGAACTGAACTAGAACTGAACAAGAACTGAAACTAGAACTGAACTAGAACTGACTAGAACTGAACTAGAACTGACTAGAACTGAAACTAGAACTGAACTAGAACTGAACTAGAACTGACTAGAACTGAACTAGAACTGAACTAGAACGAACTAGAACTGAACTAGAACTGACTAGAACTGAACTAGAACTGAACTAGAACTGAACTAAGAACTGAACTAGAACTGAACTAGAACTGAACTAGAACTGAACTAGAACTGAACTAGAACTGAACTAGAACTGAACTAGAACTGAACTAGAACTGAACTAGAACTGAACTAGAACTGAACTGAACTGAACTAAACTGCACTAGAACTGAACTAGAACTGAACTATAACAACTAAACTGAACTGAACTTACTAGAACGAACTAGAAATGACTAGAACTTGAACTAGAACCTGATCTAGAAACTTAACTAGACTGAACTGAATGACTAGAATGAACTAGAACTGAACTAGAAACTGAACTAGAACTGAACTAGAACTGAAACTAGAAATGAAACTAGAACTATGAACTAGAACTGAACTAGAACGAACTAGAACTGAACTAGAAACTGAACTAGAACTGAACTATAACTGTACTAGAACTGAACTAGAACTGAACTAAGACTGAACTAGAACTGAAAACTAAACTGAACTAGAACTGAACGAGAACTGAGCTGAACTGACTAGACTGAACTAGAACTGGAACTAGACTGAACAGAACTGAACTAGAACTGAACTAGAACTGAAACTAGAACTGAAAACTAGAACTGAACTAGAACTGAACTATAACTGAACTAGACGGAACTAGAACTGAACTAGAACTGACTAGAACTGAACTCGAACTGAACTAGAACTGAACTAGAACTGAACTAGAACTGAACTAGAACTGAACTAGAACTGAACTAGAACTGAACTAGAACTGAACTAGAACTGAACTAGAACTGAACTAGAACTGAACTAGAACTGAACTAGAACTGAACTAGAACTGAACTAGAACTGAACTAGAACTGAACTAGAACTGAACTAGAACTGAACTAGAACTGAACTAGAACTGAACTAGAACTGAACTAGAACTGAACTAGAACTGAACTAGATGAACTGAACTAGAACTGAACTAGAACTGAACTAGAACTGAACTAGAACTGAACTAGAACTGAACTAGAACTGAACTAGAACTGAACTAGAACTGAACTAGAACTGAACTAGAACTGAACTAGAACTGAACTAGAACTGAACTAGAACTGAACTAGAACTGAACTAGAACTGAACTAGAACTGAACTAGAACTGAACTAGAACTGAACTGAACTGAACTAGAACTGAACTAGAACTGAACTAGAACTGAACTAGAACTGAACTAGAACTGAACTAGAACTGAACTAGAACTGAACTAGAACTGAACTAGAACTGAACTAGAACTGAACTAGAACTGAACTAGAACTGAACTAGAACTGAACTAGAACTGAACTAGAACTGAACTAGAACTGAACTAGAACTGAACTAGAATGAACTAGAACTGAACTAGAACTGAACTAGAACTGAACTAGAACTGAACTAGAACTGAACTAGAACTGAACTAGAAATGACTAGAACTGAACTAGAACTGAACTAGAACTGAACTAGAACTGAACTAGAACTGAACTAGAACTGAACTAGAACTGAACTAGAACTGAACTAGAACTGAACTAGAACTGAACTAGAACTGAACTAGAACTGAACTAGAACTGAACTAGAACTGAACTAGAACTGAACTAGAACTGAACTAGAACTGAACTAGAACTGAACTAGAACTGAACTAGAACTGAACTAGAACTGAACTAGAACTGAACTAGAAACTGAACTAGAACTAGAACTGAACGAGAACTGAACTAGAACTGAACTAAACTGAACTAGAACTGAACTAGACTGAACTAGAACTGACTAGAACTGAACTAAACTAACTAGAACTGAACTAGAACTGAACTAGAACGGAACTGTAGAATGAACTAGGGAACTGAACTAGAAATGAACTAGAACTGAAACTAGAACTGAACTAGAACTTGAACTAGAACTGAACGAGAACTGAACTAGAACTGAACTAGAACTGAAACTAGAACGAACTAGCCCTGAACTAGAACCTGAACTAGAACTAGAAACTAGAACTTAACTAGAACTGAACTAGACTACTGAACTAGAACTGAACTAGAACTGAACTGAGACTGAATCTAGAACTGAACTAGAAGCTGAACTAGAACTGAACTAGAACTGGAACTAGAACTGAACTAGAACTGAACTAGACTGAACTACTAGAAATGAACTAGAACTGAACTAGAACTGAACTAGAACTGAACTAGAAACTGAACTATAACTGAACTAGACTGAACTAGGACGAACTAGAACTGAACTAGAACTGAACGAGAACTGAACTAGAAACTGAACTAGGAAACTGAACTAGAACTGAACTAGAACTGAACTAGAACTGAACTAGAACTGAACTGAACTGAACTAGAACTGAACTAGAACTGAACTAGAACTGAACTAGAACTGAACTAGAATGAAATAGAACTGAACTAGAACTGAACTAGAACTGAACTAGAACTGAACTAGAACTGAACTAGAACTGAACTAGAACTGAACTAGAACTGAACTAGAAACTGAACTAGAACTGAACTAGAACTGAACTAGAACTGAACTAGAACTGAACTAGAACTGAACTAGAACTGAACTAGAACTGAACTAGAACTGAACTAGAACTGAACTAGAACTGAACTAGAACTGAACTAGAACTGAACTAGAACTGAACTAGAACTGAACTAGAACTGACTAAACTAAAGAACTGAACTAGAACTGAACTAGAACTGAACTAGAACTGAACTAGAACTGAACTAGAACTGAACTAGAACTGACTAGAACTGAACTAGAACTGAACTAGAACTGAAACTAGAACTGAACTAGAACTGAACTAGAACTGAACTAGAACTGAACTAGAACTGAACTAGAACTGAACTAGAAACTGAACTAGAACTGAACTAGAAACTGAACTAGAACTGAACTAGAACTGAACTAGAACTGAACTAGAACTGACTAGAACCTGAACTAGAACTGAACTAGAACTGAACTAGAACTGAACTAGAACTGAACTAGAACTGAACTAGAACTGAACTAGAACTGAACTAGAACTGAACTAGAACTGAACTAGAACTGAACTAGAACTGAACTAGAACTAGAACTGAACTAGAACTGAACTAGAACTGAACTAGAACTGAACTAGAACTGAACTAGAACTGAACTAGAACTGAACTGAACTAGAACTGAACTAGAACTGAACTAGAACTGAACTAGAACTGAACTAGAACTGAACTAGAACTGAACTAGAACTGAACTAGAACTGAACTAGAACTGAACTAGAACTGAACTAGAACTGAACTAGAACTGAACTAGAAACTGAACTAGAACTGAACTAGAACTGAACTAGAACTGAACTAGAACTGAACTAGAACTGAACTAGAACTGAACTAGAACTGAACTAGAACTGAACTAGAACTGAACTAGAACTGAACTAGAACTGAACTAGAACTGAACTAGAACTGAACTAGAACTGAACTAGAACTGAACTAGAACTGAACTAGAACTGAACTAGAACTGAACTAGAACTGAACTAGAACTGAACTAGAACTGAACTAGAACTGAACTAGAACTGAACTAGAACTGAACTAGAACTGAACTAGAACTGAACTAGAACTGAACTAGAACTGAACTAGAACTGAACTAGAACTGAACTAGAACTGAACTAGAACTGAACTAGAACTGAACTAGAACTGAACTAGAACTGAACTAGAACTGAACTAGAACTGAACTAGAACTGAACTAGAACTGAAACTAGAACTGAACTAGAACTGAACTAGAACTGAACTAGAACTGAACTAGAACTGAACTAGAACTGAACTAGAACTGAACTAGAACTGAACTAGAACTGAACTAGAACTGAACTAGAAACTGAACTAGAACTGAACTAGAACTGAACTAGAACTGAACTAGAACTGAACTAGAACTGAACTAGAACTGAACTAGAACTGAACTAGAACTGAACTAGAACTGAACTAGAACTGAACTACTGAACTAGAATGAACTAGAACTGAACTAGAACTGAACTAGAACTGAACTAGAACTGAACTAGAACTGAACTAGAACTGAACTAGAACTGAACTAGAACTGAACTAGAACTGAACTAGAACTGAACTAGAACTGAACTAGAACTGAACTAGAACTGAACTAGAACTGAACTAGAACTGAACTAGAACTGAACTAGAACTGAACTAGAACTGAACTAGAACTGAACTAGAACTGAACTAGAACTGAAACTGAACTAGAACTGAACTAGAACTGAACTAGAACTGAACTAGAAACTGAACTAGAACTGAACAAGAACTGAACTAGAACTGAACTAGAACTGAACTAGAACTGAACAAGAACTGAACTAGAACTGAACTAGAACTGAACTAGAACTGAACTAGAACTGAACTAGAACTGAACTAGAATTGAACTGCCTTAATGTCCCAGGGCAGAAAATCCAATATGAGGTATCTGGAACCAAACTCCGTTTAATTGTAGCTCCTCTTATGGAAGTATGCAAATTTTTCTATTTTAAACAATAATTAATTTTTTTTTGTTTCTGTATTTCCTTATTTAAAAAAGGACCAGTCACTCAATATTAAACAATACCTCACACTTAAATAAACATTTTCGACTGAAAAGAAATATGACAGATCTATGGTAAAATTTAAGATCGATTGGTTGTCACACTAAACTACTGTTAGGAATAATTTTAAAACATCTGCTCATGAAATTTTAATTAGCTTAAAATGGATTTTCAAGAAGTGTGCAACGTATTATGAGCAGCATAAAGAGAGCAAATACATATAACATGTCCTTTGACAACTACCCCAATCCTATGTATGTACGTACATGAAGAGTATTGTTTATCCGGTCACATTAACAAAGAACTATTATACATTTAGAAAGAGGTCAATAGAGTATTTAAAACATTTTAAAAGTCAATTGAAACAACAATATGCATCATCAACTAACTGCAAAACAACAAAAGCAGCATGTTGAAGTGCTAAAATCAATTTAACAAATACTTGAGATTAAATGCAAAAAAAATGAAATAAACGGTTGTATATTTAAAAATACTAATAAACTAAACGAATAAAACTGAACAATAAAAGGTGACATTCGTAACGTCTGTCTCTCTTAAGCCAATGACCACTTGGTGGTTTATGGTTGGTTGTAAGGATTTTAATGTCCATCGACTCATAATAGTTTTATACAAAACATAAAAAGAAGCTGACAAACGCTAACAAGGCTTAATGGGAGCGTATTGTTCAGTTAGTTTGTTAAATGGAAACAAAGGCAATTTTAAATCTAGATAAATCTATATTGGGTAAAAGCTGATATATTAAATGCTTCGATATATTTATGTATGTACATATATACACATGAGTGTGTATTTACAATTTATGAAAGGTATTTTATAATAAATTAACTAAATAAATTATAATTACAGCAGTTTATTTTAAGTGTGTGATAGAAGTGTATGATAGTGATGCAATGGGTGTTTTAGTATTAGCCGCTTAGAGGTACCTATGTGTTCCTCATTAGGTTAGTTTGCAGAGACGTAGTTCATCAATACATAGGTCGTGAGTTCGATGCCTACTCTACGATTGAATCTAAATATATTCTTCAAACAAAAACCCACACCTGATTTATTGCCATAATGGCATATTATATATCGATTAATATCTCCCTGAATAAAACCAATATTTATTTCTTATAATTTTCGATTCTCAAATTATCTCAAAGTACATTTACTTCTCCAAATTACTTGACCACATTATTTACTTTTATAATTTTTTCTTCAACTTAATAATCAGCTTGACTTGTGGGGTCGTGGAAAAATATCTTTAAAAGCCAACAGAAAAAAATCCACTTGATTACCAGCTATTGTTTTATTTGTTTAAAATTTTTTAAAACTTCGATTCTTGTTAATGACCATTTAAATTAAGCAAAAAATGTAATAAAAATACTTAAGAAATTCATTTATTTATTAAAACAAATTTTATATAATTAACGGTTGCTGTTCATAAATATTTGAAAACTTCCAACAAGTACCGTCTTTTTGAAATCATCATCATTAAATGAACTAAAGATACAAAATGTAAATTTGTTATTTTATTTAAAATACTCCATAATATTTATCATTATTAGTTAACTACATGTTGAGCTTGAACATTTTTTTTATGTTTATTAATAATTTATGTATTTGTTTGTTATATTCACTAACAACTCAATCAAAACTTAATTTATTTTTACTTCGTTCTCACCAAATGACATGAAATATTTGTTGTGATGATATGAACTTCATTATTTGGTTTAAGGGGATTTCGGTTTCATCGTCTTCTGGTGGCAATTTTTAAACCTTATAAGTAAAACAACATTAAAAACATTGGGGCATAAAGTTTTAAACGAGACATTTGAGTAAAGTTGAGGTGAAATAAGGAATGTATTGTTTTTGTTGCTGTTTGTATAAATGTTTGGGATCCTATTAAATTTTGATAAATTACAGTTTCAACTTCATATAGAGTTTACGCTCATACTCATAAACACAAGTCATTTTATCAGGGGATAATGGTACAGTGGGTTGAGTTCGTAAAAAATATGAACAAATCTTAAATTGATAAGAATCATGTAAATAAGTAATGCTAATTACCACAATGTGCACAAAGTTAGTTAGTTAGTTAGTTAGTTAGTTAGTTAGTTAGTAGTTAGTTAGTTAGTTAGTTAGTTAGTTAGTAGTTAGTTAGTTAGTTAGTTAGTTAGTTAGTTTAGTTAGTTAGTTAGTTAGTTAGTTAGTTAGTTAGTTAGTTAGTTAGTTAGTTAGTTAGTTAGTTAGTTAGTTAGTTAGTTAGTTAGTTAGTTAGTAGTTAGTTAGTTAGTTAGTTAGTTAGTTAGTTAGTTAGTTAGTTAGTTAGTTAGTAGTTAGTTAGTTAGTTAGTAGTTAGTTAGTTAGTTAGTTAGTTAGTTAGTTAGTTAGTTAGTTAGTTAGTTAGTTAGTTAGTTAGTTAGTTAGTTAGTTAGTAGTTAGTTAGTTAGTTAGTTAGTTAGTTAGTTAGTTAGTTAGTTAGTAGTTAGTTAGTTAGTTAGTTAGTAGTTAGTTAGTTAGTTAGTTAGTTAGTTAGTTAGTTAGTTAGTTAGTTAGTTAGTTAGTTAGTTAGTAGTTAGTTAGTTAGTTAGTTAGTTAGTTAGTTAGTTAGTTAGTTAGTAGTTAGTTAGTTAGTTAGTTAGTTAGTTAGTTAGTTAGTTAGTTAGTTAGTTAGTTAGTTAGTTAGTTAGTAGTTAGTAGTTAGTTAGTTAGTTAGTTAGTTAGTTAGTTAGTAGTTAGTTAGTTAGTTAGTTAGTTAGTTAGTAGTTAGTTAGTTAGTAGTTAGTTAGTTAGTTAGTTAGTTAGTTAGTTAGTTAGTTAGTTAGTTAGTTAGTTAGTTAGTTAGTTAGTTAGTTAGTTAGTGTAGTTAGTTAGTTAGTTAGTTAGTTAGTTAGTTAGTTAGTTAGTTAGTTAGTTAGTAGTTAGTTAGTTAGTAGTTAGTTAGTTAGTTAGTTAGTAGTTAGTTAGTAGTTAGTTAGTTAGTTAGTTAGTTAGTTAGTTAGTTAGTTAGTTAGTTAGTTAGTTAGTTAGTTAGTTAGTTAGTTAGTTAGTTAGTAGTTAGTTAGTTAGTTAGTTAGTTAGTTAGTTAGTTAGTTAGTTAGTTAGTTAGTTAGTTAGTTAGTTAGTTAGTTAGTTAGTTAGTAGTTAGTTAGTTAGTTAGTTAGTTAGTTAGTTAGTTAGTTAGTTAGTAGTTAGTTAGTTAGTTAGTTAGTTAGTTAGTTAGTTAGTTAGTTAGTTAGTTAGTTAGTTAGTAGTTAGTTAGTTAGTTAGTTAGTTAGTTAGTTAGTTAGTTAGTTAGTTAGTTAGTTAGTTAGTTAGTTAGTTAGTTAGTTAGTTAGTTAGTTAGTTAGTTAGTAGTTAGTTAGTTAGTTAGTTAGTTAGTTAGTTAGTTAGTTAGTTAGTTAGTAGTTAGTTAGTTAGTTAGTTAGTTAGTTAGTTAGTTAGTTAGTTAGTTAGTTAGTTAGTTAGTTAGTTAGTTAGTTAGTAGTTAGTTAGTTAGTTAGTTAGTTAGTAGTTAGTTAGTTAGTTAGTTAGTTAGTTAGTTAGTAGTTAGTTAGTTAGTTAGTTAGTTAGTTAGTTAGTTAGTTAGTTAGTTAGTTAGTAGTTAGTAGTTAGTTAGTTAGTTAGTTAGTTAGTTAGTTAGTTAGTTAGTTAGTTAGTTAGTTAGTTAGTTAGTTAGTTAGTTAGTTAGTTAGTTAGTTAGTTAGTTAGTTAGTTAGTTAGTTAGTTAGTTAGTTAGTTAGTTAGTTAGTTAGTTAGTTAGTAGTTAGTTAGTTAGTTAGTTAGTTAGTTAGTTAGTTAGTTAGTTAGTAGTTAGTTAGTTAGTTAGTTAGTTAGTTAGTTAGTTAGTTAGTTAGTTAGTTAGTTAGTTAGTTAGTAGTTAGTTAGTTAGTTAGTTAGTTAGTTAGTTAGTTAGTTAGTTAGTTAGTTAGTAGTTAGTTAGTTAGTTAGTTAGTTAGTTAGTTAGTTAGTTAGTTAGTTAGTTAGTTAGTTAGTTAGTTAGTTAGTTAGTTAGTTAGTTAGTTAGTAGTTAGTTAGTAGTTAGTTAGTTAGTTAGTTAGTTAGTTAGTTAGTTAGTTAGTTAGTTAGTTAGTTAGTTAGTTAGTTAGTTAGTTAGTTAGTTAGTTAGTTAGTAGTTAGTTAGTTAGTTAGTTAGTTAGTTAGTTAGTTAGTTAGTTAGTTAGTTAGTTAGTTAGTTAGTTAGTTAGTTAGTTAGTTAGTAGTTAGTTAGTTAGTTAGTTAGTTAGTTAGTTAGTTAGTTAGTTAGTTAGTTAGTTAGTAGTTAGTTAGTTAGTTAGTTAGTTAGTTAGTTAGTTAGTTAGTTAGTTAGTTAGTTAGTTAGTTAGTTAGTTAGTAGTTAGTTAGTTAGTTAGTTAGTTAGTTAGTAGTTAGTTAGTTAGTTAGTTAGTTAGTTAGTTAGTTAGTTAGTTAGTTAGTTAGTTAGTTAGTTAGTTAGTTAGTTAGTTAGTTAGTTAGTTAGTTAGTTAGTTAGTTAGTTAGTTAGTAGTTAGTTAGTTAGTTAGTTAGTTAGTTAGTTAGTTAGTTAGTTAGTTAGTTAGTTAGTTAGTTAGTTAGTTAGTTAGTTAGTTAGTTAGTTAGTTAGTTAGTTAGACCTACTACCCACTGTGCCACAATAATTTTAACAAGCTAAAGCAATATTTAATATTCTCGTTTATTTTATCATCGCATTTGTTAGTAAAAGTACCACATCATATAGCGGACTAAGAGTATGAGTGTTTTTGGTAAATGGTACTGAGAAAAGGCCTGTGTTAAGTGAACATTATTAAACATATTTTACCCAAGGGAGCACTTAACAATTCGTTAAGTTACCGCTGTTTAGTTACTTTATACTTCATTTTTTTCTCTTGCGTTGTAATCATTCGAGTAACGGCTACAGAATTTTGATTCCATTTTTTTCATCTTTTAGAGTAAATGACTTCTGTGAGGGAAGAAAGAGTGCTGGAAGTCAGTCAGCCACTTAAAAATAACAAACTGATTACAGTGGGTTGGTGTGTGTTTGGATTTCATGTACCAGAAAATCTTCCATACAAATAAAAACAACATAAAATCAAATAATAACAAGGGTGGAAGTTTGCTCGGAGTACTGGTCGTATATTTTTCTATTTGGAGGGGATTATTTATTTGATTTTTACCACAAAACAATGTTACACGAAAACATTTGAAATAGAGCTCATCATCAGAGTTCATCTTGACGATGATGATGATGATGTTTATGATTACATACTATTTGGGTATAATGTTGCAAGTATGTCTCGTATACTTTTGTATTTATTTGTGTATGTTGCATGTAGTGGCGTTTGATTATTTCTATTTCAAGGGTGGGATTTTTCAAGTGTTTAAGATGTACAAATTCGATAAAAGTAATTGGGGTGAAATATTGTTGTTACAGTTCATTTCTTGTTCGTTTTTTTTTTTCTGTTCTGTTCTTGTGTGTGTTCCGCCCTTTTAGCAATAAATAATAAAAATGAAAAATTGATGTATTATTTATGGATTTTTTGATAGTCGCTTTTATTTATAATGTTAGACACTCTTCAACACTTTATGTAAATTAGTATGGTGAGAATATTAGGAAAAGTGTAAGTTTTTGTTTTTTCATATTTATCTATATTAATATCAATTTTATAATAATTTCCTAGGAAATTTTGTAATGACATTGATAAATATTTAACAGGATTTTGTTGAAGATAGAGTGGGTATATACATTTGGTTTCATTTACGTATTAATTATACGATGAAATTGGTTTAAGAATTTAAATTATTATCAATATGTATTTAATTAATATGTATATTAACATAAAAATACAGATGAAATTCTCACCACAAATCTTCATTGCTTCTCTGTCAGTAATGATTTCGATCCGAATTTTCACTTAGCACTCGACATATTAATTCCAAAATTTCTTAGTGTTGATGGTTTAGAATGAAGCAAATGCTAAATGAAAGCTTATCGTAAAAAATACCGGACATTTTTACACACGACTTCAACACAAAATTGAAATGTAAGGCGTAAGTCGAAAATTTTTTCAAATGTCCATTAATACAAAAATTACAGATGAAATTCTCACAACAAATCTTCATTGCTTCTCTGTCAGTAATGATTTCGATCCGAATTTTCACTTAGCACTCGACATATTAATTCCAAAATTTCTTAGTGTTGATGGTTTAGAATGAGGCAAATGCTAAATGAAAGCTTATCGTAAAAAATACCGGACATTTTTACACACGACTTCACCACAAAATTGAAACTTAAGGCGTAAGTCGAAAATTTTTTCAAATGTCCATTGATCGTTATGTAATCACTTTTAGAATAAAAAATAAATCCCTAAAAGGTAGATAGAACGAACCGACTTTGTTATTCGACATAAAATCGAATCCGATAACAACCTTTAATAGTACAGATATTAAAAAGTCCGGTTCATAAACCATAAACAACTGATCGATAGTTTGGAGAGTATTTAGAAGTGAAAACTTTGACCTTCTATCGATCATTTAATTAAGGAACTTTACGATCATTCAACTCATTTAATTAAAAAATGGAAATTCTGAGATACGAACAGAATAAAAGTTTAAAAATGCTAAACAAGTTAATGGTTTAAACTTGTAATATATGTATACATATGTTGCCTGAAATAATTTTCTCACCAAGTAAAGGTAAATTTAAAGCCATTAAAGAAACAAAAAGACATGACATTTTATAATAAAAACAAAATATCTGCAAATCATATACTTATTATACGTCCAATTAATTACAACAATAGAAATTGTTGACTTTCCCAAAACGCAAACAATTGTTAGGGATGTTTGTTTTTCGAATTCTAGTTGTTACTTTTTTCACGCCAATATATTCCTGACTGGCAGGAATAAAGTCAAAAGGATAACAACAACAAAAGAAACAACAACAGCAAGAAAACAATAGTTACTAAATATAAAACTAGACATCATCAAATTACTATTTTAACACCTGAGTGCCCTTTTTATGTAGTTTTATAACAACTATTTTGTTGTTGTTACTTTTATTAGCTGTGAGGCACGCAACCCTTGTTGCACGCACTCGTACATACACACACTTTTGCACCCAAAAGGAATAAAAATTTTAACACTTACCAACACCAAACAGATCCAAACCTTTTGTATTTATTTGTTAAATACAAAACAGGCCACAGATACATTATTTACTCGTAAAGTACATCTGTAACGCTTGTTTCATTGTTATATCCTTAGGCCACATTTCCAACCCCCAATTGTTTGCATTTAACAAGAAACTGTATGTTTCACTCTCTCTGTGTGTTGTAGTAAGTATCCTTTTATAATTTAAAGTGTTTTTAATGTTTTTATTTAATTCTCAAAATAATATAATGCCAATAACGACTCCTTATTTATACAATCAATTATATCCTTTGTATATACAAAACCATAAACCAAAGAGAACCAAACTCTGTATCGGTAGTGCCAATAATGAAAATGTCTTTGAAAGTGAGAGAAAAAAACAATTTATAAAAATCTCAAATTGTATCATTAATTTAGTGCATCCAATCAATTATTTTTGGTATTGTTGTTTTTTGAGGAAATTACGTTTCGTAGAATCATGATCAATTTGAAATTAATACTAATTGAGTTACAAAGCGCCAAGAAGAAAAACACACCCGAAACAAAAGATTTAGAAACAAAGAAGTTATTGCCAAAATCACGAGTGTTTTAATGTAATAAATTTGTCAAATCATAAGAAATCAGAGGAATTTAACAAAAAAAACATAATAAAAAATAAGAAGCAGCTGTAAAAGAAACAATCAAATGAATTCGTTGTAATAAAGAGATATTAATAAATAAAACAATTAAGGATTAAGTGCATGAATTTTATAGATTTTGGGCTACATCGTAAGACCAAATGAGCACGAGCTCAATCAAAACTATACACAGGACAATGTTGTTTAAAATTGTTGCTGCATACGCAAAGTATAATCAAAAATATCCGAGTACCCGATCTTAACGCTACATTAGTAGCTCAAATTGTTCATTGATCCAGTCCAATAAGGATCGGTTATTTACTGAATTTGAAAATAATTTAAACAAAATTAAGTAAAAAATAATGTAATTTAAGATCCTGAATAAAACTTAGATGATTGCATATACTATAGACTAGACTATAGACTAGACTATAGACTAGACTATAGACTAGACTATAGACTAGACTATAGACTAGACTATAGACTAGACTATAGACTAGACTATAGACTAGACTATAGACTAGACTATAGACTAGACTATAGACTAGACTATATACTAGACTATAGACTAGACTATAGACTAGACTATAGACTAGACTATAGACTAGACTATAGACTAGACTATACTCTAGACTAGACTATAGACTAGACTATTAGACTAGACTATAGGATAGACCTATAGACTAGACTATAGACTAGAATTATAGACTAGACTATAGACCTAGACTATAGACTAGACTATAGACTGACTAAGACTAGACAACTATATATTAAATATAGACTAAAATATAGATTAACTATAGGACAGGACTATAGACTATACCATTTTGAATGTGAAATATTCAATCTTTATTACAAAAAATCAAGTTGTTGCAAAAAAGCCACAATCTTCAAACAATGGTTTTAAATCCCCAATATCCCGCTAACCGCAATTTGACGGGAAAAACGTCAAATTGGATCAATAACAATATCGCAAAACGACAAATTGGCAACATTGACAATATCGGTCAACAATTTTACTTAATTTCCATACAAGTCCTACTTTCGTTCAAGTTACTTTTGTGTATCGATAGTATATACTGTAAATATGACGAGAATCCTTGCTCCTAGCAAGGATATAATTTCCCTTTCAAAAAATTACTTTAAAGTTCATAATTATCTTAATATGTTAGAACATTCGTGAAAATCGAAATAAATAGTATACGTTTATAAAAGTATAAGATTCACAAAGTCGAATATAACACTTGTTTCATTGGTTATTGAATCGATCTCCAGTTAGTTTAATTTACTTAAGATGTTTCCCCACTAATGATCTGGTTAATAAGATTATACTAAATTAGACTTTCATCTTAAAATTCTGTCCATTTTAATAAAAGTACATAATCTTCAAATAAACTTATATTTTGCGGCATACTCAAGGCCATTATATAAATCTTTATATTAAACATCTGCCGTCATCTAGCAAACATTCAAGTTCCAAACGATGATTATTCAAATATAATCCATCAAATTCGCTAGACCCCAAAATCAAGAGATTTCAAAACAATATATAGTTAAAATTAAATTAACATAATCAGATGTAATTATTTGATAAGCAGATGCTACCGTTAAAGCACTTAGCAACCGAAAAATAATAGCCCCAAGCAATTTTTGATATTTTTAGCAATTTATTGTTCTCAATATTGATTACTGTTAATCTTGTTTATAATAACCATTGTTTTCTATATCTAAATTTAATTTTAAATAAATTTGAATTTCCATAAAAAATCTTCTGCTTTTGTGTAGCAATAAAAATACTAAAAAAGTGTCATACATTTACTTTCACTAAACAACTAAAACTTTAATCCGTCTAAGCTAAATGGTCACAGACACAAATTTATTGATGTTCATATAAAACACAATATGCTAATTAAGCATCGATAATAAATCTTATTAAAATAACATTTACGTAGCAAAGAAATCGAATATTGAACAAAAAAAAGAAGATTTTTTAAAGATTCATAATCTCTTAATTTAAATGCTTCTTAATTTTATTATTGGTTTCTTTTTTATTTGAAATATGAAATAATAATAGACACCTCATTAAAACCATTTAAAGTGATTTACACTACCATCAGTTTTGACAAATGTTAAAACAATTCTAACTCCAACTTCTCCTTCATCATTAGTCAGTCTTTTGAAAACTTAAAATGTATTGTCTTTTCCAAATAAGTTAAATTGTTGACACCTCTGTATTATAAGATTTGAAAATAAAATATTGAAAAATAAACGAAAACAAAATGTCAGAGACGATGTTGTATTTAAATGGTTAATAAAAAAGAGCTAAATAAATGAAACAAAAGGTGTTTTATTGTTTAATGGAAATGTCTACAAATCTGTTAAATGTTTTAAATTTAAATAATTTTTCTTATAAATTGCCTTTTAGAATGACATATTTTTGTAGTGACTCAAAAATATGAAGGTAAAAGAGAAATAATTAAATCAATAAATCATTTTTTAATGTAAAATCAATCGCTAAATTAAGAGAAATAGGGACTAATTTGTGAATAATTACTTAATTTATGATCGTTTTCACAATCTCTTGAAAATGGAGATATTATTGATATATAACAAATAATGAATCATCCATAAATGGCAAATATCTAGAGAGTATAGAAATTGAAATCACAATTTAGGGAGATGTCCTTAAATTTTCGTAAACTCTACTCATTTTTATTCAAAAACAAAACTATTTACAACTACCATTTACTATTACTTACTTAACTCCCTAATTGTAAGAGAATTTCAATTTAATGGAAGCAAACCTGTAATCACAAATTTGTAACTAACTAACTAACTAACTAACTACTACTAACTAACTACTACTAACTAACTAACTACTAACTAACTAACTAACTAACTAACTAACTAACTAACTACTAACTAACTAACTAACTACTAACTAACTAACTAACTAACTACTAACTAACTAACTAACTAACTAACTAACTAACTAACTAACTAACTAACTAACTAACTAACTAACTAACTACTAACAGAACGAACTGAACGTAACGAACTAACGAACGAACGAACGAACGAACGAACGAACGAACGAACGAAACGACCACGAAGAACGGACAAACGAACGAACCGAACGAATCGAAACGAACGAAGAACCGACATGAACGTAACGATACGAACGAACGAACGCAACGAACGAAGAACAACGAACGAACGAAACGAACGCAGAACGAACGATACGGAACCGAACGACACGAACGAACGAAACGAACGAACGAACGACAACGAACGGAACGAACGAACGAACGAACGAACGAAACGAACGAACGAAAACGAACGAACGAACTGAACGAACGAACTAACGAACAACGAACGAACGCACGAACGAACGAACGAAGAACGAACGAACGCACGAACGAACACGAAGGACCGAACGAACGAACGAACGAAGCGAACGAACGAACGAACCGAACAACGAACGAACAACGACTAACGAACGACACGAAGGACCGAACGAACGGACCAACGAACTAACTAACTACTAACTAACTAACTAACTAACTACTAACTAACTAACTACTACTAACTAACTACTAACTAACTAACTAACTAACTACTAACTAACTACTAACTAACTACTAACTAACTACTAACTAACTAACTAACTAACTAACTAACTACTAACTAACTAACTAACTAACTAACTAAACTAACTAACTAACTAACTAACTAACTAACTAACTAACTAACTAACTAACGAACTACTAACTAACTAACTAACTACTAACTAACTAACTAACTAACTAACTAACTACTAACTAACTAACTACTAACTAACTAACTAACTAACTAACTAACTAACTAACTACTAACTAACTAACTAACTACTAACTAACTAACTAACTAACTAACTAACTAACTAACTAACTAACTAACTAACTAACTAACTAACTACTACTAACTAACTAACTAACTAACTAACTAACTACTACTAACTACTAACTACTAACTAACTAACTAACTAACTAAACTAAACTAACTAACTATCTGACTAACTAACTAACTAACTGACTAACTAACTAAATATCTAACTAACTAAGTAATTGACTAAGCAGTCTACCAGACTACAACACTAACCACTAAACTACCGGAGGCAGCTTTAAAGAAAAATATCAAAGGAGGTTAAATCATAAGTCAGTCCGTCGTGTTGAACGCTTTCGTCAACCTAAATTGGGCTAATGTGAACTTTGATAATAAATTCCATAACTTGTAGACGTTCTTGAAGTATTTCAGCTGTGAACACAGAGAAAGTTATTAAAAGCAAGCTTTAAAAATGACCAAAAAACAACAACCCTTTTACTGGAGTAAAAATCTTATAAATCTAAACTGCTTATAGAAAACGGAAAAGAGACTATTTTTATCTCCCACTAAAAATTCCTTTAAAATCGTTCCTTTTTTTACAAAACTCAAAAAGTTTACTTTTAATGAAACATTTTTTTCCTTACATCATTTAATTTTAAAGTTTATTAAAAAAAGGGAGAACAAACTTAATGGTTTAATAAGTCCATTGTAGCTTTTAAGTCATTTATGGTGTATTACAATTTTCACAACAAATAAATGCTATCATTACGACATGACACTCCATACACACACGAACAATGACGATACACTGATGACGAATAAATTTACCTTACGGCTTTACTTTTTCCTCGCAAGACTCAAGACTTTCTCGGACAGTTGAGATTTGTTTGCTGTAGGCCCTATGAGTGATTTGTATCGAAGAGTAGAGTTGTAGTAGTTGGTATGTGTATGTATTTCCCTCTGTACCCGTTTATGTTTTCACATGTTCCATTATTATGGAGTTATTATGATCAATAAGACAAGTTAAATGCTGCAATTAAGTCAATTCGCTGAATCCGTTTATACGCATTGAGGTAAAAAACAGATTTCACAGCGCCAGCGCATTCAACTCTTTATGGTTGGTATGTAAAATCACAACCATATGAGATTCCACAAAACAATCTTACTGACTAACTCACTTTACTTACTACTTAAGATTTTAGTTGCCAAACATTTAAATTCAGTCAACGCCACCATCATTTAGTTGCTTCAAAATGAGCCAACAGAGAATTGAAGAGAATAAATGATCAGTCGTCTTACACCATGCTAAGAGAGAAGAATGAAGTTGAAGAAGAGTTGGTTGATTTGCTTGATTTGCCTTTGGGCTATTTTGCGTAATTGCGCTTAATTTTCCTGTGAGATCATTTAATTTTACGAGCAGGCACAATTGATTATAATGGAGGCTATCATACTTTTACAACATGCTAAATGCACGCATAAACGACAGTGATGATGGAGATCTGGCCAGAAGATCACTCTCATCCTCCACGCTCTTCTCATCTTAGTATAAATGGATGTTTCTGTTGACGTTATATTAGGGAGGTGGGTTAGTTATGAATGTAGTTTAGTTATTGTTGTTATTGATGCTGTTGCTGTTATGTTGTGTTGCTGCTGCTGTTAAAACTGCTGTTGTTTGATTGCTGATACTGATGACGACGATCTGTGTTGTGTGTTGTTTGTTGATTGTGATACTGATGTTGATGTTAATCGAATTTGATGTCGTTATTGGCAAATTTATCTACATTCATACTCAAACACACAAAATACCACTCATTAAATCCCATCATCAATGTTGGCTGTCTGTCTGTTTGTCTGTTCGTCAGTTTATGTTGGAAACAACTTTTAAAGTGTAGCTTGCTTTGTAAGTAGAAATTTTATTCGTAAATGTTGGAAACTGTTTCTTATTTCATAGCAAACTGTAGAGTATAGCAATCTAAAGAGATAACTACACTTTACTATGCATAAATTGTATGTTTGGTTAGAGAGTAGATCATTTCATAGTTGTATCAGCTATTAAGTGAATATAAGTATGTAGTTCAAAACTGAAATTATAGGGTTTTCGAAGGAGAATGAAATAAATTGTGAGTTCTTGATAGTTCCATGGTCCTTTCTATATAAATATTCAATGATTCAAGGATATGGTTCTATGGCTACTTTAGTCCACATACCTTCCACACAGTCTGTTAAGATGATGGAAGTCAAGATTTACATGAAAGTCTCAAAAAGATCGAGTACCAATTCTAAGATTCTTGCAAGTTCGAAATCAAAAAAGGGAAGGATTGGAAGATTACAAAATTCTATGAACAGATTTCATTCAATAAGCTTGTTTCCAGGGGAAATAAGCAATGATCAACAATTCTATTATAATTTTAAGAAACAGGACTAAAAACACAGCTCCAGATCTTTATACCGATTTATAAACATTGATCACTTACTAACGGAAACTCTAAATTACACTTTAAAACATTAATGTATCGTATTATATTAAGAAGACATTGTTGCTGTAGTTGTTGTTTACTTTTAAAACACCACTTATCAATTCCAGGCATACATGCATCAACATAAATTTATGTTTATATGTCTGTCTGTCTTTCTATCTGTATGTTTGGTGTATAAATACCATATCCATCCACATCATTTGCAACGATTTGCAGTTATTTGTGAACTACCTGAGAAGCCAATTATGTGCACACGATTAAAACTTAAAAAAAAAGCACAAACATACGCACTATTACAAACACACAGACATATGGGGCAAGTGGTTTTTATTGGTAGTAAGTATACGTAAGTATAAATAAGTTTGAGAATATGTATGGTGTAACCCAACAAACCAAAAATTATTGCTAAAATACAAACAATTTTGATTGTTTTTTGGACTTTTAGCAAAACGCATATGTATACGCAACAATTTAATATTGACGATGAAATTTCAATAGTTTTTGAAAAGACATGAAAAATGGCCACCAAATGCCTTTAAGGGGCATTCAATGTTTAAAACACATCAATATAAATGTATACAACAAATTTCGTTTTTTTATCTTTTTATTGCCTGATTGTTCCACTAAATTATAACATCATGGTCTATAACGAAAAATTAATAAGCCCTAATTGATCATTAGCTGAGAGGAGCAATTTTCAAATCACTATTATAACCAACTAAGGAAATTGTGTGTCATGTATACATTTTAAGAACCTGTACAAACTTTAGAAGTGAGTCCGTGTGTGTCTGTTAAATATTTGAAAGTTTAATGTTTATATGGCTGGATATGTTGTTGCAGTATTACTGTAGTAGTTGTTGTTGTTATTACTATATTTTATTATTTTCAGCATTTTTTATGATTAAATAGCTCCTAAAAACTTAAAATTAATTGCTTGCACAAATTGTGGTCATTATGGCGTTGACCACAAGCTGTGTAAACATTTGCACAAATAACAAAAACAATAACCTAAAGAGCCAAATAACAACAACAAGAACTACAACATTAAACCACAAAAAGTAAAGAAACTTTTAAGAAATGGGTCGTTCTCCAAATGTGATGTATATGAATGGAAATAAGGATAAGAGTGGAGTGAGTATACGCTTTGGGGTTATTATTTGTTGTTGTTGTTAATGTCGATGTGTTTTTTCCATTTTGTGGGTTGTTTGGTTCCCAAAAATCTTTCTTCAAAGGGTGTGTACAACAAAATGTTAAATCTTTGGAAGGACATAAGTAAATATTTTATTATATTTTCTCCTGAAGTTGAGACACATACGTATGTCCTATTCGGGGTTTTGGTCATTATAGCCAAATTTTCCAATGAACTTGGATGTAATCGGTGTAAATTTCTAAAATAATTTCTATAAAAACTTTTCAGAGACACTGGATGTAGCAAAATATACGGGATTTTATGTCCCAAAGACCGAATGACAAAATCTTATAATGTTCACCTTTTTGGACATGACGTTTATCTCTCCTGTGTTTTGGCGATTTGTGGGTCTAATGTGAACAGTTCCATATCCATAGCCTGCCTGCATGGTAATTGTTTTCTTTGAGCTGGGAGGCAGATTTTGGGCCAATAGCAAAGGTAATTTCAAGGATATTCCAGTATTCAACCGATAGGTCTGTGTTTTGTACTTCAATTAGAGACATTACCCGCGTAGTTTCCGTTTCGGGCTTTTCCGGAAAGTAGCCAACAGGACTTGAAATTCAGCACCAGTCCATAGCTTTAATGATAGGACATGTTCCCCAATCTATTTAGCCGAGTCCGCGCTTTTACAGTTGAAATCACCAGCCCGGCTTAAAGGAGCAGCCTTCAAACTGGGGCTTTATTGAGCATTTCTTTAGCTCAATTTTGTCAAGGACTGCTCTTTGAATCATCTTCAGCTTATCGTCTGACCACATTTCTGTAGGGAAGTTTGGTGGTATGACTCCAAGTTTGAAGATTTCCGCAACGTCTTTGTATAATTGCTGAGTGTGTGGCTTATTATTGGCAGAGCTTTTGGCTACAGTAATGCCAGCTGATGTTTGGCTTGCCACCCTTTTCGGAGGGTTAGGCTTTTCAGGTGTTGAACCATCTGATCTGCACAGTGCCTCTTCAATGCTCATGTCATGATCAATATATGTTTTGAGGCGTCTGCGAGCAGCTCCGCTGAGTTTAGGCCTTTCAATTGAGGTTGGTACCTTTGTGTCTTTGGCATCCTGATCAACGGCAATAGAAGACTGCGTGTTTGGTTTCAAGTTCTGCAGAGCATTTTCCTTATCCGTAGGGACAAATCCTTATCGGATTTGGGACCCGAGTCCCCCAACTCTTATAGAAAATTGCGTACAACAGTTGATTATTGTTCCAACACCAATTTTATTCAAATTTCTCTGAAAATAGTCCAAAACATTAATAAATAATTTTCAAAAAAAAATCCTTATTTTATTGTACACTCCCTTTCAAAAAGATATTATTTGTTTGCCTGTCCGTCCGTCTGTCCTTAAACTAAAACATATTTTTTGTTTTGTGGCCAATATTGTGTTGACTGGCAATTTTCTTGAATTTATTTGATTGCAAACGCCAGACATTTGGGCGTTGCGTGGCTGTAAATTCATTTGTTAAACGATGTGCTCATAAAATTCCGTTCACCTTACTTGCTCTGCTTACCAAACACAACAACAATATTGTTATTTTTTGCCTGGAACAGTGTAGCTAGCCACCACCAAGCACTAAGAGAAGGAAGTTAGTTGAAGCATATTTGCCAAATTCGTTTTGTCTTTTAGTATGTACAAGAGGCGTTTATTGGCGATACTTCTTGATACTTTTATTTTTTATTATTATTATTTCTACATTTGGGGAAGACACACATTCAAAATTGTTTATACATACATATGTATGTGAATGAAGCTTTAAGCTGCCAAACTAAAGATGAGAAAAAAATTAAGAGAAAAACAAATTAAATCGTTTCAGAATTTATGTAGAGAACCACTAGCCATGACTGCCACAATGCAGCAGTAACAATGCGTTGCCATTCATTACATTTGAAATTTAGCTGCACAACCAACTAACAACCAACAACACCAACCACAACCACTGCCACCTTACAAAGTGGTCCTGACTGAAAATGAAATGTAGACAATAAAAAAAACACATCCCAAAATAATAAAAAAGAAATAAAACTTAAAAATCAATATAAATACTCTACACATTTGTACTAGTAATACATTTCGATTTATCCTTCCATTCGATTTATACCCGTTGATAATAATTTATACTCATTCATTCGTTTGCTTGTTCGTTCTGTGATTCTGACTGCCTCAGATTTCGAGTGTGTGTGACTGTGTTTGTGTGCTGTGGCATTCTGAAAATTTAAAACTGGAGGCATAATTCATTTGGCGATTTGTTATTGAATGCTTTAACTGCTGTTGCGCTGAATGCTGGATTACGATGAGTATTTATGACCCACCCGAATAAACAATATAATATGGCCTTCCATTATAGATTCCAACAATAAGGAAAACAACAAGGATACATATTTATGTTTAGTATTAATATCTAGTAGTTAATCGATTTTAAAGTTGTATTTAAAAGACAAATAAATGAAGGTGTCATACCAATCAAAAAAAGTTTATCTGAAAATTGAATGTAGAATTGTAGAGTCATTGTTCCGAAATTTAAATTGAAATTACAATAATTACTAAGATCCCAATAATACACAGAGGAATAATAGACACCAAACTGTTTATATTTTTTCAGTACCATCCGTTGTCAAAGTATATACATACGTACGACAACACTATGTAATGTTGACAACATTGCAACAATTCGTTGTCGAAATCTAAATTTTATACACATCCGTTGTCTAAATGTTAACAAACGTGGTAAGCTCACTATTGACAAACAATCCGTTGCCTATAGTGAACTTACCACGTTTTTTAACATTTAGACAACGGATGTGTATACAATTTAGATTTCGACAACGAATTGTTGCAATGTTGACAACGTTGCGTTGTCAACATTACATAGTGTTGTCGTACGTATGTATATACTTTGACAACGGATGTTATTGAAAAATTATAAACTCTTTGGTGTTAATTTGGTACCAGGCGTGTATATTTCTTTCTACCTGTGTTAATTGTCTCGTTGGATTGTCTCCCACCAAAGTCGTAAGACAATCGAAATGGAATCATTTACCTCCTTTGATTGTTTACAGTAGTTTCCCGTTTTCCATAAAGAATATTTTTTTCTTCCCACGACAACTGAACTCAGTAAGTCAAAATTGATTACCTTAATAGAAATATGGGATTCAAGATTTGGATATCACCAGTGGTAACAGAAGAGTTATATATTTGTAAAATATGCGGTGCAAGATTTGGATTTCCCCAGTGGTAGCAAATTCTAGAGATTAGTCACACGATCATTCATGCTATTAACTATTTGGTTCTATGTTTATACCCAACATCAAAAAAGATAAGGGTATATTGAATTTCGTTTCATTCCGTTTGTAACACATCGAAATATATGACCCCCATAAGTATATATATTCTGAAACCATATTAGTTTTTAAGAAGATACTGTCTGTCTGTTCAAAACTTAATAGAGCCCGAACGAAAATATCTAGAGGATTGAAATTCCTCAACAATTATTTCCTATTAATCCAAGTATTGAAAATGTGTACGATTTTACCTAGCCCCCAAGTGCCCATCCAAAATTCAATTTAAAGAGTGATTATAGGCTGAATAATACCAAAACTACGATGACATTCCACATGTAATGAGGATCGGTCCATAATTGACCTCATCGATCCTCTTCAAAAAATAACTTCAACATTCATTACGGGCTCAACAATTTCTGAACCAAAATCTCTTAACAAAATTTTAGGAGGATAGGTCCATAATTGACCTTACCTCCTTAATAAGGTCCCCTTCAGAAAATGGCTTTAACACTCATTACTTACTTCAAAATGCATTTTCAGCAGTGAATTCCGTACCATAACCGTATCTCTCTAGAAAATGTTTAGAGTATCGGTCCTTAACATAACCCTATCCTCCATATAACCCCTATTACACAAAACAGTTCATTCTAAATAAATTGATCCAAGTATAATGATTAAAGTTTGGACAAATGAGATGTTTTTAAATAAGAATCACAGCACTCAATAAAGGTCATATTGTTACATAAGACATGCTTCGATTATGGATATATAAGATTCTGCATATCCAAATATAACTCTTCTACTTGGTTTTATTGAAATGCTATCAATGGATTTAATTAAATTCGCCAGAAGTACCGATTGAACAACAACAGACCTATCTTGGCATGTTATATGGGATTTTTCATATAACTTAAAGAGGAAGGTTTTATAGTTATAGCTTAAAGATACATAAAATCCTATTCCTATTCGAAACGCATAAATTAAACTCTAACAAGTCATTACAACATTTTCCAATATTAGCGAACAAAGTAGCTTCAAAAACTCACTTTACATCCGATCGATATTGTATTTATGATCATGTATCTGAAGGATATTAACATACTGGTCGTATTAAATAAGATTTGTTACACTTAATGACAATTTCTAAATGGTTGTGAGAAAATTTCATTTAAATCATGGCTTCTTATCCCCATAAAAATCTATGCTTCTGCCTGTTCTTCACAATTATTAAGGATCCTTATAAAGCTAAAATTTGCAACAAGATAAAAAAGAAGAGCCACAACAACAACAGCAACAACCAGCAAAAATGATAATTTTATTAGTTGGCAAGATAAAGATGTGTGTTAACACAATTCTGTTTGCTTGTCCAATATATACATATGTACGTATGAACGTCTCACTGTCCGTCCAAAGTTTCCATTCACTAATAATCTCTAATGTGTTCACGCTTACTGTGAATTTGAAATTTCCAAAGCAGTCATAAAACAAACTCCTTATAACAAGCAGAACGAGGCTGACTTCATCATACTCTATATACTTCAACGCAATGTTGTAGAGTAAATTGTTCGTGGAGTAGAGAGCGAATGTAAGATGCATTGCGTTGAAAATCGATTTGTTAAGTTGCGCCTGCGCAAACAACATATCGACGGATAAGACAATGTACGAATAGAAAGGAGGCAAATGAATTGGTCATTTATTTGGAGGATTGTTGAGATTGTGTTGGTAGCAGCATCGTGATCACCGTGAATGAAAGAATAATGAAATGAGTTGACCAGCACCAGCTAACAACCATCATCAGCATCTGAAGTAACATAAATTACGCATTTAACAAGACCATTTCAAAACTAAGCAAAATGCAACAATTTAAGGAAGATAGGGAAGACAATGGCAGCAATGAAATTATAGTATGTGTGTAGCAGCTACATACCTACAAAAACAACACAATAAATGTAGTCTTTGGCTGGTTGTGAATGAGTGAAGGCCAAAAAATTGCCATGGCAGAATAAAAAAAATCTTAAATAAATGGTGAAGCAGAAGTAGCAGCAACTATACAGCAATGAGAATCACGGTTACGGAGAGTATAAACAACAAAAACAAAGAAAACCAACAACAAAATAAAGTTAAAAATCAAATTAGCGAATGTGTTGAAAATTAAAAACAAATTCACGGATAAATTGCATCTGCCAGATACGCAATTATTATGAATTCCAATGAATGCAAACAGCCAGTATTGACTCAACAAGCAGACGATGTCTAAAACCCCCTTACTCTCACAGTCCACGAAAACTGATGCTGCTGCTGCTTATTTACACACAGATTTATGTATGTTTGGTGAAACCTTGTGTTATGAACGAAGAGAGTGGAAGGACGTCTAAGTGTGTGTCTGATTTCATTTCACTTGTGCGCTGTTGGGGAAAGAACCAGGAGTTGATCACAAGGAAATTTGTGAAACATTCAAAGCAGAACAGTGAAGAGGCATCAGCATTATATGGCCTAAAGGTGTTGCAATTTGAAGTTCTTTAAGCGCGTTTTGTACTCTTTTTTGTTTACTGTTGCATTAATTCTTGAGAGCTTTCCTCTGCAGACAAACATAAATAAATAAATACCATTCCAATGAATTTTAGGAACATGAGGCGTTGCTGCACGCAGCCTGGACAGTGCAAATATTTTGTTTTAAATGATTCTGGCAAAAGTAAAACAGAAATATACAAAAAAAAAAACATGTCGAATTAACACGATACGAGTCACGTTATGTTACTTATGAATTTGTATCTTTTCACCACATAGAAAATCTCCACATCCATCCAAACATGTGTATAGTAAGTGAGTGTAGTGTCTGACAGATAGTGTTGGTGCTTGGTGGCAAGTGTTGTAGTAATATTTGTTTAAAAATGGATTTTATGAACCATTATCGAGTTTTAACAACAAACATACTCACTATTTATGACTGTGAATAATTAAATATTTCTTCTTTTTTTTGGCCTACAAGATTTCTGTGATTAGTTTTCTTGTTGAGTTGTGGTTGCAACGACGAATATTTTGTAGATACAGAAGTGCAACAATAAAATTTTAAGCCACATTAAGATGATCAAAAAAGCAATACAGTTTCAGAAATTATTCTGAATTATTCTTATTTCCGAGAAATTTGGGATTTATTTTCTAGTTTTCGAGAAAAACGATTTTTTTTTTTTTTTTTTTTTTTTTTTTTTTTGATGAGAATTTTTAGTGATCACAGATTTTCACTGATTTCGCTGAAGGGCCTTTAGTTTTCGAGAAAAACGCAATTTTATGTTTTCATCCAAAAAAAAAAATGAATTTTGAGGTAAAATTTTAGTGATTACAGATTTTCAATGTTTTCGATGTAGGGCCTCTATCTAGTTTTCGAGAAAAATGCAATTTTATGTTTTCATCCAAAAAAATTGAATTTGGATGAAAAATTTTAGAGATCACAGATCATTGTTTTCGCTGTAGGACCTATAAAAAATTGAATTTTGAGGTAAAATTTTAGTGATCACAGATTTTCAATGTTTTCGATGTAGGGCCTAGTTTACGAGAAAACGTTTTTTTCTTTTTTCATTAAAAAAAATCGAATTTTGAGGTGAAAATTGGTTGATCACCGATTTTGAATGTTTTCTCTGTAGGGGCTTTAGATTTCAAGAAAAACGCATTTTTATGTTTTCATACAAAAAAATCAAATTTTGATGAAAAATTTAAGTGATCACAGGTTTTCAATGTTTTCGTTGTAGGGCCTCTAGTTTTGGAGAAAAATGCAATTTTATGTTTTCATATAAAAAAATCAAATTTTGATGAGAAATTTGAATGATCACATATTTTCACTGTTTTGCATGTAGGGCCTCTAGTTTTCTGGAAAAACGCAATTTTATGTTTTCATACAAAAAATCTAATTTTGATGAAAAATTTGAGTGATCAAAGATTTTTAATATTTTTGCTGTAGGGCCTCTATATCAAGAAATTTTATGTCTTCATATAAAAATTCGATTTTTGAGGTAAAATTTTGATTTGAAATTTCGAGCTAACTAAACTCTGACCATTGCTGCAACGTTGGTTAACTTTCGACATGCAAAAACATCATAACCACACTGATGGGATAACCTCTTTTGATTTGGCAATCAGTAGAGCGAAATACGAATCCATCATATAAGCTAAGGACTCACAGAGAACACACTGTGGTACATCTGAACGTACCGGGACAAGGAGGGAAACATCAATGGTATCACTTGTATAAGATACCTTGCATCCATCACCATTCAACCTACAATAATCCGACACACTCATTGAGAAAAACATCCGAAACACTCACTCACTAGAAGGATAGGTAAGGCCTGTATACCCTTACCAACATCCCGTATCATATATACTAGCCTCATTTCCAACGCTTAGTCCCACAGTCACTCCTATGCGGGGTATCTGTTGGCTCGGCAACAGCATCAAACTTATCCCGAATTATAGACATTACTGTCTTTTAACCAACATTTTCTGTGGTCACCCAAGGGACCTCTCCTTCGAGACAAACAAAGTCCTAAACTCTGCTCTGTGTAATGGATTTTTGAGACATCTTGACATTAAAATAACCATTAAATAGTATAATATTTTACCATGAAATAAACTCTACCAAATATTAATGTTTCCTTTGGACAAACATATTTATCTAATTATAACTGCAACAGAAGAATTTTAACTTTCATTTGCGGTAAGTTTTTGATATTTGATGAAATTGCTGACGATTTAAAAGCACATTTATCATCATTTTGCCTAAAAACAAACGAAACTATCAACTTGAGGACAATTGTTTTAAATTGTTTCATCAGTTTGGCGAAATAAAAGTCCATTCATCTAAATTTAATGCATTTAAACACAATTGAAGACGGCAATGAAAAGAAAAGGAAAAAAATTCCTAAATGATTATACTTAATCCAGCGAAAATATGTTTGATTCTTAACTTTTTTCTTTGGCGATTTTATATTACGATTTTAAGTTTTGGTGTTTGTATTAAGCAATTTGCTAATCGAAAAACCCCAAAAACAACAAAGCAAACAAACTCAAACATAAGATGAAGAAATCGTCTTATCCCTAAGCCAAGAAAAAGATGTCGTGCTGCAAAAAGTGCAAGAAGGAATTTGTAAATCCAAAAATCAATTTAAATGTATGTACACAATTTGTACTGGAATGTTGTTATTTAAAGGCATCAGGAATCACAATTATTTCCAAGAAAAACTTGCAACAAAACTGAAACAAATTACACAACTAAGGGAACTACGAAAAAAAAAACTTTATATTAAATCAAGATGGAAAATACAAAAGAAGAAAGGAAGAAAAAAATTTAAGACCTGGATAACTGGATAACAAAAGTACAATATCAATCTTTACTAAAAACACTGAAACTGTCATCAAAATCATTGTTGTCCGTTCACATTATCCCCACTCAAAAAATAAAACCCAGACTTTTAGATTTTTTTTTTGTTTTAGTATTCTGCAGTTTTTTGTGTTGTATTCATCATTTTGGGGCTGTTAACAATGATGCTAATCCATCTCCGTTGGCTGTAATAATGCCAAGTTAAACACAAATTTATGCCCAAAAACCTTTAAACAAAAAATGTCACAGCCAAAGACATGAGTAGTACAAGTACACCGAACAACACAAACAGATGGACGGACGGACGGATAAACAGATAAACTTATGAACGGTCAATTCCAGCCAAGTTTACAGGCACCACACTCAGTAATAGTCAGTGTGAAAGTGAAGTGATGTGATGTTTAAACCAAGGTCGCCTAATATTATAACAAAATTGACTGTTTAAGACTTTTTCTTTATATATATTTTCAGACTCTTGCAACTAGTCGTCAGACTCTTTAGCAGTCAAAATGCTTGATGGTTAACAATAGGTGTTTACCTCATTACTTACGAGTACAAGCACTTTTTATATCTTGCTAACATTGTGTGTATGTTCAACGTCCTGATCTTGTTTGTTTTCCGTTTACACTCCTGCAACAATTGAGGGTGATCTCTGGCAGAGAAATAAATGAACGATCTTTCAATCGTTGGATCCATCAGCAGAGTTTATGCGGTTGTGTGAGTTATGCGCGGCATGGTTTTTTGAATTACGCGAAACTTTTTATCCGAGTACATTGACTTCTGCTGCTTCAGCTCTAATTGATGCAGCTTGGCCATAAATTTTTATCGCAACACCGATCAGTGTACAATAAATGTTTGTTGATAAGTTTCTTTTTGAAGTCTTTTAGATTCTGACAGTCAAAGATGACATTTACTAAACAAAAACATTCATACGGCAAGCTGAAGGTATAAAGGACTTTAGAAAAAAGGCAATATTTGCAATGATCTCTAGTAGTTTTAAGAAAAAACTGTAGATAGATGTTGAAGGTTTTAACACTATTGTGAATGTGTTAAGAATTAAGTTATGAATGATATTTTGAATTATAAGTAGTAAACGAATTCTTAATTGCAAAACTATTCAACTATAAAAGATAAATACGGCAGCTAGATTCCTTCCTTTTCTTATATATGTCAAAATATGATGATCCACAGAATTGGGCAACTAAAACGCTTCCAAAAGCCTAAAGGAAAAATTTAAAAATTTTTGGAGTCTTAGAACAAAATTAAACAAACCCGGTAGAGTTTAAAACCATCTTTAGAACTTTTTTAAAAAATTAAGAAAAATAGCAAAATATTATACTTTAAATGTAAACTTCCTCAATTAATTTCCACTTGACCTAAATAAAATTTAACACTTGCCAAATGTCTGTTTTGTTATGTCCATTCAATATCCTTGAAATTTAATGAATTTAACCACAAAATCTTAAATTGGGTTAACAAGATGTGTTTTCTTGAAAACATCCTTGTTGAAAATATTCACTAATAAATCACCTACAAACACTATAGATTTTTTTACTTTTGCAAGGTTGCACGAACAATTGCACATGCAACAAACAAACCACAAACTTGCAACCTCCTCATCATTATCACTGATAATGAATTATTTACTTAAAACAAATCTTTAAAATATTTACGAAGAAAAAAACATCTGTTTTATTGGCTAAATACCACAACCACTAGTGCACGTATCAATGCCACAGATGACGCGAATATGCGGTTAGGCCCAAAATGTTGATGCTTTTAACGCATTTTATGCAGATGCTGCTTCCTGCTTCATGATGATGCTTACAACATGATTACAAGTACTTTTGTGGTGTTATAAGTAGTTTAGGATTAATGCCAATTTTGTGATTTAATGTATGTTTGTTTGCTTTTTATTTAGTTCGGAAATCTGTTGGATCAACCTCAACATCTGGTTAAGTTAATAGTTTTTGGTTTTAATTAAAGATTCATTGATGACCTAGTTATGTTTTTGTGCAAAAATACATAATTGGCAATTAAGAGATTAATCGTACATATGTTACATTAGCCAAAATATATTTTGAATCTCTTCATATCGACATCTAAACAAATCACACGAAATATAATTTCTATTACTTTTCATAGCATTTTAATGTTTGTTTCTTATTCGTGATTTCAAAAGCCCCGAAGAAGATCGATTAACAGAAAATATTTACCATATCGAATCTCCAATTTAAGTCAATTGATTTCCATAATAGATTCCTTCATTTTCCTTAACCAGTAAATTTTTGTTTAAGTCATGATTAATAAAGGGCAACTAAGAAAAGACAAAATCAAGACGTCTAGATTAGCAGATAAGCTAACGAATTTTATCGATTTTTTTACAAGAGAAATACACGCGAAAGTCATTTCTTTAGTGAGTAAAAATTTTACAATTAAACAAGATATTTTTCTTCTCCAGTTTACTACAGCCGGCAGACTAGTAGGACTAGTAAACCCAATCAACGTGAACATTATATCAATCTGTCATTAAAAACTTAACTCTCAAATACCACATTCAGCGCTCAGATGGAAAACATTTCTAACTAACACTGGAAAGGTATAGATTTTAAGAAAAGATGGATTCTTTAACAAAGCAAGTCGATCTTATTATTCCATATAACGAAAGAAAAGATATATCATTCTACAAACGACTTTAAATATAGAATCACAGCGATCTTTGGTATATTGTGATCATGATGTGTATTTACTCTGCCGATCTTGCTAATATGAAAATAAAAGAAACAGGTTCAACAGTTTAAAACAGCTTCGGAATGCAGTATTGTATAGTATTAAATCAAGTCTATAGCAGTGATAAATTTCAGAAGATAAATAAGTTTAGACCCAGATAAGTCACCAGATTGCATATGAAGTAATTACGAAGTAATCTTTTTATCGTGTTGGCCTTTTACAACAACAGGGTGAGTTTTTACAACAACAGGGTGAGCTTATTAGACGACTTCTTCGTACATACTTCTTTCACGCGGGTGGCAATTTTTCCGTTCGGTTATGCCGGTTCATGTACAAACACTCTACTCAAGTATTCGATCGGTCTAATCTCTGATTATTGCTGCTTCAGAAATGCACAAAACATTACTTCCATTTACAACCACGTAGATAGAATGACGTATGTTGAGTCCAACCCTTTATCCCACAGTCACTCCTCTGCAAAGGGACTACTCCAATAACCGGGATAAGATAAAGTCCGAAACTCTGCCCTGTGGGTTACCGGTTCCACTGGTAAAAGATAATAAGTCTTGCTGGTTCAACCCCAGGTTAAATCATTTCAAGGAAAGGCCGAGGATACATTTGACTTCACCACTTTATAGTCCCATATCATATACAATTGACACAAACTTATTTCCAACGCTTAATCCCAGTCACTCCTGAGAGAAGGGACCTCTCCAATAACCGGGACAAGACAAAGTCCGAAACTCTGCCTTGTGGGTTACGGTTCCACTGCTAAAAGCTTGCTGGTTCAACCCCAGGTCAAATAATTTCAAGGAAAGGCCGAGGATACATTTAACTTTACTACTTTATAGTCGATTCCCCGAGATTGCCATAACACCAAGATGGGGAAGATCAACAATGCAACCTGCCCCGGGGGATGGCGATTCGATCAGGCCATTTACAGAAAATAATAAAGATCGTCTCTACCTTTTCACTGTTTTTGCAACTACGGCAGTATTTATTGAATACTGTTAAGCTTCGGTCGACCTGCATATTTGCTTTGCACCCGACAACAACCTCGATGTTATTTATTTTTTAAACTTAGTTTAACTAATGATTCATTTTCTTATGAACCTAAAATTTCAACTACAGCTACCCGGAACTTGTCGAACCAACTAAATTAAGGTGAAATCCTCTACCAAACCCTCCCATTCATTAAGTACTTAAATAAACTTCCTTCATTCATCGCCTATAATTAGCCATCTAAATGCAGTTAAAAATACTTAATAATAACAAGTAAACGAAAACCTTATGAAATTTCTGTAAGCCAAACTTAACTGCAAAATAATTCTCATTCTTTTGTTATTTTCTTTATATTTTTTTACCCTTTTCAAGCTTTTATGTAATTGACTGTGATTATGCCTAATAGGTTTGCATTATGCGTTTGCGTGTTTAGAATATTTATGCAATATTTTGCGAATAATATATTTATGTCTGTCTGTCTGTATGTATGTTTGTGTAATATTTTTCATTAGTATGTGAGATTGAGTTTATAAATATATGTATGTTTGTATATAAGTATGATGTCTGTCTAACTGTCTGCAAAAATATATGGTATATGTCCGTCCATACTGTACGTCTGTCTGATAATGTTTATATTTAAACTAGCATTTGAAGTAAAATTAAATTGCAATGAGTAGACAAATTATAAGAAAACAACTGTTTAAAACGAGCCCAGACAATGAGACGCGCGCGACAGTCGAGAAACGCAAATAAATTAAATAAAAAATAAAACGTACTTACGTACCTCTAGATACCTACAATAACAATTTTTATTATTTCAGTAAAAAAAGACGCATATATTTGCAACAAATTTAAATACAATCACATACTTTAGATACGCATGCAATTAAACGAAGAGTTACACACAAAATACACAATAAGCAAATAAATTTTATATTAAATTTGATTATTTCCGCAAAGAGACACAAACGATAAAATAATAAAAATAATTATAATTATTATTAAACTGCTTATAAACACAGTTTAAATTGATGATAAATAAACGCTGTTTATAAAACGTCGTTTAACTGCTTAACACATCCTGGTGATGGCATTAATTTCGCTTGCACACAGACACAATTTTAATAATCACTCGATTTGCAGAGACAGAGGAGAGTATGCAACACGTTGCTGGGTTGTCCGTCGTCACTGCTGCTGCTGATGTCGTCGTCGTCATCATCATCGTCTTCGAAAATGATCGTAAACGTTTGTTAAGATATCGTTAAAAGTCATATCATTAAATGAATGTTATTAAGAGATTTTAATCATTCGGTGATTTATTCATTAAAAAGCAGTTATTAGCCAGAAACAAGACAACAGACGCTTAAAAAATACAACACTTTTAAACGGCCAAAACGAATATGCCAAGAATTAACCAAAATGCGTTATAAGAAGCGATTAATGACGACGACTTGTTAACGTCGCTACTTTAGTTTAGAGCGACATTTGTGTTTCGTTATTAATCTGTGGCGAATTTTTGAGTTTTTCTTCTAAATTAGCTTCAAGTCTTGGAAAATCAAACAGATTTGGACAGAACCAATCGCGACTCCATACTGCAAATTGTAGGCGTGTCTCGCATATTATCTATTAAAATGACCTCAGTTTTTACAGCGATCTTTTGCATGATCCTTGATTCTGAATATCTCTTAAACCTCCCAAAATGTTCTTTATTCGATCTACTACTCTGCTGGGGATCGGTGACTGATCACATAAGGAAATTAAGTACAGGTGGAAGTAAGACAACACGCAAATCACTTTTTGAAAATAATGTACGGTGCTTCAAGGAGGAGTTCGTAAGACCAAACCTATGCCGTCATATACATATGTATACGAAAGTTGATTTCACGAAAAGTCCATTTCTTGAACATAGTATCTCGAAATAATTAGTTCATTATAATACAATTGTTAACTTTTCTCCACGTTACGAATCCAACAATCAACTAAATGCATTATCCCAAATCTTATACCAAAGTAAAGTGTAGTGCCCCCAGTTCAACATTTATTTGCGACGTTATAAAACGCACAATGTCCAACGCACGGCAGGTCTTCATTTATGTGTTGGAATTAAAATGCAAAACAACATTTGTTCCAGGAAAAAAATATGCAAAATGTTAAATGCCTTTTGCTCAACTCTTAACTCAACTACAACAACAGTAGACATACGAACAGACTTTCAGTCCGTCACTAAATTCGTTAGCCAGTCAGTTCGTCAGACTGGCATGGATGAGTGTGTTTTTGGACATGCAGAAGGACAGAGAGATGGACAGACAAATGAACATATGACTATTTATATATGTTGTCTCAATCAAGTACGCCGTTATAAATATTTCTTCATATAAAGTATTTATTGTATGAGAGAGTATAAAGACGATTTAAAGGGCTGGCTCATAACCCAACTAACTAACGTCTGGTATGATGATACAATGGTCATATGGTCAGTCCATTGTGGGTATCTGTGTGTGTGTGTGTGTGTGTGTGTGTATGCAGCAATGTTTAAGCCACGTCTTTGCAAGAAATATTTATTACAACATTAATTTGTTAAATATTTAACATGTTTAGTGTCAGTGGAAAACATCGACACTCTTCATTGGTTGCATTTATTTGGTCGGTTGGTATGTCGGTTCGTTGGTTGGTTTATTCACTGGCTGGCTGAATTGGTTGTAAATAAATATTGAGGAATTAGTAATTATGGAACGTAAAGATTCAATTCGAGAGACGCGACTTTAGTCTGATCATAAACTTTAAGCAAAATAAGTAATAATATAAATTTTTAAAACTATAATTTTCCTGTTACTGCAATTCGTTCTTGCTGTTGTTGTTGTTTTTGATGTTGTGGCTGCCACCATCAATATTCATGGTTTTGCTATGTAAATATTTATGAATTGGTTGCATGCCTCATAGCTCTAAAAATGTTATTTTTCCAATTATCTAGCACTTAATTGAAATATGATTTTAGCTTTTTTTTTTAAATTCTGTTGTCAGCATTTCAAGCATACAAAAACAACATTATCGGGTAGTTTAATTTTGTTTTACTCCTGCCACTGCTGCCACAAATATTAATTTTTAGTTCGCCCATTTTCCGTTTCACACTAAACAATTATGATTAAATTGCTCATAAAATTTAACAACAGCAACCGTCTAAAGAACTGGTTAATTGAATGAATATTTAAGTAAATATTTGTAGTTCTAACTGAATATTTCGAAAAACTAAAAATTAGTAGTGGCCTCCGGTAGGTTAGTGTTCTAGACCGGAGGTGGTGGGTTTTATTCCCACCTGAGGCACTGGTTAAAGAGCGCGGAACATGCCCGAACTTTCAAAATTTATGAAATTTTTTTAATGGCATTTTGCTCTTTAATGTCTTTAATGGACAGATTTTTCTGTATACATTTTTTTAACCGATATATTAATAGTAAGAATGGGCTTCGATTTCACATTACCTGGGTGCATTATGAAATCCATAAGTTCACATATAAGCGTTATGTTCTAGCACCCATCTTTAGGATGGATGACGGAATTAATATAATGAGAATCCAATTCGTTATTGGGTTGGAGTTGAAAGCCTTAATTGATGCATTCTTCGATCTTCCAATAATTAATTGTTGTGTTCTTCCCACGACTGTATTGTAGCGTAAATTGTGGTTATTTGAGTTCTTACAAACGTTTGATGGATTTTCGATTGTAACCCCCGAAATACTATTATCAGTGGATCTTACAGTTAAGCGTTTTTTACTTACACATTATCCAGAGTTGACAACCCTGTAATCTTGTGATATCTTTTCCTTGTTGCCATTTAATTTGTATTCTTGTTCTGTTTTATTTTTTCTTCTTATTCCTTCATTTGTACAATTTATTATAATCGGCACGCATTCACACTCTTCATTAGGTTAACTATGTACTCGTACGTCGTCCATATGAATGGATGGATGTTGAAGTGTGGATGTGGTGGATATACAGACAGAGAATATATGTCTCTTCCCTTTGCACACCTCATTTCCTGTCTGGGTCTTCAGAGTAATGTTTTTTTTTAATTTTTGTACGTTTTTGAGTGACTGACTGCAGTGACTGCGAGGAGCAAATGAATGAGTCGAATTTGCAACAATATTTAGCATAAATACTTGTTGTTACTTGTTCTTCGTCGCACTAAACAAATTAAATTGTTTCCTTAATGTTGTTTTTTTTTTTCATTGAATTCTTTTTGTGGTTGTTGAAATGAACTTGCAGCGCGCCATTAAAGACCGTGGAAGTGTGAACGATTGTGTGTGTTTAATTTTTAATTGGTAGTAGAGTTTTTTCTCAATTTTAATATTCAAATATTTATATTTTAATTAAATAATTAAGTGATAAAATTTATATTATTTAATAAAACACAAAAGAGGTAAAATGGAATATTATAATTTAAATTTTATAACTAACTAACTAACTAACTAACTACTAACTAACTACTAACTAACTAACTAACTAACTAACTACTAACTAACTAACTAACTAACTAACTAACTAACTAACTAACTAACTAACTACTAACTAACTAACTAACTAACTAACTAACTAACTAACTAACTAACTAACTAACTAACTAACTAACTAACTAACTACTAACTAACTAACTAACTAACTAACTAACTAACTAACTAACTAACTAACTAACTAACTAACTAACTAACTAACTAACTAACTAACTAACTAACTAACTAACTAAACTAACTAACTAACTAACTAACTAACTAACTAACTAACTAACTAACTAACTAACTAACTAACTAACTAACTAACTACTAACTAACTAACTAACTAACTAACTAACTAACTAACTAACTAACTAACTAACTAACTACTAACTAACTACTAACTAACTAACTAACTAACTAACTAACTAACTAACTACTAACTAACTAACAACTAATACTAACTAACTAACTAACTAACTAACTAACTAACTAACTAACTAACTAACTAACTAACTAACTAACTAACTAACTAACTAACTAACTAAATAACTAACTAACTAACTAACTAACTAACTAACTAACTAACTAACTAACTAACTAACTAACTAACTAACTAACTAACTACTAACTAACTAACTAACTAACTAACTAACTACTAACTAACTAACTACTAACTAACTAACTAACCTAACTAACTAACTAACTAACTAACTACCTAACTAACTAACTAACTAACCTAACTAACTAACTAACTAACTAACTAACTAACTAACTACTAACTAACTAACTACTAACTAACTAACTAACTAACTAACTAACTAACTAACTAACTAACTAACTAACTAACTAACTAACTAACTAACTAACTAACTAACTAACTACACTAACTAACTAACTAACTAACTAACTAACTAACTAACTAACTACTAACTAACTAACTAACTAACTAACTAACTAACTAACTCACTAACTAACTAACTAACTAACTAACTAACTAACTAACTAACTACTAACTAACTAACTAACTAACTTACTAACTAACTAATGTTGGGATCTCGATCGCCTTTTAATTATTGATATTAATATTCGCAGAGTCATAGATTTCGATTTTGTAATAAATACATAGATTTGCTTTATTAAACTAAATTATTATTAAAATGTTAATATTTTATTTGTTTATCATGTAATTGATTTATAATGTAAATTTTAGTGCTCTTGAATATCATTTTCTTAGTGTCGTTCAATAATATAAAACTCCAGCAGTTTCAAAGAAGTCAGTGTATTTATTTAGACAGTATTTTCCCCAAAGAACTTGATGGAAACGTACTTACATACACAGGAAGTCAACTGTCACTTAAGTGTCCCTTTGTAATACAAAAAGGGAGGTATCGACACTTTAGTATCTTATAGTAGTCTATAATCTATAAAGTAGTTATTAAATCCTACCAGATGGAACCTTTTGTCGAAAGATTATATTCTATAGAAGTTGAATTGGTAAAATCATTAGACAGTCTCCGCGAACTGTAGGGTAAGTGAAACTCACAGACACGCGCATTAGAGAAGGATTGCATGATGCCATCACGTTTATTTACAAAACGGTCAAAAAGTAGGTGTATAAAATTGACTCTGTTTATTGCAATATTGTTGGTCCGTGTGTTTTTGTTATTGTTTTTGCAATCTCTACTTCTCTCTCATACTGTTATTATTGCAGTGGCTGTTGTGTGTAGCAGAGGTGGACGTTTGGAATCAGTTCTGTAGCGTTCCGTAATATATGAAAAATAACTAATTTTTGAGGTTAATAAAATCGAAATTGTTAATAAAAACAATATGCAACAAATATTTAAAATCTTAAACTATTAATAGTCTGCTTATTTATCCTTTTTTTATTGAGATAAAAGTTTTAAGAAAAATTTCTAAATACATTGATATTATTATACCAAGTATTAAATTTGTACTAAATTGTACTACATTTTCCATCTCTGGTATATGTAACTATTTTACAAAGAGTGTAAGAGACATTCGCGAGTACATTTATTAAAATATATTTTATGCATTTTACACATAGTTTGCCATTTTGCCACTTTAACATTATTGTTATTATTATTATGATAAGCAGCTAACAAAACAACAAAAAGAACGAACATCAACAGCAGCCATATGTTGCTATTGTTGTAGTTGTTTTTTGTTGCAGTTTGATAGTACACTTTGTATACAATAAGATATTTCAGTTTTTATGTGAATTAATGCCGTTTATCATTGGATTGTTAGTTGGTCGTTTCGCTGGTTGAATGGTTGTTTGCTAAGTTGGATGGCAGTCTGTTTAGTGTTTGGAAGTTTATCAGGCTTTCATTGGGTTAGGGACTTGGTTTTCTCTTCATCCTTACTTGTTTTCCAATAAGGAATATACATACATAAATATGTATGTACTTAATATTTCGTGTGTGCGTGTGTTTTCTTATTTGGTCTTTAACTCTGCATTTAGTATCATCGTTGTATGTATTTGCAACAATTTATATTTATTTTAACTTTTAACTAAATGTTGTTGATATTTTTTTCATATTTTATACATAGTTTTGTGTGCAGATCAGCAAGAGCTTGAGTGCTTGATTTTTACAATATAATATTGAAATTATTGCAGGGATTTATAATATTGCACTATGGGTGTTATGTAGATGCTGTTAAATTCAAATTAAACATACCAAATAAATACATAGAACTGAACTAGAACTGAACTAGAACTGAACTAGAACTGAACTAGAACTGAACTAGAACTGAACTAGAACTGAACTAGAACTGAACTAGAACTGAACTAGAACTGAACTAGAACTGAACTAGAACTGAACTAGAACTGAACTAGAACTGAACTAGAACTGAACTAGAACTGAACTAGAACTGAAATAGAACTGAACTAGAACTGAACTAGAACTGAACTAGAACTGAACTAGAACTGAACTAGAACTGAACTAGAACTGAACAAGAACTGAACTAGAACTGAACTAGAACTGAACTAGAACTGAACTAGAACTGAACTAGAACTGAACAAACTGAACTAGAACTGAACTAGAACTGAACTAGAACTGAACTAGAACTGAACTAGAACTGAACTAGAACTGAACTAGAACTGAACTAGAACTGAACTAGAACTGAACTAGAACTGAACTAGAACTGAACTAGAAACTGAAACTAGAACTGAACTAGAACTGAACTAGAAACTGAACTAGAACTGAACTAGAACTGAACTAGAACTGAACTAGAACTGAACTAGAACTGAACTAAGAACTGAACTAGAACTGAACTAGAACTGAACTAGAACTGAACTAGAACGACTAGAACTGAACTAGAACTGAACTAGAACTGAACTAGAACTGAACTAGAACTGAACTAGAACTGAACTAGAACTGAACATAGAACTGAACTAGAACTGAACTAGAACTGAACTAGAACTGAACTAGAACTGAACTAGAACTGAACTAGAACTGAACTAGAACTGAACTAGAACTGAACTAGAACTGAACTAGAACTGAACTAGAACTGAACTAGAACTGAACTAGAACTGAACTAGAACTGAACTAGAACTGAACTAGAACGAACTAGAACTGAACTAGAACTGAACTAGAACTGAACTAGAACTGAACTAGAACTGAACTAGAACTGAACTAGAACTGAACTAGAACTGAACTAGAACTGAACTAGAACTGAACTAGAACTGAACTAGAACTGAACTAGAACTGAACTAGAACTGAACTAGAACTGAACTAGAACTGAACTAGAACTGAACTAGAACTGAACTAGAACTGAACTAGAACTGAACTAGAACTGAACTAGAACTGAACTAGAACTGAACTAGAACTGAACTAGAACTGAACTAGAACTGACTAGAACTGAACTAGAACTGAACTAGAACTGACATAGAACTGAACTGGAACTGAACTAGAACTGAACTAGAACTGAACTAGAACTGAACTAGAACTGAACTAGAACTGAACTAGAACTGAACTAGAACTGAACTAGAACTGAACTAGAACTGAACTAGAACTGAACTAGAACTGAACTAGAACTGAACTAGAACTGAACTAGAACTGAACTAGAACTGAACTAGAACTGAACTAGAACTGAACTAGAACTGAACTAGAACTGAACTAGAACTGAACTAGAACCGAAGTAGAACTGAACTAACTGAACTAGAACTGAACTAGAACTGAACTAGAACTGAACTAGAACTGAACTAGAACTGAACTAGAACTGAACTAGAACTGAACTAGAACTGAACTAGAACTGAACTAGAACTGAACTAGAACTGAACTAGAACTGAACTAGAACTAGAACTGAACTAGAACTGAACTAGAACTGAACTAGAACTGAACTAGAACTGAACAAGAACTGAACTAGAACCGAAGTAGAACTAAACTAGAACCGAACTAGAAATGAATTAGAACTGAACTAGAACTGAATATAACTGAACTATAACTTAACTAGAACTAAACTAGAACTGAACTTGAACTTAACTAACTAAACTAGAACTGAACTTGAACTGAACTAGAACTGAACTTGAACTGAACTAGAAATATTGAAAAATTCTTCAACCCATAGTGCAAAATATCCTAAACTTTAGTGAATGACTACGAATTTGTTTCTGTTGTAGTTGTTGCTGCAGTTATGCTCGTAAGTAATACCATAGTTTTTTTGTGTTGTTTGTCTTTTTTTATACAATATTTAATCCTATAGATTGCTTGTTGTATGTTATTGTACTCCCTGGTATTGTCTTGTTGCCTTGTGTTGGTATTGTGTTGGGGCCAAAGTGTGAATATAATTTAATGTGAGCAATTTTCAATATCTCAACTTGAAAGATTATTTATTATCCTTGATTGGTTTTCAAGTGATTATAACGTAAGCGATCATTTACGTGTTTATTGTATCGTTTTTATTATTTCTTATTACCCCCTGCTCTGCTTACTACAACCATATTTTCCTCCTTTATTCCTCTCTTAATCCTGGGTTGATACTGAACAACTTTAACATCAATTTTTTAATAAGAGTATGAAGAAATGTGTGGTTGTGTTTAAAGTTTGGAATTGTATGTTAAAGAATCATTTAAGGTTGATATTCCACGAATATAACTTGTTGTTGTCTTGTTGTTAAATATGTATGTTCGCTAAAGGAAGTAGGTTCAAGACCTTTTGCTTGTTCATATTTTATTTGTAAATTATGCACCAAAGGAGGCTTAATATTTTAGTTAAAAAATATAAAGTTTGATTTTAAAAAAAGCCTATTTAACACCTTCTATTTAAATTCATTGTTGAAAGCTAGAAATTTTCTTTTGAAATATGTCAATATACATACATATTTAAGCTATATTTAAATTATTTTCCCTATTAAACTTATGCATTTCTTTATACAGTGACCATGTGTTTAATTTTTTCGCTCTTATCAGTTGTGATCACAATTCATTAACAATTCATTATAACTTCGTCAAAAGGAAACATTTAGAAAATCATTTAGATAAACTAATGTTTAAAACTTTTTTTGTACTTTGTTACTGTGATTGTGTTGTATTGTGGTGATAGAATTGACTGCGTGTGGTAAATTAAATATTGTGAAATTTTAGTCACGTATTGAGTTTTATGCTTAAATTGGCTAGTGAAGGCGTAATCGTAACTTTTGTTATTTTTTCCATTTATTACTTTTTTATTAAATACGTAAACGTTTTAATGAGTGTTGACAATATTGCATTTTAAAAGAAGAAAATTGGCAAAGAAACGTAAAAGGGTATATTTAGTGTGAGTATGTTTGCATATTTTCCATAAAACAAAAGACTTAAGCAGCAAACTTGTTTAGTTGAGACGAGACACTTCTTTTTAACTGATTTAAAGTGCAGTTTGTTTTAATTAAAATCAAGTATGTATGTAAGTAGTATGTAATATGAATGACCACAAAGTATGTTTCTTTGCTTGCATTTTAAATATTTTGCATTATTAGTCTTAGAAATTATATTTGAATAGTTATTAAGCCATTATACCCAGGTTAATAGTTCATGTTAATAGAACTGAACTAGAACTGAACTAGAACTGAACTAGAACTGAACTAGAACTGAACTAGAACTGAACTAGAACTGAACTAGAACTGAACTAGAACTGAACTAGAACTGAACTAGAACTGAACTAGAACTGAACTAGAACTGAACTAGAACTAGAACTGAACTAGAACTGAACTAGAACTGAACTAGAACTGAACTAGAACTGAACTAGAACTGAACTAGAACTGAACTAGAACTGAACTAGAACTGAACTAGAACTGAACTAGAACTGAACTAGAACTGAACTAGAACTGAACTAGAACTGAACTAGAACTGAACTAGAACTGAACTAGAACTGAACTAGAACTGAACTAGAACTGAACTAGAACTGAACTAGAACTGAACTAGAACTGAACTAGAACTGAACTAGAACTGAACTAGAACTGAACTAGAACTGAACTAGAACTGAACTAGAACTGAACTAGAACTGAACTAGAACTGAACTAGAACTGAACTAGAACTGAACTAGAACTGAACTAGAACTGACTAGAACTGAACTAGAACTGAACTAGAACTGAACTAGAACTGAACTAGAACTGAACTAGAACTGAAAGAACTGAACTAGAACTGAACTAGAACTGAACTAGAACTGAACTAGAACTGAACTAGAACTGAACTAGAACTGAACTAGAACTGAACTAGAACTGAACTAGAACTGAACTAGAACTGAACTAGAACTGAACTAGAACTGAACTAGAACTGAACTAGAACTGAACTAGAACTGAACTAGAACTGAACTAGAACTGAACTAGAACTGAACTAGAACTGAACTAGAACTGAACTAGAACTGAACTAGAACTGAACTAGAACTGAACTAGAACTGAACTAGAACTGAACTAGAACTGAACTAGAACTGAACTAGAACTGAACTAGAACTGAACTAGAACTGAACTAGAACTGAACTAGAACTGAACTAGAACTGAACTAGAACTGAAATAGAACTGAACTAGAACTGAACTAGAACTGAACTAGAACTGAACTAGAACTGAACTAGAACTGAACTAGAACTAAACTAGAACTGAACTAGAACTGAACTAGAACTGAACTAGAACTGAACTAGAACTGAACTAGAACTGAACTAGAACTGAACTAGAACTGAACTGTTTTTGCTTTAGTGTTCACGAAGTATCCAATATGTATTAGGATTTCTTGAATATAGTAGAAATTTTGACTGACTTCGATCTAGGCCCTCTAGTTTAAGAAAAATTAGCATTTAGAGTCACTAAAAAATTCGGTCAACAATGGAATTATGATCAAGGCTTTTAATCATATTATTATCTCCAAAACATAGAACATTTTTAAAAAATTTTCTGGTGACAATATGTTTATTGCGTGTATTTTATTTTCATTATAACGTTTTTTGTGTTTCTCTGTATAAATCGTTTTTGATCTTTATATATTTATATGCATAAATATGTATATATGTATGTGGTATATAAATACACAACTGAGCAGAAGTTTATTTATTTATTTATTTTTTTTTTTTTTTTTTTTGTATCGAATGAATATTAATCCGTTTAAATTAATTTGAACACATTAAGATGCAGTTATCAGTTTGTCATGTCATTGTGGTGTTAAATCGACAGACATACAAAACTTTTTCGTTTGTTTTGTTAATTTTATCTTTTTATTTAATTTCAACGTTTAACAAAACAAGTATTCGTGAAATAAATTAAACGTTTATTTCTTTGTTAAAAGAGTTACCAAGTATTTAAGATTTTAAATCAAGTTATAAGGAAAAACAAAAAAAAAAAATAAAAAAGATTTTAATGAATGAATTAATAATGTATGTATGTCTACAGATGAATTCCAATAAATAACAAACAACTACTGAGGCTATTATAATATTATATATGAAACCAGTTAAAATTTCTTAAATATCGATGCTATCGACCACAGGATTAATATTTTTACTATTTCCCTTATAAAGAGTTAGCTTAAGTCATATGAATTTTTCTATAAACGACAGTACATGTAAAGGCTTTAAAAAATAGTTAAATTATATTTTACATGTTCTGTTTAACTAATTACATGTTTAATATCTTTTAAAAACCATATAATTTATAGTAATCAATCAATTTTCATGCTTATAAGACGAAAACAGAACCCCAAACACAAACTCTTAAAGTTACACAAGCATTGTAATTTAGAATATTGTCTCGTTATTATTATTTTTTTCTACAGTCTTCTTTATTATTTTTTTTTCTTCTTAATAACTCGTGGCCATTTAAAGACCGTAAACAAAAAAATAACAACAAAATAATAACAATAATAAAGTTTCATGATATTAAAAACCACAATAACATGAACAAAAATTATGAGATACATTTATAATAGCGTTTTTATATCAATACAGTTAAAGAGAAAAGTAAAGGTACAGATGGAAAGTATATTAAGTGATTTGATACGCTCTATTTGATAAACTCACTATTATTTATACTTTGTGGAACCTTACTATGAACAGAGAAAGGTAGCTTCATTGCTCAGATCTTTCCTATTTGCAGAACACTGAATATAATCGCTTACTTTTCACTGTGGTTGTTAACTAAAACCATTCCGAAACATTCGAAAGTGAGAGTTACAAATTCCTTAATGTCAGTTTTGATCAGCATTTCCTCCGGAAAGACTGTAAGTACATTGTGACAGTCCTTTCGATCACTATATTTATTCGAACCAAAATCGATTTCCATAACCAAAACAAACGAGCTAACTCGTATAACATGATTGATTATAATCAATGGGTAGATTGATATCTTTAGGCTCTGGCTTAAATGTTTCTTAGCTCTAGTAAGAAGTTTACTTCAACAATACGAATACTTTTATTTCACACTATACCTACTCAAAATGTGTAACACTCTCATACAAATAACCCATTATATGCGTATGCATTTTAACTAATCTATCTCCACATATTATACATATATAATGATCATGTTCATTTGTCATAATTAACAGTTAAAATAAAATTCAGTTTCACTCTTCCACTTTTAATATTTATTCATATTATAACAGCGGAGAGAAAAAATTAACCTGCAACATAAATAAACGCAAATCCACAATTGATCGAATACTGGCGCCAAATAATAAAACCACAAGATGATTTGTTTTTCATTCTCAACTTTACATTTCGTCATTTTCATATTGTATTTAAAGGTAAATTAATATACACATGTAAGTATGTTCAAGTGTCTGTCCATCCATCCATCCGTCCGTCCGTCTCTCTGTCTGTAACTTAAAAGAGTTGTCAGTCACTCGATTCAATTCGAAAAGAAAAAAAAAGAAGTAACCCAACCAAATTAAACTAAACAATCATCTATGGTTGGGGAATATTAAGCAGTTCTTGGCTGGAGTGAAGCCGAAAGCCAAGATCAAAACTAAACCAAACGCAAAGCAAATGTAATGTGCCACAAGAAAACGAAACGAAAGCAAACAGTGAACCAAAAAGGTATGAGAATCCTGAGGCGTATTTTCAACAAACATACTAACAAATTGTGTTTAATATTATAAAATATTAGGTCATTAATCACTAGAGATGAATTTCAGATGAGGTTTTCAATGTTTTCATTTACAACGTATAAAAAAAAATTTACCATATTTACTTACACCTTTTCTTACAGGGAGTGTATATATGTATGTATGTGCATATGTATGTTTTATATAGCTTGTTCAAATATAAATGATGTAAAATGTAATCAAACTAATAGCGAAAGAAATTTGAGGGTTTCAAATAACTAAATAACCAGACAACATGAAAACATCATAATTTAATGTTGCTTGCATCTTTTAATAATCATTATCATTTACGAACATTATTTTAAAAAACAGTTTATTTTTATGAAATATGTAATTGCGAGGGTGAAATGTTAAGGCATTGGGATGGAAACACATTACTTGCATCTAAGATCGCAATGACGATCAGCAGCAGTGAATGTTGATCCCAACTAGTTAGATCTTTTTCTACGATTCTAGTTCAGTTCTAGTTTAGTTCTAGTTCAGTTCTAGTTCAGTTCTAGTTCAGTTCTAGTTCAGTTCTAGTTCAGTTCTAGTTCAGTTCTAGTTCAGTTCTAGTTTAGTTCAGTTCTAGTTCAGTTCTAGTTCAGTTCTAGTTCAGTTCTAGTTCAGTTCTAGTTCAGTTCTAGTTCAGTTCTAGTTCAGTTCTAGTTCAGTTCTAGTTCAGTTCTAGTTCAGTTCTAGTTCAGTTCTAGTTCAGTTCTAGTTCAGTTCTAGTTCTAGTTCAGTTCTAGTTTAGTTCTAGTTCAGTTCTAGTTCAGTTCTAGTTCAGTTCTAGTTCAGTTCTAGTTCAGTTCTAATGAATATAAGGTAATCATTTACAGTTTACCTCTCTTCTACAACTGTCACCTCTTTAAAATATGCAAAATCTATATAAACTTGTTTGAATTTAAAAATATGATCGATCATTAGATCATTAAGCGACTTTAACAAACTATGTTAGAAAGAATGTAAATGCGAACACTCTAAAATCGCCATTAGCAGACTTTATGGCAACCAATCTGGATAATTTATTATTAATTTATAGAAATTATATAAATAGCAGTTATGTTTATAAATAGCATTCGGCAAATACAAAAGATCAAATTAAAATTTTTGAAAGATACCTAATGAAAATTATAATAAAATCATTTTAAGTTGTATATAAAGATTTTTTTACAACCCCAGTAACCATAACCATTTCACAATTGGGGACATAATAAAAAAAAAAAACAAATCTATAGTTTATGCTTAATTAATATTAAAACCCATTAAATTTATAACCTAAATAAATTCAAAGCTATTAAACTAATTTAAAATGAATCAATAATAAAACTATTTATGTCTAATCAAGGTATAAAGAATATTAATGAATATTTAAAATATATGTATATGTATGTATGTACAATGTATGTATTAAAATTAAATTGCAAACTGGATTCAATAGTCGTAAATATGAAGAAAATTATCAATTCATACTCGTAAACTCATACCAAGAAAAATGTTTTTTGTTCATAAACTGTTCTTTTATTTCTCTCGTTTAAACATTTAACCAAATTATGCAGCAGTTAAAAGTAACATAATAACAAAAACAAAATTATTAAAAAATATACTTACATACATAAGAAAGAGTACGATGATAAACACCTAAATTAACTCATCATTCGCGTCATGATCACCATCATCATCAAACATCGTCTACAGCTCAAAACTGCAGTGGCAGGTATCATCAGTTAAGAGAAATTTAAAACAGAAAAACAAAAAATAATTTTTCTCAATAGGGTGTGATAAAAATTTGTATTGATTAGAATTCAGACTTAATAACGGGCTTTTTCAGGATCGCATTGACCATACATTTTAATAGAAATGTTTAAATAATTATCAAATGAAGCATTTTTTAGAGATAAATAGATAGAGAGTTTTCTTCAAAAAATAAATAAATAATATGCTCTTAAGCCGAAAGAAAATCTTAAGAAACGTATATTTTGCAAACCCTGTAAGTATTATAATAAATCTCCTTATTTTGGCCTCGTTATTATATTTGTTGTTATCACATTGTTTGCTTTTGAAGCGTTTATTATTAACAAAATTAGTTGGTTAAAGAAAAACCTGTACAATCATATGAGAATCCTGTTCTCTTTTTCTTTCCAGCTCGCCATTAATATTGATTCTCATTCTTTGGTTTTCGTTACAAATATCCATATCTTTTGAATATGTGTGAACAATTTATTTTCATTTTTTTCCGCAAAAAGAAAGATGTTTCTTCCATGTCCAACCATTTTTAAAGGCAAATGTCAGTACCTTGACATATTAACAAACAATTTATATGCAAATGAGTTAGTTGGGCACTTAACGAAGACAAAAACGAAGAAAATATTTTACAAAAGCTCAATAAATGAGCAGCCGGAACAAAAACAACAACAACAAACAGTCCAACTGATCGATGTGAAGAATTTGGGAAAAGAAGTTAATAAATGACTGGATGTCGGGAAAGAATAATATGTGTAATATGTATGGAACATGTATAGATAATGATAATTAAATCATCAAAAGTTGTTGTTGTTAACGTGCCATTTAAATTTTGAAATATTTTGCATGTATAAACCCAATAACGTTTAATGTGTAGTTGGTAGGAGGCATGTAATTTTTACTCTAAATACCTTCTTTAGTGTATTTTTATGCAGGGAAATTGGTTTCAGAATATCTAAAGTGTTAAATTTTTTTATTAAGTAAGTACTTAAAAGGGTTGCTTAGATTCAGAGCTGAAATTTGATGTTATTGTAAATAAGGTTTTTTTAATACCACCTTTGACTAACGAATAATTCCAGACACATTTTGTTTTTTGCTTAGCTTTGGGTTAATACCATTTTGAGTTAATACCATTGGTCCATAGTTTTTTGAAACTACATATGGACAATTTCGTGTCAATGGAGCACCAAGGTTAGTGCTATTGGATAGTTTCGCCATTTATAGGCTGAAATTGTACCGAGACTACTTCAGCTGTATGTCCAATTAGCGTGCTGCGACACAAATATTCAGCTCTATGGGTCAAGAACTGCCGGAGTTAGAGGGTTAAACATTTTGATCATAAAAGGTTTTTTGCAAATGAGTGTTACTTTTTATCTATTGGTCCTATCAAAAATTGTCCAGTGCTTAGTGTAACACGATTGATAAAATCAAATTTTCTCTTGAGTTTTTATTTCTACATGTTTTACTGAAATTTGTAGTACATACACTAAGACCTGATTCACACTGGCAAACTTTTGATTTTTGTGTGGGAGAGATAGAGAAAGAAATATAACGATCTCTTTCTGTCACACACAAAAAGTTTCTCAACAAAAGTTTGCCAGTGTAAACCAGGTCTAAGCTTCGAAAAAGCTTTTTTGTTTTGTTTTTATGATATTTCCAAAATATTTGAAGTCTATCTACATATATCGATGATCGCTCGTCAGCTCGAGCCAATTTTTCTAGATTTCCCATAAAAATGAAAATTTTTAATTGATTGAGAAAATATAGGTTGAAAAAAAATGCAACCACCAACACTTTTTTACTAAAACTATTACATATTCTTTCTATTATAATCTCCTAAAAATTATTGTAAAAAATTAGTGTTATTTTTTATTTTGTAGCGCCCGAAAATTGATTTTGTTTGTTTGTTGTATTTTTATTTTCTTACGTTATTTTTATTTTCTAATCCATCCTGTTTTAATAAATAAACAGGTGCTTTATTTAGCGACTTTTTAAATTAACTGCTGGTAAATTAAAATTTTTGGATTTTTACGATATTTGAAAATTTACGATATTTGAAAAATTTACGATATTTGAAAAATTAACAATATTTGAAAATTTACGATATTTGAAAATTACTGATATTTGAAAATTACGATATTCAAAATTTACGATATTTAGAAAATTTACGATATTTGAAAATTTACGATATTTGAAAAATTTACGATATTTGAAAAATTTACGATATTTGAATAATTTACGATATTTGAAAAATTTACGATATTTGGAAATTTACAAATTTAAAAAATAAAACGATATTGTAAAAATTTACGATATTTGAAAATTTACGATATTTGAAAATTACCGATATTTGAAAATTAAAATATTTAAAATTTACGATATTTTGAAAATTTACGATATTTGAAAATTTTCGATATTTGAAAAATGTACGATAATTTACGGTATTTGAAAAATTTATGATATTTGGTCATACGATATTTGAAAATTTACGATATTTAGAAAATTTACGATATTTGAAAATTTACGATATTTAAAAAAATTGCGATATTTGGAAATTTACGATATTTTGAAAATATACGATATTTTGAAATTTACGATATTCCAAAAATTACGATTTTTTCTCCATTTGTTGCATCAAAAAATAAAGAAATATGGGGTGGGGGTGCGCTTGGTTTTTGTTTGTTTGTTGTGTGTGTGTTTTTTTACTACCAACCCACTCTGTGGCGTTTTGTGCTCTCTCTGAGCCACCTTGTTGTTTGTTTTCTCACCACGTTAAAAAACTCAGCGTGCTTTTAGGATTGCATTGTGGGGAATTTTTTTTTCACCACGATTTGTATCGTCACTAACTAACTAATCGGCGAAATATCACCACTAAAGTTTGCTCTTTTTCATCTAGTGATGATATTTTTTATAGGGTTTTCTTATTTTTTAAATTGACATTTTTGAAAATCGAAGAATCGACTTTTTGTTGGAAAAAGTCGAAAGTCGAGAAAAAAAGTCTATAATGCAATTATCAATTAATTATTGATTATTTTAGAAGTTTGTAAATAAGTTGGTCAAATATCTGAAATTAAATATATTATTAATGATCTGGAGGAATTCTTTCTTTGTATTTCTCTGTCGACAAAATTAGGCTAATTTGACCTACCTCCTACACCTATAAAGGAAATTTTTTGTAGAGTTTATCAACAAATCCTCGTTTTCAATCCTCGATAAAAGTCAGTTGTTCAAAAGTTGTCTTATAAGAAACCCGCTAATAGGATATTTTTAATACTAAAATCCTAAATCTGGCAACTCTTTACATACCAGCTGTCAGGACAGGACAAGGATGGAAAAGTCTGTACTATTGAATTTTTTGAGATCAAAGGGCACCACAGTCACAAAGTACACAGAGGTGTCACTTTTGACATTTAAAAAAGTATAAAATTAGCTCTTATTTGATTTTGAAATTGTTTGGTGAGAAGAGATTAAATCCAGCTAAAACATCATTGATATCGGTTTGTGCGACAGATAAGGAAATAGTCCTACACTCTAATATTCATACATATGTATGTATGTAGGACTAATCAAAAGACTATAACAGTAGACTATTCATAGTCTAGTTCTATACATTATTCGTAGACTAATCAAGTAGTCTATAGTCTAGCCAATAAATATAAAATATAATTCTTTGACCCATGTCTTATTTAGTACGTACTTTTAAGAACATACTTTATTGGTAGAAATTAGTTTTATTACAAAGTTTCAATTTTCCATGTCTGGCACATGAGGTAAGTTTGCAAAAAGTAAATAAGCTACTTGTTTGTTGTATCGATTATTAACCAAAAATTATATTTTTGAAAAAACTTAACAAATTAAAATTTTAGAAGTGTTTTTGTTAAAATGGTAAGTAAAACTATAATATGTAAAAATAATTATAATTTACAAAGCAATTAACTATATTATAATTGAACTTAAATTACTGGTTTTAAGGACATGAATGAAATTGTCTTTTGAAGGTCAAAGTGACATAGAGTTTGTGTGAAAGTTAAAAATGTAGGAGAAATCATTTTCTATTTTTTACTTTCTTTCCATGTTAAAGCAAAGTGAGCAATGGTACAGGTTGCAATATACAAGATAGTTTAATGAAATTACGTAAGATTTTTGGGCCCAAGGAAATTAGTTAATTATCGACCCATTGCCTCACTTTGCCCGCATACAACTGAACCCCTTCAATGTACTTTCTTGTTTCTATTTATTCCGCTTGCAATTGTGAGACATAACAATAGATAAATTGGGACGTAGAGCCAGTAGTCCGAAATGAGAATTTGTGTAAGTAGAAACTATTCTCAGCCATGACGAGCCCTTTACCAAATTTGATGTATTTAAAATAAATTGAAACTAAAGTTCGGAAATTATGGGTGAGAGAAACCCATAAGGCCTCTTGGAAAACCACAAAGATCCTATGGGGTGATCCTAACGAGAGCAGGACGAGAAGCCTCCTTAAAATGAACAAGTCTGAGGTTAGCATGATGGTACGTATACTGAGTGGACACACAGGATTACGGGCACACCTATACAAAATTGGACGTGTGGATTCAGACGAATGTAGAGAGGACAGTGAAACTCTGGAGCACTTTCTTTGCCATTGTCAGGCTTTCACCGAAATTAAATCCAAATATCTTGGAAGTGATATTATTCCGGATGTAATATCCCTCACGAACACTGATAAGAAAATTCTTAGGAATTACGTCCAGGAAACTGAGTTTCTGAACATCTGACGATAATACATTTAGTTTTTGTTTTTACCAACAAACATTTTCCATGAAAAGGAGCGCACAACAGGCCCGATAGTTTTTGATTTGATGTAGATACATTTGATGTAGATACATCAACCTATCCTAAAGTTCGGAATGATGATTCGTACAATTTTAGACTGATATTCTCGAATTTCAGCAAATTGTATTTCTGTTTCTTTTTATCAACAATATTTTTACTCGCATAGATATGAACCTCCAATGTACTTTTGGGTCTGAAATTTAATTTCAGAATGAACTCGATAATAACATAAGATTATTTTCGGAAGATGACCTACCTTACAAGGGCTTTATGAACTGAAATTTGGGTTCGATTGAAGTGTTTATTCATTGCGATATTTCTAGTTATAAATAAGCAAGTTCAAGGTTTATTGAAATGTTTAAAGTATTAATTCCTTCAAATTTCTATTTCAAAGTTCTTCTAATGTACGAATTATAAATATACATATACAAGCAAATTCTGTCCCACTATATTTGCCAAAATAATTAGAAGGTACATATGTATAAATGTATTTAGTCTGTCTGTCTGTTTGTCTTTAGTATGTAAAATTAGAAAAAATCCAATTTTACAAGCATTGTATTAAAATAGGTCATGAAAGTCTAATAAGTCTAAGAGGTGTCGAATGCGTTTCTTTACTGGCTGCATACTTGTAGTACGTGTGCATAAATAAATGGGTTTTTAATTTCCAATTTGAATTTTATATTTGCATATAAAGTCTCTCTATAAACTCAAGTAGCCGGCATATAGACATACGAATTTGTGTGTTTTTCTTATTTTTATCGAAAAAACGTGAGATTTTAAACTTTGGACCCCAGAATTTATTTAGTTTGTTTTCTTTTTCATTTTACTCATATTTAATATAACCAGCTTTGTGGATGACTAAATTTTGATAGCCACCAGCCAGTCAACAGTTGTTTATTATGTCCACAATATTATTGTTATTATTTTTTTATTAGTATAATTTACAATAATAAAAGTGTTTTTGTCTAAGTATGCATTAGTGGACAAATATTTATTTAAAGTTGTGATTATTCGAATAATTGAATCATATGTTTTAACAGATTAATCTTTAATTGTAAAGAAAAAAATATAAATTGGTGAATAGTAAAATAAATTAAGGAATCTGTTTAAATTTTGGCCCAAAATAGTTATGTACATTCTTTAATTAAAAAGGATAAACTGAAATTATTAAATTCAACTTTAAAAATCTAAATTTAATCTTAATAACCGATTATTTCGCCCACCATTTGATAATTATAGAACGAATAATTGCCAACACTGAAAGTGATTATAAAATAATTTGGTTTATTATTGTGTATTTGTTTCTCAGACCTGTTGAGCTATATTTGATAAGAATGAAATTCAACAATAAAGAAAGCGTTTCAATATACAGACACGAAAGCCCAACGTGACTGTGAGTTGAAAGGATATACATTTGTATTAGAAAGATTGAGAGATGTCTGCAATTTCAAAATTTTATTTTTACAACTTTTGTGTTCGGTTAAAGGTTAGAATTATTTAATTAAATTTAAAATAATGATTGATGCATAAATACTTATAAATAGATTGTTGATTTTTTGTTTTTTTGCGAAATGAGAAATCTTGTTGTTTTGAATTTGAAGACAATAACAATTTAATAAAATTTCAGTTTTTCTCTGATTGAATGATGAAATGGAACTTTTTCAATAAAAAAAAATTTCGGTGAAAATAGATTTTTTCGTTGAAAGAACTACATATTTTTGGTAAATAGCCTTTAATAAGCTTTCGGAGAGTATCTTCTATCTGAGGATGACAAGAATGATTATCTCTCAAGTTTTAATATCGAAGTTAACACAAAACTATTTGCATTGAATTTCCGCTGATTTACCTTTAAATCTTTTTATCTCTCCCCGAAATAAAATACTTTTAAGAACTTTGAATCCACTTTGAAAGTCCAAACAATTAAAATATACATAATTTCTAATTAAAACTTTGCAGGTGTTTCCGATAGTCAAATATAATGAAATTCCATTATAAACATTAATAAATTTATTAACAGCTTATCTACAATATACTATTTAAAAAAAGAAGATACGATTTGGAAAAAAAACCCTCAATGCCAAAGTACGTAAATGCAGACAGAGACTTGTGTAAATAAAATACACCTATAAAAACCTTAAACTTGACAGATAGTGTAATGAAATACAAAATATAAAAGAAAGAAATAAGTGTAAATAAATTAAACTTTTATTTATGTTTATTTATTATTTATTTATTTGTTTATATTTATAGTAGCGGGAAACGCAATCGAACTTTAATCAATTACCACCCGAACAAAATAATGGAGCAGATTAGTAGGGTAAATACAAAAGTAGTGAAGTATGGGTTTTAACGATAATAACACATTAAATTCTAGAGGAACTTAGCTTTTAGATTAGATTTTATATTGAAGATATTTCACAACTTGTTGAACATATTCAAATAATTTCCATAAATAGTACTTAAAATAAATTTTAATTGAAAACAACTTATCTAATGAAATTTCCTGCGTGTAGGCAAATTTAATATAGTTTTTTAAAAATGATTGCATGTATTTTAATGTCTGTTGTTCAAATTTTTGGAAATATACTAACGTCTTGGCAAGTGCTAAACCAAATGTCTGAAGTTTAACCATTGATAAGAAATAATTATTAAATATAGTAGCATTTTTATAGCTTTTTAGTTTTGCAAATGCGTTGTAGCGGTGAAAATAATCGAATTTTATAGCAGATTTACCAAGTTAATAATTATTTCCTAATCATTTTCATTTAATAAAACAGATTAAAAAACAAAATATTAATAACAACAACGGATATTGAGCATTTTTGCTGATAAAAATTAATGTAAACTAAAATATTAATTAATTGAAAAAAAAAAAAATTATTTTATTTCAACTGAAAACCCAATTTTTACGTTAATATGTATTTAGAGTGTTTCTTCCTATTTTGTTTTAAGACGAATATTAAGTTTGTGGATTCCGTTTTTAGTTTCCTTCACGTTAATGTAGATAATAATGATTAATGATTATGTAATGCGAGAGTTAATTTTCACAGTGATTATTTTTGAATTACTGCATATGTATGCATGTATATGTTCTAGATCCAAATAGATAGAGGGATTTAATGACGTCCGTTTTTGCGCCATATCAGGTCTATAATTTTATGTAAATACAAAAATAGAAAGTAACACAAAACACGCAAAACTAAAATCAAAACAAATATAAGAAAATAATAGAAAACATTTAAGAACGTTTAATTTGATAGTTGTAATAAAAGTTCTTACATTATCGACCAAATAATACCGTTACATATACACATTATGGGCCTTTTCGATAATAGTTTCCTGCCTCAAATAATTCTATTACCAATATTGATAAAAGTTTCTAGTCAATATTTTATAAGATTTTTGATGACATTTAACTCTCTTATGATTCTTAAATATAGTCATTATACACTCACATCTTTTCGTTACCCTATCCGCGACTATTTTTAAACAATCTTCATAACAGTTTCGACTCATATTTGCGTCGTAGCCTTTAATTAACTCAAAGTTTGACTATGAACTTTCCAAGTCAGACGAAAGGTCCTCTTTACACACAGTATATTTAACCCTTTTCAACCTTAAGTTATTGTAGGGTATTAATATATTAAAACTAATTGCAAAATTTCCTATTCTATTTTTTATACGTAAAAACCAATATTATGAAATTCATAACGTTTAATTTTAAGAAAATCATACGACTCTATCTATACCTTCTATTAAGATTCTTAGCATCAACAAAGAATGAGATCTTTACTTTAAAATACTCAAAATGTTTTTCAGAAAAATTACTTGTAACATCCCATAGTTGTCCAATTAAATCACATGCAAAATTAACATAATTAAATATAATATTCTGTCCTTTAGTTTCAACAGACATTCTGAGGGATCTAACTAAACGATCAATGAAAATACACATTAAATATTTATTATTTTGAAAACCCTATTCTGTTTTTTTTACTTAGTTTTTGAAAAGCAATATTAATTCATTCTTTAAACCCTTTGACGACAGCATAAACGTTTTTTTAGCGTATGATTCCAGGTTAAAATATAAATTATGGATTAAAGGCTAAACATTTATTTAAATCGCAAAATTTGAACTAAAAAAAGAATGAAGAAAACAGACAAAAGAATGTAAAAGAATTCATACATAAATAGAAAAAATATCTCGACATTATTTTAGACTGAGATTTCAATTCCAAGATAATCTACTTTCCTTAAATAGCAATAAATTATATTAATTTTTTTTTTCCAAATTTTTGAGAATTTTTGATTTTTTAAACAATTCTGGAAATTAAGGTTAAAATATTAAAGCTCCTAGAGTTCCAAATTATTGGACATTTACCATATCGATCAAAACTTTAGTTATGTCAGCTAAAATAAGTGTTTATTTCAATATTCATGTGTTTGAATTCTGGGGCCGAAACACTGCTAAAATGTATGATTATTTTGTTAATAGTGGTGCCCGGTCCGCAGACCCTTGATCTACATAACTCTCAAAATTTAAAATAATCGTTTCGGCGGTTTAAGTATAATTAACTCAAAATTTAATACTGCGACGCCATCTAACGGATAGTTTTAAATCTTATCAGGAGTCCTCACGTCCTCCTGAATACATATTAGAAATTTTGCTCCATTCGGAGGTGCAGTAGTTCTTAAGTTTATCGATTATGAACAAACATTACATTTATTTATAGAGATTACATTTATTTATAAAGATTTCCGCCATTACGATTCGGTATAACATCTCTTATACGACAACCCTACTCTTCAAGAGCTCATGCTAAAATATCTTGATACAAACCTCTTTAGTGATCTGGAGTCCAGATTCTGGACTGTATTAAGAATATGTCTTTAACGAATCTAATCAATTTTATAGAAGTACCGAAATGTTTCCATCTCTTTCTAACATGACCGCCCAAATTAGAGAGTAATTTAAGAGCATCACAATTAACCAAGTGGCGACAAAAGTTCGTGAGCTTTCCATATATTTTAACCTATTTGATCACGAATGTGTCAATACGGCCTCAATATATAATATATATTTTCAATGCAAAGCTCATTCGCTCACGAATTCGCCAGTTCGATTTTTAAAACTAAATACCCGTCCTTTAGTTATCTGGACTATATTAAGAGTTTGTCTTTGGCGAATCTAATCAATTTCTCTCTCTAACAAGACCGCTCAAGTTAGAGAGTAATTTAAAAGTAGCACAAGTGGCGTCTGTAAGTTCTCGAAAAATTCGCGAGCTTTCCATATATCGCAACCCATTCCATCACGAATATGTCAATACGGCGTCATTATTTTTATGTTGATTTTGCTGCCAATATACATATATATTTTCATGCAAAGCTTATTCGCTCACGAATTCGTCAGTTCGATCTTTAAAACTAAATACAGCAATCCTTAAAAAAAAAAAAATACACCCATTTAAACTACATCAGAGATAGTAATTGGTACTAATAAAAAATTTGCAATTGATTAGGTTAGAAAAAAACTTGGATTACCGACACGGCGGCGATTAAACGATTTGCATAAGAATTACGATGGCAGACGGAGTACACGATCATAAACGGAGTACACGATCATAAACGATCGATAATTTCACAAATACAAGAACCATTCAACAATAGTAATAATAATAAACGCTGGTTTTAGCAAAAAAATTTCATTCAAGAAGCCTTTAAATACCGGATACTTAAATTATATTCAAGAAGTTTATATTTTGACGGCAACGTGTTGACATCTAAATAACGCGATACACAGAGAGTAAAAAATCGTTAGAGAGTGAGAATTTCGAAAAAATCAAAGTATCTATACAGTACTTTATTATTAAACTAAACAAAAAGAAATGTGAGTGTGTTTTTTTAGCAACAAAAAAGAAAAGAGAGTATACATATTTAGCTTAATGTTCGCACATTTTATTAAGTATTTTCTATGTGTTGTAGTTTTTGTTATGTTGGTAAATCAAATTTATAACAAAAAAGTATACGAATAACAACAATAAAGGAAAAATACTAAAAAGAAAATACATACATATATTTTTGTTAATGTACTCTCGTACGTATTCGTAACCAACTGCCTGCCTGCCTGCCACATTGAAATGTTCAGATACAAAAGTTTAGTTGTTTTTATCTAGTGAAACGTTTTAGTTTAGAGTGTGATCATAGTAGAAGACACCACGTAGAAAATAATAAAGTAATAACCAACAACCACAAGAACAAAAGAAATCTATTGTATGAAAAAATCGTATGTGCATTTAAATAGAGATACATATTTTTTTAACATTATTTGCCAAAAAAAATAAATAAACTAATTGCGAAAAAGAAATCATTTAAAAAGACAGTTCAATAATAAAAATTAAATATACTTTTAACAATGAGAATTTTAATGTCAAAATTAACTTTATACTTAAATTAAATTTTAAAACCACAAAACCAAAAAAAAGCTTTGGTTTATTCCATTACTTGATAAAGAAAAAGTGAAAAAATATATAAAATTACGAAAACCCCCACAACTACACAACAAGTACACGTCATAATATTTTTACAAAACTTTCTTTAAAATGACATGTTTTTTTGCTTAAATTTATTAAAGTTTTATTAAGGACATAATAAAAAGGAATTTTTATGTTAATATCTTATAGAAATTCATAGTTTTCTATTTGAACCCTTAAAAATTAGCATGACGTAACAATACATTCTATTTTATATAGTTCGTTTAACTTATATGTATTCTTCTTTTTTTGGCCATTAAAACTGTACAACTGCGATTATTTAATATGTCAGTGTCACTTTTTGACATTTCTGCAATCCTTGTTTATTTTAAAAATTAAAAAATATTAAATAAAATTAATATTTATTTAAAAAACGTGTCTCTTTAAAGAGTCTTTCTTTTAAGTAAACATTTTTATGTATATAGTATCGTATGTTTTTTTTTCTTTCTTGAGTAACCAACTAGAATAAGAATAAAGCCGGCGAAATTTGCTAGTGATTGAAACCAGTTTTTTTCTAACGCCTTCTGTTTTTATAGTAAATGTATTCAAGTTGGACTTTTTCAAGCCAATTCTAATACAATGAATAATAGAGTGAAAATAACACAAATATGTATGTATATATGTTACTCGATAAACCATTTAACAGATGAAAGTTTTAAACTTAAATTGCGTGTTTAACAAAACACGCTTTACAAATATTTTTAAATCTCAAAAAAAAAAAAAAGATAAAATGTAATTTAATAATAAGATTTTTACATGACAATTTTTTTAACTTTAATCTGTATTAAAATATTGTTAAGCTTAAACGATAAAGATCAGACTAATTTCGTAATACCAGTTAAGCAAAATAACTCTCATTATAAAATATTTTTTAAATTATCTGCAATTACTGTACTATATTTCGTTTTATTGATTTAATGATATTTCCAAATTTTTTGTTTGGAATTTAAGTATTTTCGAAATTATATTCGAATTTTCAAACTTTTTAAAAAATATATAATTTTGAAAATATATTAATTTCAAATGTTTTTAAGTCAACGCAATTGTAAATCAAAATTTAATAATTATTTTAATTTTATAAAAAAAACATTTTTTATTAAAAAAAAAAAATTTAATTTAATTTTCAAAATTTCGAAATTATGTTCGAATATTAAAACTTCTTTAAAACTGTTTTCCAATTTGTAATGTTGGAATAGGCATTCCAAATGTATTTTTAAAAGATAACTTTAAAAATCTATTTTAATTTAAATTTTTTGAAATTATATTCGAATTTTCAAACTTGTTAAAAACTATAATTTTCAGAATATATTAATTTGTAATGTTGGTTAAGTCAATCCAATTGTTAATCGCAATTAAATAATTTTAATTTTATAAAAAAAAAATTTATTAAAAAAATTTAAGTTTTTAATTTTCGAAAATTTTGAAATTATGTTCGAATATTAAAACTTCTCAAAAACTGTTTTTCAATTTGTAATGTTGGAAAAGGCATTCCAAAATTATTTTTAAAAAATAAATGTCGAAATCTATATTAATTTGAACTTTTCGAAATTATATTCGAATTCCCAAACTTTTTTAAAACTGTATGATTATCGAAATATGTATATTAATTTGATTTGATATTGTTGATATATTGTTGTAAATCAAAATTAAATAACCATTTTGATTTTATTAAAAAAAAAAAAATTTTTTAACTTTCGAAATAATGTTCGAATTTCTCAAAAATGGTTTTTCTAATACGTACCTTTGGAGAACGTATTCCAAATGTATGTATTTTTAAGAAATAAAATAAAATTTTCGAAAATTTCCAACTTCTTAAAAAGTTAAAAAATTTAAATATAGAAAAATATCTGGCAACGTCAATATGTGCGGTTGAGAAAAATTCGCGGTCGTGAAGCAAAAGCAAAAAAATCTTTGAAAATATTAAATAATTTGAATTATAAAATATGATCTATGTAAAAAAGTGATTAATATTTAATTCTGAGCTTATTGAATATAAATATAAGTGTGTTTTGATAATAATCCCGAAAAACTTTAACAAAATAAATTTGACTGGAATATCTCACATTGACTTGGTGTTAAGACAAGCTAAAAAAAAAAAAAAAAAAAAAAAACATACATGATATTTTAACTACTTTAAACTACTTTAACTACTTTAAATATTACTTTTCTCATATTAATGCATATTACAATCCGCAAAAGTGAAATAAATATAAATAAATTAAAATTCAACACAACATTTAATTGACACTAAAAATTAAAACAGAATAAATCTACATGTGTTTCCATTTATGTATATGCATATACATGATATCAATAAACATGATATCAATATAACGTTTGATTTAAACACATACATATGAAGGATAAAATAAATGCAAAAAAAAAAATTACGGAGAGTAAAAGATTTTAAAAGTAACATTTAGTGGGAAGAATATTGTGGATAAAAGGAATTTGAAGAAAGAAATATTTAGTGTTGTCATCTTGATGAATAAAAAAATAAAACAAGATAAATCAAATATACAATCATTTACGCACACAAATACATTAATTACCAATATTTTTGGTGGATAGTTTACTATTAATATGTGTAAAAGTTAGAATTAAACAAGTTTCAACCCAACATCTAATTAATTTTACAAAATACAAATAAATATTTTAATTGCTTTAAAAATTATTTTTCTCATATTAATGCATATTACAATCTATATAAGTGAAATAAATATAAATAAATCAAAATTCAACACAACATTTAATGGACACCAAAAACTACAATAGAATAAATCTACATTTGTTTCCATATATGTATATACATATACATGATATCAATATAACGTTTGATTTAAACACATACATATGAAGGACAGAATAAATGTAAGAAATGATGGAGAGTAAAGATCTTAAAAGTAACATTTAGTGGGAAGAATGTTGTGGATAAAAGGAATTTGAAAGATTCATATAAGAAATATTTAGTGTTGTCAACTTCATGGATAAAAAAATAAAACAAAATAAATAAACAATACAATAATTTACGCACACAAATACATTAATTAATAATATTTTTGGTGAAAAGAAAATAATACTGCATTTTACTATTAATATGTGTAAAAGTTAAAATTAAACTAGTTTCAACCCAACATCTAATTAATAATAAAAAAAAAAAAAAAAAAAATAAATAAAAAAAAAAAAAAAACAAATCTACATTTATTCACACATACTCTAATAAATAAATAATATAAATTAATACATTCTCATAATGTCACCAAAGAATCCTGTCCAGTGTCCTATTTGCCACACGAATATAACAAAAACTAATCCTAGTATTGGATGTGGAAGTTGTGGTCTTTACTTTCATAACAAGTGTGCTGGTGTCACTGAACAATTATTAAATGCCGTTCGTAAAAATATTTCTAAATTTTTGTGTAATGATTGTAAAAAAGGCATTGGAGTTGGTGAAAATACTAACAATGACATTATCAAACGAATGGAAGAAATTAAAATTTCAATAGAAAATAAAATTGAGGATACCAAAGTAAATATTGAGCATCGAATGGATAACGGATTTTTAAACCTAGAAACTAAAGTAGTCCAGATGGTTAATGATTTTCGTAAAGAAGTCAATACTGAAATTGCTAATATTAAATCGGATGTTGCTAATTGTTACTCTTGTGTCAAAAATACAGATAAAGCGTATGAGAACAAATATCATCAACTTCAATACAAGAACAATATGTTGGAAAGACGCTTAAATCGATCGGATATTTTGATAAGTGGATTAAATTGTACCATCGAAAAGATACGTGAAAACACAATTAAAATAGCCAAATTTGTTGGAGTGGATATTAGCCTCTCAGATATTAATCATTGCTGTTACATAAAACATAGAAAATACTTTATAGTAAAATTGAATTCCGTGCAATTACGTGACACCATCATGAAAAATTACCACAAATCAGAACCGTTATTGCTAAATAAAATCATAGGTGGAACCATTGAATCCAGAATTTATCTGAACGACAATTTGTCCCCATCGTCTGGCAAACTAAATTATCTTTGTCGCAAACTTTTGTCTGAGAAGAAAATAAAAAAATTTTATCTATTAAATATGGACAACCCTAAAGCCAAAATTCTTATGCTGGACGGAAAAAATATTTTGTTGGATAGCCAGCAGTGTGCAAACCTATTGGATGGCTGTTTGAATCTTCCTGAAGATGATAATAATTAGTAATAAGTGTAATTTAATAATATAAAATAAATTGTATTTGTTATAAATTATTGTTATCATCAGGTAATTATTATTATATTGATATTATAGTTATTGTATTGCAATTATTATATTATTTTAAAATGAAAATTATACATTTATATCATTCATACTTATATCCTTTTGTATAGTACTTAAAATTGGCATTTGATTATTTAGATATTTTTTCTCATGTGTAGTATAATCACACATGTAGTTAATAATTTCATTCTATAAAACATATGTATTTTTCTCTAGGTGTACACTAATATATTTATAATTTTTTTTTTCTAATTTTTTTAATTTTTTTTTCTCCTTCGTAATATTAGATATTTATTTTGAAATATTAATTACATATTTACTGCAAATCTTGAGAGTAATTAATCAAACTTATTAATAATACTTTTAAAGTAATAATACTATTAAAGTTATTTTATTAATAATATTCAACTCAAATTGTATTTGTATTTCTTTATTATTAATTTTATAACATATTTCATATTTATTGATTATTAATGCCTAAATTAAATACATTTTAATTAATAATTTGAAATATTGTTATATAACATATTTTTAGTTGCCCAACTGATAAATTTATAATAGAAAATTTTCAGAGGATAATAAAAATAATTTTTGTACACAATTAAATTGATATTTTTTTTTATTTTTTTATTTAAATGGAAATTACAAATACTTATTTGAACAAAACTGAACTAATAATAGAATCTGAAACACTTACCATATTAATTTAATGTTTATTAATTACTTAATTTGTTTAATATACAAATAAAAACCTTATTACTCAAAATTTATTAATAACTATAATTTAAACTAATTAGAATTAAAATTATTAACTCAGTGTAAATTGGATAAATTTACATGTATTTGATATATCTATATACAATTATGAAAATAAAAAGTAAATAATTTAGTGTACCCATTAATACATAATTAATACATATGCCAACTTAAAGTATATAATAGAAATTCAACATTATTGAAAAGGAAAAAATACATTTGAAGACAATTAATATCAATTGAATTTAAATAAATAAAACTATTTAATAAAACTTTTTTTCTTTTTAATTTGTATTTTCTCTTTTCTACATAATAAATACATACAAATGCTAATTTAAAATAATTGAATCGTATTACAAACTAAATTGAAAAACAAAATAATAAAAAATTAACTAAATTAAAAAATTAAATATTTGAGCACAATAATGATGATTTGTTATTAGTTTTTTATAAAATAAAATAAAAAATGCAATTACAATTTGTGCCTTTTTTAACAATAATGTTATCTTGTAGTTGTTACTTACTAAAACTATTTAAAATTTTTAAAACAAAATTTGAAATATGATCTCTATTTTTTTTTTTTTTTTTTTTTCAATTATTATTAAAATTTGAATATTTAATTAATTTGATATAAAAAAGAAAAAAAAAATTAAATACGAAATTTAAGTTATTTTATTGTAATATTAAATACTATTATTATTATTTATCACTAAATCATAATTATTACATTCGTAAACTTTTAATTTTTTATACTTTGAATTTTAATGAATTTTGAATGTTTTAATATTTTTAAATTTATTTTTGCTTTTTTGCGACCTTTATATTATGTTGCCTTTATATATATTAAATAAGTTAAATTTGTTTTTAATAGGGATGATTGATTTTCGTGCACACTTTAGGGTTTATGATGAATTTAGGTGAGAATTTAGGTGAAATTGCCTCTGATGGCAGTAAAATTAATGCTGTAATAAACTCTGCAAACTTTAATATTCTACACTTCAATGCACAAAGTTTGGTTCCTAGAGAAAATAGCACTAAATTTGATGAAATTCGTAACTTGATAATGGATTGCGATATTGATGCCGTTGGTATAACGGAAACATGGTATAAGGAGTTTATTTATGATTCGGCTGTGTCAATTCCTGGTTTTAAACTTTTTAGAAAGGATAGAAGTGGTTGTAGAGGCGGGGGGGTTTGCTTATACATACGGAATAATTTAAAGACTGGTAATATTTTTGATGAACAATATGATGTTAATGTTGAATCACTTTTCGTGGAGATAATTTTAGAGGACAATTCAGTAGCTTTGTTAGGTGTTATATATCTTCCTAATGGTCAATTCCTTTGTTGTGAAAGGGTCCTTGAAAATTTCTCTTCTAGGTATAATAATATAATTTTGATGGGCGATTTTAATATAAACCTTTTTATTAATGGTGCTATTGTTCGCGAAATTTGCGAGCGACTGTCGTTATATATAGTTCACAATTCTTTACCCACACATTATTCTCCTCAACAATTATCTACATCACTTATAGATTTTTATCTAGTCTCTGACATAGAATTAGTTAGTAGTAAACATCAATTTCAAATACCTGCTCTAAATTCCTATCATGCGGCAATATTTATAACATATAATATTTCTCAGTTTAAAAATCCGGATATATACCTTTGTAGGGATTATTCAAATCTTAGCTACGACCAATGTTTACTTCAATTAGAATCTATGAATTTTTCTGGCGTCTATGATAGTTTGAATGTTGACGAGAGTGTAGAATGTTTTAATTCCAATTTAAATCGTTTGTTTGAGGATAATGTACCAAATCGTAGAGTAGTTAAAAGCGTTGTACATAATTGGATGAATGAAGAGTGTATTTGTAGTGCTAAGCGTATTAGAGATCTGACATATCGTGCCTACAGGGAAAATAGGTCTGATAGGAATTTTGAAGCTTATCGCAGAGCTAGAAACAGATTAAAAACCATCATAAGAGGTGTTCGCAGGAAGTACTGTTTAAGATTTTTTTCTACATGTGATCAGAAACAGTTATGGTGCAAGATTAAATCTATAGGAATTGTGAAATCACCAGGAAATGAACGGTTTCCTATTTCACTGAACGAGTTTAATGAATTTTCCCGTATGGCTGGAACTGCTGATGGTGGTCTTGACCATTTACCTTCCTCTGAAGGATTTACTTTTGCAAATGTTACGGAAACTGATGTTTTAAATGCAGTTTTAAGTATCAAATCTCAAGCGGTAGGTGCTGATCAAATTCATATTAAATTTCTTAAATTCATAATACTGCCTATTTTAAAACATTTAACATTTATTATTAACAGGGTGTTGACAACATCGGTAGTTCCTAAAATTTGGAAGGTTGGTAGGATTGTACCGATTCCTAAAGTTAAGATTCCTAGGAATTGTTCGGACTATCGTCCTATCAGTATTTTGTCAGTCTGTTCAAAAGTTTTGGAACTAATTATTAGGGAACAAATGTTACATCATCTAAATAGTTGTAGTTTGATTCATCCACATCAATCAGGTTTTAGGAAAGGATTTAGTACTACTGGCACACTTCTGGAAATCACGGAAACTATTAGGGAAAACTTCGACAAGGATTTGGTTAGTATTTTAATTTTTTTGGATTATTGTAAGGCATTCGACTCGATTAATCATTCATTGTTGATCCATAAGCTCTCACATACATTTGGTTATAGTTCAAGTGCCTGTAAACTCATTTACTCTTTCTTACATGGTCGCAGTCAATTTGTTCAAATAGAACGTGAAGTTTCTAGTAGGATTCCAATTTACCGTGGTGTGCCACAAGGGTCAATGTTAGGGCCATTATTATTTTTGTTATATATAAATGACATTTATCATGAATTAAATTTCTTGAAATGTTATACCTATGCTGATGACATACAGCTTTTATCAACGTTTGACTTATTATCTCTACAAAATTCTGAGGCGCATATTAATTCTGAACTTGATCTTTTAGTTGATTGGTCAAAACGTAACTTCTTACAACTAAATGCCATGAAATGCAAGGTAATGGTATTTTCTAAACAATCTATTTCTTTAAACATTATTCTGAATAACGAAGTATTAGAAATTGTTCCTCATTATAAAACACTTGGTATTATTTTGGATGATAAGCTAACATTTAGTTTTCATATAAATTCAGTAATTTCACGAATATCTTGGACATTGAGAAAGTTATATAATATTGGTTTTTACTTGCCCTCTTCAATAAAACGTCGTGTTGCTTTATCATTGTGTTTACCGTTATTAATTTATGGTATTGAAGTTTACTCATGTACCTCAAACTCCAACATTGACAGATTAAAAAGATCCTTTAATAGTGTAGTACGTTATATTTATGGACTTCGGATTAGTGATCATGTTTCTCAATATTACGTTGATTTACTTGGTTGTAGTTTCTTTCGATATGTTCAGTTGAGAAAAATGATTTTCTTTTTTAAAACTATAAAATATGGTAAACCTGACTATTTGCAGAATAAATTTAACTTTGCTATTTCAAATAGAACACATTCTTTAATATGTCCAGCACATGTTTCATTATTTATGACGAGATCATTTCGAGTTAACATAGCGCGCTTATGGAATACTGTTATTCCTTACCAGGAACGTAAATTCTCACATTCATTATATGCATTTAAAAATATTTTTTTGTCGAATTCATAACTAACCCTGAGCCTATTTTTAATGATATTCCACTATGTAAATGTATATTGTACAGCCATTTCCCCTAAGTTTTTATAAAATATTTAATTGGTATAACTCATTTGTTGCAAAAAATCTTTTATATAACCTTATTGCATTTCGCTCCTATTATGTTTTACTGTCATTTTTAGGCTAATAATATTATCTTTATTTTCACCAATTTATAGAATCCTAATCAGTGTGTGCAAAACTTCAAGTCTAACTATTAAAAATAAGAAAATTATAATTAAAAAAAATTATAAATATATGTTATATTTTCTTACTAAATAATGTACCAATAATATTTTTGTATTATAAGTATATTTAATTGTAGACTAGCCAATTAGGCCCTATCGGCTTACGGCCATTGTTTTTGAATAAATAAATAAATAAAATAAATAAATAAAATTTAAATGTTCAAAAAACATTGTTTTATTTTGTAAGTTAGAATTTTTCGAACTTAATGCTAAAGTTATTTTTCCATATTCGAAAAATAAGAAATAGTTACTGTTTCCTCAGAAAAACAAATTAGAAAAGATATCGAAAGACCTTCTTAAATTCAATATACATTTCAAAATCAATTCCGACAATGATTGGATTTTATGACAACCCCGATTAACTAGGTATAGAACTATAAGTATCTGTGATAACACAAAAATGAGTATTTGTTGTCATTTATCATTAATCGAATATTTCTAAAATGTTTTTTTTCATAAAAAAGTTTCTAATAATTTCTCCGGTATATTCCCGACAAATACCGGGTAGAATACCATTTATAAACATTTGCTTGCTCTCTAGTAAATCGACACTACAATAATTTTAAACTTTTTTATTTATTATTTCTATATAATCAATACTGCATGGTAAAGGAATTTTTCTTATAAATTCAATATTTTCAGTGAAATGTAATGCGAACATCAGTTTTTAAGTATTATTTGCGTCTAATATTTATTTATTATTTTATACATACATTTGATTTAGCTAATCAGTAAATTCATATATGTATGTTTGTATGTTTTGTTCGAATTAATGTATAAATTAGCTTAATAAATAAATATATATATTAATGTATACAAACAAACATACAGATATGCATAAATAAATAAATAAATAAAAAAATAAATACTGTGCACATGCCTATGGTGTGGTTAGCAACGTTTCGTCCGTCTAATAGTAGAAGCTGACCGACCCATCAGTACAACAGTCAAGTGCGAATTTTAAGTGACAAGAAAAAAATATTATTTTTTTCCTTAATTAAATAAAGGCGTGATTTGAGCATATTCATTTAAATAATTCTATAAGAAAGTTTAGCATATTAGTTTTAATCTCATGAATAGATTTGATGATTTGTATTTTGCTTTCTCAGAAAATTGATAAAAGTCTATGTTTATAAAATTATTATTTTGAGCTATTAATTTCAGAAGTTATTAAACGCAATATTTTTAATACAAAAACACTTTTTTCATGGATCATTTTACACATTTTTGTAGAATATTTTAAGGGATAAAACCAATATTGTTACTTATTTCAAATTACGTTCTTATTTTCGAACTATTTACTATTTAAATTTAAAAAGAAGATAAGGTCGAATAATACAAAATTTAAGATTAATCTAAAAAAATAAATGCGCAATAGCCGCTAAACTTTTCCAATCTGATAATAAAATTTTCTATAACATTTTAAATCTGACATTTGACAATGTAAATTGCAAACATAATCAAATTGTTTACCATCTTTATTAAAAAAGTCACTTTTTCAAAATTATTGTTATCATTTAAATTGCATTTGAAAACTGAAAAGTTCAGAAATAAAAATCGCGCCATAACTAACAATTTGAATTAAGCCTCGCCACTATATAGAATGAGTTCAATAAACTTATGCGAGAGACACAGAGAGGAGAGTTTAGCATAATACACACAAGTGTTGTTACTAAATGTCGCTTATAGTACTTTCCACAAAGTACATGCATAACTAATAAGGCAGTGTTGGAAAGGAATGAATTTATTATTTTAAATATAATTGTTTAAAAATAAAACACCACCAAAGAATTAATTCTTTATTATAACTTGTATTTAGTAGTTGACTTTTATTTGCCTTCTTTTTTATTTATTTGAAAATTATCATCATTTTGAAATAAATTTGTTTTCACACTTTTTTATAATAAAATTGATTTTAATCTCATTAATTTCCTTTTGTTTACAGTTAATAAGTAGTCAATATGCCGCCACGTTCGACTACAGTTTCTAATAACGATGAGCACTTGGAGGCCACCGCCACCACTGAATTGGGTGCCTCCAAACAGACTGGTGTACTTTTCGAAGCTGATGCCGATACCGTCGATGGTGCTTTGGCCGTCGATATTACCCAATTCAAGAAGGCCGAAAAGCGTAAATTGAAATTGGTTTGGCGCAACATTATTTTGTTTGGCTATTTGCATTTGGCTGCCTTGTATGGTGGTTATTTGTTCTTTGCCAAAGCCAAGTGGGCCACAGTATTCTTCTGTAAGATTTCTTTATATTACTAAGCAAGAAAAAGAAAACTAATATTTCTTCCTATTTCCTCTAGCCATCTTCTTGTATTCCATTGGTGTTTTGGGTATTACTGCCGGAGCTCATCGTTTGTGGGCCCATCGTTCCTACAAAGCTAAATGGCCTTTGCGTTTGATTTTGATTGTCTTCAATACCGTTGCCTTCCAAGATGCCGCCTACCATTGGGCTCGTGATCATCGTGTCCATCACAAGTTCTCTGAAACCGATGCTGATCCTCATAATGCCACCCGTGGTTTCTTCTTCTCACATGTTGGCTGGTTGTTGTGCAAGAAACATCCCGATGTTGTTGCCAAGGGCAAGAGTCTTGATTTATCCGACTTGAGAGCCGATCCCATCCTAATGTTCCAAAAGAAGTAGGTTTTATTTAGCACTTTTAAAATCGTAATTGGTTTTCATATTTATGTTTAATTTTTTTTTTTCTAGACATTACATGACTTTGATGCCTTTGGCCTGTTTCATTTTGCCCACCGTTATTCCCATGTATTTATGGAATGAATCATTTTTAAACGCTTGGTTTGTAGCCACCATGTTCCGTTGGTGCTTCTTGCTTAATGTCACCTGGTGTGTAAACAGTGCTGCTCACAAATTCGGTGGCCGTCCCTATGACAAGTAAGTTAAAATTCTCTTCCCCTTTCCTCCAGCTTATAACTTATACATTTTTGCTTTAAAAGAAACATTAACCCCTCTCAAAATGCTGCCGTTGCTGCTTTCGCCTTCGGTGAGGGCTGGCACAACTACCATCATGTCTTCCCCTGGGATTACAAGACCGCCGAATGGGGCAACTACTCCATGAACTTGACCACCGCTTTCATTGATTTCTTTGCCAAAATCGGCTGGGCTTATGATTTGAAATCCGTTGCTCCCGAAACCATTGAAAAGCGTGTAAAACGTACCGGTGATGGCACCCATGAACTTTGGGGTTATGGCGATAAGGACATTACCGCCGAAGACAAAGAATCCATCATTACACTTAACAAAAAAACTGAATAATTTGTAAATGTAAAACAAGAAGGGTTTTTGAAAACTTAAATCCGGAATAATCAATAATAAAATCAATCTTAAATTGCATGCAAAACAAATTTGTAAAACAAGAAAAACAAACTAATTTTGAGGTCTTTGCAAAAAAAACTATTAAAATATAATTTTAATTTTAAAATAATATTGTATTTATTAATATTTAGTATTTCTTTTATTTAATAAGGTGTATTTTTATAAAGAAAACATAAAAAACCTCAAGATTAAATTAAACTGAGTAAGAAAATGTGATTTATGTAGATGTAATAAACAAACAAAAATTATTTTATAAACAAAATGAAAAGTTTCATTTTATTTTTGGTGCTTTTCAACACAAAAACATGTGTCCATTTAATCTTATCAAAATATGCAATCGTAAAACACTTATCTATGGAATATTTCCTTTTAAAGTGAATTTTTAGATATTTATAGTCATGCTAGTAAAAAATCAATATTAATTGCGCTAAAGTATAAACATAAATAGTCTGCCATTTATTGGGTGACACCATTGAAGGCCAAAATTTCTTTATAATCTTTTCTTTGGAAAATTGTTGAGATAAAATTAAACACCTGTTGACGAATACGAGGGCTAATCAATGAGTTCTTTTGCAAAGTGAGAAATATTTCAAGGTGTATGTAATAGTTTTATAAATTTTAACATTTATTCTATATAGAGTTAATCCAAATATTTATAATTTTTATAGAAAATACATAATACTAAATATGAACCTATCTGAATATAATTTTGAAGCACTATTTCTGTTTATTTTATAAACTTATGTTTGGAAAAATTAATGTAGGAGTGTGTAAATACATGAAATTTTAGGTATTTAATGATTATTTTCGGGATGTATTTTCTACGTGGTCTAATACTCGCACCAATATAATGTATTACTCTGTAAAACTGTTATGATTTGTTTTCATTACTTGTATACTTTCGTTTTTCTTACCTTATTTGTGGTTATATTGAATTAAACTAGTGGAGACCAAATAATACCTTTGATTTATAAGTTGTTCGGGGACCAACTTCCGTTATGAAGGTATAGGCCGATTGGAGGCCTGGTAATTTGAGTTTCTTAATACTCGCCTACAAATTTAAAGAGTCTAAGCAAAAAAGAACCTTTCTTAGCCAGTTTCAATATTTTTTGGAATCTGATACAACAGTTATTTACTAAATTTCATTCAGTTATCTTCAAAATTGCGCCATATAGTTGTATTACATTATATACGTACTTTTTTCAAAATAACGTTTTTTTTCATTTCCTTTTACCTAAAACACTATTACCAGAACTAATAAATTTATCATAAACACTATTACCAACTGATCGTTTTTTGTAGTTTTTTAAATCCAATTTATATTAACTGTTAAATGGTTCTTCCACTTGCTGCAAAGTGAATTGACAACGTCATAGTGCAAATATGTCACAACTTTACAACAAATTGTTATCATTTTACACACAACTTTCCAAACGTTTTCCATATCACACTTTTAATTTAGCAATACTTTTAAATTTTCAACAATATTCCACTAAAAATTGCCACTTATTTTTAATTTTTTGTTTCTATATTCGCACAAAATGAATGCCATCTTAATGCTTACTTACTTAAGTAAATGCTATTAAATGACAGGCTATCAATTGCAAGTGAATGTAACACAACAAAAACCAGCTGTCGAGCTCTCATTTGTAAACAAAATTCTCTGCAAAATGGAAAAAACGACAATACAAACAAACTGTTGTAATTTTTGCTGTTTTGTTTTCTTTTTGCGGTTTGCAGTTGGTATTGCATTGGGAATGGTAAGTTTTAGTTTAAAAATCTGAAAAACAAATAGCTAAATGATAATTTTTGTAATTAGAAATATCTAATTATTGTTTCCATTTTAATGTAATTTTACAATAAAGAATTTCTATGCTAAATATTCACTGATTTGCATTTGTTTTGAACTGTAAATTTTTATTTGTTTTTCTTTTTTATTTTCTTGGAGCTCTACTAGTGCTCCACTGACCTTGGAAAGTTATTGCTTGTGCGTAGAAATTAGAGGAAAACAGAATTGAAAATCTTTTTTCACATTCTTTGCAGCCAAAAAGTATTATTCCTCTGCAACTTTGTATTACAACAACGATTGTGTAAAAATAATACCGTTTATTCTTCAGCTGGCTTTTATTTTATAACAATAATTACTCTCGTCTGTTTGTCATTTTGCATCAGATATTTGCAATTTACAAGAAAAGTGGATAAAAAATAAAAAGTAAATAATTTATTTATTACATTGGGAACATAATTTATTTGCAAAACAACTATTGAGTAAATTTACAAACTCAAAAAGAAAAACAGCAAAATTATCTCATCGTCCACGAACGAAGAAGAAAGTAATCAAAAAGGAAAACACAACCAGGAGTTTCACTTAAAAGGGATTAAAAATTACAAGAAAAAATTTGTTCTATTGAAATAATTTCTGGAACTGTAAACGTCTTGATTGTCTAGGAAAGCAAATAAAAAGCAAAATTGATATCAATATTTAAAAAGGTTAGTAAAATATGCATTTAATAATTAAAATTAAGAAAATTTTCTTTCGAGAATGTAATACGTAATATTGTTTATTTATGGTGAAATATCAAAAAAAGAAGAAAAACAGGAGTGGTGATGGATTTTCGTTGCCAAGGCAAAGTGTATGGGTTTTTGTGTGTGTGTGTTTATAATAGAATTGGTAAAAATCGTTTTGCCGGGGGTTTATTTTTTGTATGTCGTTTTTTCACAACTTTTCAATAAAAGTAGATGGGATGGAGGATATACATATGTATGTATGTATGTGTAATAAGCGTGAGACATTTACCATGGACACTTAAGTGGGTATGGCGTGGGTAAATTATCACCTGTCACAATTGTAATGAAAATCATTCGACTTGTATTTCCTTACGATTGCATGTTTTGTAACAGTTATTTAAAATATTGAAATCTTTATGGATATAAAATGGGATAGTTTTAAAAATTTTTAATCATATTTAGAGTGGTATTGGAAACTCTTAATCCAAATTACGACTGGGGACTCTATCTTGGAGCAGACAAACTAATATGGTCCAAGAAGTGATAAAAAGAATAACTTTAAAATCAGTATTTGTACACTCCTAATGCATGAAAGAAAAGTTATGTCGAAATCCTTATTATTGTTAAAAATACTAGATTTAGAAAAAAAGTCTGCACTATAGGTCGAAAAAACTAATAATATTTAATCAAAATATTTTCATGTAACTTGGGCGATTTTTGTAAAGAGAATTCACAGTGGTACCAAATGAGATCGCCAGATAAAACTGAAATTTCAATTTATCATAAGTCAATAGTATTTTCCACATACCATGTTTAAATGAATAATACATGATTCAGTAGAATCTGGCAAATTTGTTCCACTAAATCGATTTTGCGGTACCCATTTCAAAAAATACGTTTCTTGAGTTATGTCAGTCTTGCAAAAAATGAGCATTACTGTATACTTTTAGGGTTTAAAAATTATATATATTGTAGAAACGAAAATAAAACATAAAAATACTTGGTGAGAATTCTTACTATGGACCAAATTGATTTCAAAATCTTGCTTTCCTTTTTGAAACAAATACTCCGTTCGTTTCTAATTTATGTTCAAATTCATTTATAAATTTAAATCCATAATATTAAGATCAAATGATTACAATAACAATCTGGAATTTTTTAAATTTCTGGCAAATTTTATTTATATTTTATTATAATCTTAATAAAATTGTTTCCATTTGTTAATAACATACTAATAAATAATTTGAAAAGTTTATGTTATTCAAGTATTAACAAACGTTTACTTAAAGTGTTTTTCTTTTTTTGCGTTTTAAAATTATTCATGGAAATTTTCGAAAAAAAAATGCAAAATAACCAATTAAATTTGAGATTAAACTTATTATTTCTGTATGCAAAAAAAAAAAAAATAGTACAATTCGTGAATAAACAAAAATACAGGGTGCTCATATTTAAGCAATGAAATTGTGATTATGTTGGAAATAATTTTTGGAAAATTTCGTTTGGAAAACTTTGATATTATATACCAATGACTCTTTCAACTTCTACGTTATTTAGAAAAGTTTTCTTAAATAAATTTTCTCCATATTTTTATATTTAAATTAATTTTGACTTGCAAAGCCTAAAGTTTGAGTATAAATAATAAAGCAAAATTTTAAAAATTGCATTGTAACTAATGTTAAAAACAATACAAAGTTCAGTTAATTTCCAAATTCTATTTGGTCCAACCTTTTTATCAATAATTTCTATTTATAGAGTATTTATTTATTTTTGTCTAAAAAAGTCTATATATTAATGATAAGAAATTAAAAGAAATAATATTGAAATTTATTCTGGAATGAAAAATATACATACGTGTATTAAGACATGACTTCCCAAAAATACGAAATCGTACGATAACAATCTCATATAGACATGACACGTTTATCAAATCAATTTGAAGTTTGAAATTGAAGTTCAAGAAAACATGAAACGAATCAAAGGTCGGATAGTCCATAAAAAAATAAAATCTATTTGTTTGCAATATATTTTTTATCGTTGATATGATTAATATTAACTCCGCTAAGTAAGCAACAAAACAATTTAAGTTTATAAACTTAAGAATAAATATATAGATACGGCTGCAAAATAGTTTTTATGAACTAATTTCTAAAGTTAAGTTCCTCGACAACTCCTTTTCAATTATATAAAAGAAATCATTAAAAAGCTATTAAATAAAATGTATTTCTTTAATCGTATTTTATGATCAAATCACTTTAAAGTATAAATGTATGGTAGTTTTTATCTAATCAGTTAAGACGGCTATAAAAAGTACAAATATTAATATTTCTCCAGACATTCTTCACTATATTTTCACTTTTATGCATATATTTTCATTAAAATCTAATCGAAAATTATTTTTCCATTAATTTTGTTGGGGTCAATTTTGATTCAAGTTTTTGGAAAGTAAATACTCTTGTATGTATTGGTTAAGATTAATATCAAGTTATGGCTATAGAAACAACTTTTGGTGCTTCACTATACATTAACTTTTATTCATATCATTTCCTTAAAATCTAATCAAAGTTTATGTTTCCATCAAGATTAGTGGGGTCAATTTCTATACAAGTTTTGTTGCTATTTAAAATTAATTAAATTGATTTCTTTCATATATTCCCACATTATTCTAACCATTTATTCAATTACAATTATTTAATATTTACAAATGTCTATTGTAAATAATTGATAATTTTGTTAAATGCACATAAATTATTTATAGCCTTATTAAATACTTAATGGTATATCATAAAAACTATTGCTACTATTTAACTAAATAAAACTATTACGCATTATTTCATATTTCACAACAATTTGTTGATGATTATTGCACTAAATGAGTTATACTAATTTAAGCAAACATTTAGCCGACCAAAAACCTACACGTCAAATTTCAACTAACAATGCACTTTAGTCTCAGTTGTTTATTCTATTATATTCTAATAAGCGATTTTTGTTGTTGCTTAAATTACTAAACTGTAAATAAATGTTTCACTTTTATGGATGATGAAAACTACTAATAATAATGAAATTAATTTAATATGTACAATAACATTGCCTCTATTTATAGATGATAGCTTTCTTTAAGTAAAAATTGATTTGTTATTTTATGAAATTATATTTTTAAAATATTTATTACGTTGTTCTTTTAATAAAGTCTATGATTAATTAATATTAAAATTATTATGGATTATGACTAGAAAAATTATTGGTACATAGTACATTGTTGTTCTTTAACAGTTTAAGCTGTACAATTTTTAAGCCATGAAATTGGTCTACTTATACAGGGTTAATACTTAAATCCATTGGAGTAAGTAAAGTAGGAAGGCTTAACTTCCAAGATGCAAAAACATCACATGCGTTTACATCCACTCAGATGGGACTCTGTTGAATCGGCAACAGCACCTAGCGACGTAACCGGTAGACCGAAGTATGAATCCATCAAATAAGCAGAGACTTTGTTCTTACTCACAGTGACACACTGTGGTAAATCTGGTATGAACAGAGTTTACTCTGAACATACCTGGACATGGAAGGAAAATTCAATGGTCCCACAGTCACTCCTCTGTGTGGTCTCTGTTGCCATTCGGCAACAACACCGAACTGATCCCAAAATATAGATTTCACCGTCTTTTAGGTAGGCTGGGCAGTTGCATATGTTGTGGGTATCATGGGGACCCTGTCCACATGCTGGGCATATATTGGGGACTGCACGGCACAGTCTATATATACCAGCAACAACTACACAACAACAAGTATATAGTAGATTGTTTTGAGTTGTATCCCTTTAGTTGCAAATGTAACAATTTTTAATAATAATTCTATATTTTGACCAAAACATTTTTATAATCAGTATAAAGAATAATTGATAAAACTTCTTAAATACTTCATATATATTTGCTTGTGCCGAATCATTAACACCCTTCAATTTTGAGTTTTATTAAAATCATTAGGATCATGCAATATCAATCGGGCCAGCAGTTTAAAAGAATACTGTCAATATTTTTAAATATAATTTAATACTAATAAAACTATTAAATGATCTCTTGGAAAGTTTTTCTATTTCTCCAAATATTACTGATTTAATTGCTTTAATATAAAATTATTTCCTTTTCTTTTTAAGAACCCAACAAAATAGCTGTGAATGATATATATGTATGATGGTGTAGGGTTTAATATAATAGAAATATTTTCGTTGTTAACTGGAAATAATATTGATATTGATATTCATTATCTTTTAATTTGATAACAATTCAAGTTATTTAAATATTTTTAAAATTACTTTGCAAAACCAATTGTGTCATATTTCAAGTAACTATAAAAAATTTAGGAAATCCTTTGAATTCCATTAGAAATAGAAAATCATTTACAAAACAACGCATTTAATTTTTTTTTTTACATATTAAATGCTATTTAAACTTCAAACAGTCATAAAACTTATACAATTTAATTTGTTACTTAGATTTTAAAGGGGCGCAACTGACAACACCTGATTATTAACTCTTAACGTATTAATATTTTAAAATGTCATGGTAAATTGTTTAAAAATGGGCGTTGAAAAAAATAATTATTTTATTACAGTAAATAGTAAAGGATATTTTAACAGTGATTTACAATTATTTATTACTTTAGTTTATGTCCTTAAATAACAAAAGTATAGCTGAAAATTTGAAGTTATAATTTCCAACAATATTTCAGACATAAAACACATTAATAATACTGCAATTTACTCTCAAAATAATTGGAATTTTGTTGTTAAAGTTAATTATTTCAGTTTAGAAAAATTCTGAAATCGAGTTAAGTAAAATGGACTTGAAAGTTTAATTATTTCACTATAATTTATTACTAAGAGTAGTCAATGGACTAGTCCAAAGACTATTCATTAAACATATAGAATATGCATATACTACAATTTTAAAATAGCAGAAATATTCAATGGATAAATATTCAAAGTTAAAAATTATCTTACTGGCTTCACCGAGGACTCCGTGGGCGCGATAGAGGACTAGATGTATTTATATATTTATGTATATACATTTTTATTTCAAACTAACTAACTAACTAACAAACAATCAACTAACTAACTGACTGACCGAGTGACTGACTAACTAATTACCTACCTAACTGCTTAAATCCAATTTTTAATCAATATCGAGGCCATATTAGGTTTAAACTACTGATTTCCTGTGCCTTGAAAAAAAATAATTTCTATAAATATATTTTTTGCAATATTTTTATTTACTTTAATAAAAAATCCATCAAATTGCAATACTTTTAATCAAATTTAAGCAAAACCCTAAATCTAATTGAATTCTTAGGGGGTAAAATTTAAAGTATGCTTGGAAATAAACTCTCTACTTAGATTAAAATTATCAAAGAAAAAGAAACACCTGCAAATACAAAGTACAGTATTGTAGTTATTGTTAGCGCAGATAGTAACGCTAGATTTTTCAAAATAAAATTTAAATTTTAATGTTTCTGTAGTCACAAGCAATAATAATCAAGGTCAAAAAAGCACAGTTGCAAATAAAAACCATTGTTATTTAGTAATTTAGCACAACTTATACATAATTTTCAATTGCATTCAAAAACTTAAATTTTGAATTTTCAAACTTATGAGCATTAAATAAATTTATTTTAAAATTTATGTAAATCTTAATATTTGCGTTAAAATTTATTATGAAAAGAAAAAACATTTATTTAGTTGGGCCGAATTATTTTTATCGATTATTTTCTTATAAAATAGTTTTTTAGTTTAAGCTAACTCTTAGTTATAATAATATAAACTAATTACTTAAAATTAATTAATATTAACATATGTGTGTAATGTGAAAGTGGAGTAGTTATAATATTTTGCAATTTTAAATTTTGACTTGAATTTTACATATTAATTCTTATAAAACTAACACACTATCACGCAATCTCTGGTTTATTGACATATTTGTATAGATATGTATGTATGTATTTTTAATTATTAATACTTAAAACAGTATGTGTTTGGATTTTTAAGAAAATTACATTTTGCTTAATAAATATTTAAATCTTAATTTTAATTTTGCCACGAGCGAGTAATCGCTTACTGGCCCTATGTGTGCGGCTTTACGCACAACGTTTTATGAAAAAATCTTTACGATTTATACCTAACGATTTTTTAATCTTTGGTTTATTAGAAAGGTCAGAATATCTATGCGCTGCCACATCTTTGTAGCTGTACTCCAGCATGGTGGTGGTTTGGCGTTTACCTCTCTCAAAAGAATAGCCTTTTCCCTTTTAAGTTTTTGTATATATCCCCCTCTACGTTTTGGCTTTTGTATGTCTGGAATCTTGTTTTCCTTGGGTTTCTGTTTCGATCCCAATCTTCTCTTATATTCCTCAATTGTTAAGGGCTGTGGACCTTGCTTCATTCTAACTTCATTCCTCTTTAACCAGCTGATGTCTCTGGGCTAGATCGTTTCTTCCTTTAAACTACTGGCGTATCGTTTCGGCTGATCACGTCAGGACAAATGAGTGTTTTAAAGGTGCATTTAAGCACTCTATTCTAAGGGTGCAACAAAAAAGATTTAAGCTTAAGCACTCCTTGTTAGCATCGCTCATTTCCACCAAGTGTATAACAGAAAGCTCACAAGTGGTTTCTGTTCAGTTGTGGATTATCAATAGTTTTTCTTATAAAATACTTTTTGCTTTTATACTCTAATTCGTTTTAATACGTCAATGCCAAGGTTGCAACCCTTAGTTTTATTTACCTATAGCTCCTATATAGTACTTGTATTCGGTATTCGTTCTAGAAATATGAATTAATTACTTATTGTCTTGTCTGTAATGAAGAGTGTCTTGACAGTTTATACATTTCTGTGACACTTGATCGCAATTTTTGCGCATTTAGTATATTGAAATTATACTATTGATTGAGTATAGTACAGTGTTAGTAATTAAGAATATTTTTCGTGTTATAATATCAGCCCCTCTGCAACACGTATTTTTCAGATTTGGATCGATTTTTAAGTTTTTTTTACAAATGAGATCAACAATTATTTGGGACTTTAAAACTTTTATGCTCAATAATTGGGGTCGGGAAATCTCATAAGAATCGGAATACGTATCGCTCTTGTTCTCCAATAGATTAATAATTGCAAAATCATATTACGTGAAATGCATATGAATGATTTGCATAATTTTATAAATTAATTAATTAATAACTTAAATAAATCATAATTTTTAAAGACTAAAGGAATTGACGAAATTAGCAACAAAATGACGAAAGAAAAGATGAAGACTAGAGAGAAAAAAGAAATTGAAAATTCCAATTTTTTTTATTCAAAAGAGAGTTTGAGTGAAAACACATTTACACTCAAATTGTCACAACGAGTAAAAGCTTATATTTTTCTTATTCTTGACCTAATCTAATTGCATTATTTTTCTCATTATCCTATACACTAAGAAAATTTATTTCACTTAAAAAAACACTTGGTTTATTTTTACAAGAGTAGCAAATTTGCAAAGTACGCTAAATTTTATTAAACATGTTGGAAATTTGTTTCACAGACTTCTAACAGAAAATGTAATTTTTGTAAAGACTCGAACCATATATTTTACAAAAAAAAAAGACAATTTGAGAGAGGTAAACACCAAACCACTATCATACCGGAATATTTCACTTTTATTTAAATCACGTTTTTTCCTTTTTATTCCAAATTACATTGTATATTGTTTTCATTTGGTATTTGAGTTTGATCTCAGGATTTCTTTAAACAATTGTCAAGTTCTTGTTTTCCTTCATTCCTCGAATTCATTTACTTCTCTTGATCAGATAGCCTCCTCCTTCAAGCACTTACAAACCGTTGAGGATAATTTCGACTGTATATTTTTTTATTATATTAGGTGCAGTTCTTAAGCACTCTTTGATATACTGACAGTATCGCAGTTTAAACTATAATTACTGAATCCATTAGGCGTTCGTCGTTTAAGAATTCGATTATTAATGGTCTTTCTTATAAAATAATTCTTACTTTTATATTGTAAATTCTTTCCGATTCTACCTAAGGTTTGCACATTTCGAATTGAATTATTATTAATAAATATTATTTATAGCTAATAGTCCTTTACCGAAATGTGAATAAATTAACTTTTAGTCGTGCTTATCGTGGGTTGGTATTCGACACGTCCCGCCGCACTTTGTGTGGGCTTACCAATTAGCATTGCTAATTAAGACTTTTTAATAGTGCTACAATACTTTTGAATAATGAGGGTTCGAGTGAACTATTAATAAGTACTTTATTTACATACATACAAATTTTATGTGTAGACCAAATTATTGTTACATTAAACTGTGTTTAATAACAATATGTATTTCTGAAGCTATAACTAATGCTACAAATAAAACAAAAAAATGATTTAGAAAATTTTGAAAATGTAATGTTTTTTCTAATTAAGTTCTTTATAGAACTGTTATAAGTACATACTTAGCTATGCTGTTTATATCTCTGCCGATATGACTTACAATTCTTCAATTTTTAAATTCACATTACACTGCCTTTCTATTACTTCAAGACTTTAACAATTCAAAAAGTAAGGTTTTCAAAAATGGTGTTTTGTATAATTTATAATATTTCACTTATATTTTTTAAGAAAATATAAGATTTTAAGAATATATAATTAACTTTTAGTTATGACATTCTTGAAATAAATTATCATTTTGCACAGAATATGAATTTTCTTAAAACCAAATTCATTATATGATTGGCACTAAAAACAAAAGTAGCAATCTCCATATTTATTTAAAATATTGTTCACATTGTTAAATGCTAAACTAGATGTGTGAACATTTTCATGTAGAAGAGTGGGAGTAGAACATTTTCACTACGAAGTAGTCGCAGTATCCAGAGTTTTTGACTTTTTATTAACATTGTTTCGGATAAGACGGTTGTAAGATTTCCTGCTTCACTTATGTTTGCTGATCGTATCATTAGTTAGTTATCTAGTTAGTTAGTTAGTTAGTTAGTTAGTTAGTTAGTTAGTTAGTTAGTTAGTTAGTTAGTTAGTTAGTTAGTTAGTTAGTTAGTTAGTTAGTTAGTTAGTTAGTTAGTTAGTTAGTTAGTTAGTTAGTTAGTTAGTTAGTTAGTTAGTTAGTTAGTTAGTTAGTTAGTTAGTTAGTTAGTTAGTTGTTATATACTAGTCAATTTATTTGTCTATGGACTAGCCTAGGCTCTAGACAATTGACTATTTTATGGACAAGTCTATTGAATAGTCTATTACCTAATGACTTTTTATGGATTTTTCTATTAGTCTATTTACCTGTCTATTAACAATTTCTAATATTATTGAATTTTCCATCTCTGGTTCGCCAATATTTCGCATGGAATTACACTTTTTTCGAATAGTCCTAAATTTGACCTAAAGTACTTTTAATACAAAATTATTTTGAACAAAACTTTCTTCATATTCATTGTTTTATAAAGCATGCTATTTTCATATACATCACTGTATAACTGTGCATACATACATTAATCTATTCTAATCTGTTTGAAGTATTTAAAAAATTAATAATAATCATATCGCATAAAAAAAATAAACAAACTTGCCACCTAAAGGTAAGGCGTACGCGGCTTCTGTTTTGCGAAAGAAATTGCAAAGCGATTTAGATTACGATAATCAATTTATTATATGTCACACATATACTAAGTTCACACTAGATTTAAGTGTGTATATTTTGTTCATATGCTGACTATTACTAACTAGAATTAACACAAATACAGCATTAAATAAATATACAAATAAATACAATAAAATAAAATAAAAACCAAAATACACTCCAAATCTCATAGAGTGTTTTGTTTGGTGCGAAGAAATATTATTAAGCGTTACGATTTTTTGCAAGACCAGTTTAAGTTCAACTATCGGAGTGTAAAGACAATTTTAAGCAAGTAAATACAATTTATAATAAATAACGCTACATAAGTTTAGCTAAAAAGCTATAAAAATAAATTAAATTAATTTTAAGGAAGTATTTTGAAATTGAACTGAATTGCATTTGAATGCAATAACACTTGCAATAAGTGAGTGAAACAACCTAAATTAAAGGACAAATAAACTAGTAATTAATTAAACAAATACATAAAAAGGTTAGTAATGCAATATTGTTTTAAAAGTCAATAACCAAAATAGAAAAAAAAAATAACAAAGGAAATTATTTAAAATGGACCCATTGTGTCTGTAAATAATACAGACATTCATTTTTTGCGATTCAAATAATTAGATGATTATCAAGTGTATACGAATTTCGCTTTTGAAGGGCACTTTGTAATATTTATTGTTATTCTTAACATGTTGTTAGCACGTATTTAGTTATTAGCTATCAAAATGAATATTCAAATACATATTTGATTTTTTTATATTTTCTATATATTAATAATATTAATATATAAAGTTCTATGTCAAGGCATCATCATGCCATTCTTACAAACATTCAGGCATTAATTCATTCATTGATTTGTTTTGTGTTTGAATATGATGATTGATTAAATACTAGTTTTAATTAATTTAATCATTTCCTTTTTAACTTGTTTGTTTGTTTGTGTGTTCTTTTGTCGAAAATTTTTCCATAAAGATTAAATAATTTGTGGCTTGTCTGTCACAGAATATCATCTGAGGTTAATTTTTATAAATAAGATTTATATAGAATGTTTTTTGAAGATTTCAAATCAAGTTTTATTTTATTTATTTAGAAATAAACCTAAATTTGTTTATCGTTTCAATCAGTAATTGATATTCAATCATGATTATTTAGTGTTAGAGAAATGTTTACTTTTTATTTAAAATGTTGATTTTTATAGCAACGCTTGTACTTTTCAATTTGCCGGCGGACATTTTTTTGGAACTGCTCTTTTGTCTTATAAGACAATTTGATTTCTTAAATTTTTAAATATTTTGCTTTAATACTTAATAAATAGGAAAACTTTTAGAACAGTAAAATATCAGGTTAATCATTATTCGTAAAATATTTGAAACAGTTAAAACTATGCCATACCTTTTTGGTGTAAAACAAATATTTTAATTTCGTTTTTACTTTAAGTTTTAAAATTTCTTTAATTTTATCTAAATTAAGATCATTTAATTTAAGACCAGAAATCAGCTCGCTATTTTAAATTGTTTTAAAGGCGAAGTCTAAAACTTTGTCTAAGTTTGTTTTCAAAATTTATTAAGTTTTCTTTATGCAAAAATTTGTTTAATCTGTTTTTTTAAGAAATTTGCCTTGAATCCCAAAATTGCAATTATAATTCCATTAACCAAACCTATATCTACTGCTAGAACATTTGTATAAATTGTATTGCATAAAAGTGGATAAATTAACAATTCTTCAATTCTAGCACGCTTTGTTTTTGTTTTTTTTTTTTTTTTTTTTTTTTTTTGCGGTATTCTGAACTTACTATGGCATTCTTATTCTTCTTGTTTTAATTACACACTTTTGTTAAGTTGTATTCCCTAAGATTAATTAATTTATATAAAAAGTGGACTTAGTACTTTTGGACACTAAAATAATGACAAATTCAGTTTATTTTAATAAGTAACAATGAGAAAATTCGACTATGGCGAAACTTATATACCCTACCTACTATAATGTATAAAAATATTACAAAAACTAATTAAAATTTTTTTAAATTTTGAAAATTTCGATTTATTCAACTTTTTAAACAAAATAAACCTAAATATTGTGATTAGTTATATGATTTTGAATACAAAACTTCTGGAAAGTATGTCTAATAAAATTACTTAAGATTTGGAGTCCGGTCTGGTACATTCAGAAAATTTACTTTAACAAAATGTAGAAATTACAAACGAAATGATAAACTTATGATATATATCGTTTAAAAAAATCACGGGTGAAACTCATGAACTTTTGCGCAATTATAATAATACTACAATAGTTTACAATTTCGCTACTTTTTAGTTTATTCTTATTATTACAATGAAATCGTACCCGACCTATTAATGACTTTTAATTGTTTTTATTTATTGTTTTGTTTGAAAATTTGCGTTATTAAGTTAAAGTCCGTTGGTAAAATTTATATTAATATTTACTAAGGTATATACACATGTTTAACACAGTTTTGCAAATTGCTTTAAACAAAATATTCAATTTTTATTATTAATTTTTTTTTTTCATTCAAATATTCTTGTTATTTAGTTTGGCCATTAAATTTAACTAAAGAGCTTAAACATTTGCCAAGGTTGTGCTGGTGAGATAGCAAAGCCACAATATTTAAACTATAGTTTCAAAATGTTTTTTTCCATAACTTTAAAACTTGTTTTTGAATGATGTTTGCAACAAAATAAAAAAAACACAACAACTTTAGGCTTTGAAAACTTACCAATGGTATAGGTATTTATAATGTCTTACATTCAAGAATAAATAATAAATTTATCATTGAAATACTATTGAATTGCTTAACAGCAATCATCCTAAATAAATATGTTTAAATACTTGTTAAACCTTTTTTTAAGTACCCTACTTAACTATGCAAATGCATATTAATTTTATTTATTTACTCCTACAAAATTCTTTAAATTTATTTAATTCATCTAGACCTGATTGACGGCAAATTAAAATATTTATTAGACCAGTGGTCTCCTACAAAGCTAATATGCAAGTCCCCGCAAGTTTTGTTAGTTTTTTAATACAAAATAAGGAAAGAAAAAAAAACTAAATCAAATCAAAAACGTGTTAATTATTTTTCTTTTTAAACATTTCCGCCTTATTTATAACAATTTATTCAAATCCATTCATAAGCAAAAATTAAACGGTGAATTTTACTAATAGTTGAAATTTGCTGTAATGTTTCTGTTATTTTTGTTTTTTTTTTCTTTTAGTCATGAACTTGATTTTGAAAACAATTGTTTTGTCTTACTATAAGTATTAACCTAGTTTTATTAATTTTTTTTCCTATTGTCTATTCAATGTACTCGCCATTAGGCATAATATTATCACATTTTCTATTTCTAAATTTCAAGTGTAAAGTTTATTGAATTTGTATCTATTTGACCAGCACACTGTTAAACAAAAAACATTATAAATAAACAAAATTAATATGTATTTAATAAATGTTTTTTTCTAATGTTATTAATAATCAATTATTCATTAATTATTAATAAATTTTTTAAAATTATAGTAGAAAGAGTGTTCTAGTAAAAATGTTAAATTAAATATGCTTTCAAAGTTTATACTTATTTAATTAATTATTTATTTATTTGATTTTTTGTGAATCAGTTTTATTTATTAATTTAATAATCATGTCAAATGAGTTCTATTTATGTTTATTCATTTTCGATTTGTGGTCAAAGTTTAAAAATAATTGTATAACTTGAGGAAACAATCGTTTTGATGTATTATTAAATACTCTATACGTATTGGCTTTAAATAGAAATAGAATACATATGATTTATTATTAAATGTATATTAAGTTATTTTAATTATAACTTTGGTGTCCTCGATCAAGCAACAATAACTAAATAAGTTAATTTTTTGTTTTTGTTATAATTATCCACATAAAGCCCTGTAAAAATGAGTAGTGCAAGCGAAGTGCATGCTATTTTTTTTTTTTAAACAACATGATCCATGGCCTGCATTACATAGTACCATGTTGTCCCATAATTTTAGCAAATTTAAGATAAGTTTGATGTAGTGCATGTTTAGATTACTTGGTCCTCACATGTTAAATGGAGCATGTTTTTTAATATATTTGGGTTACTTTTAGACCAGTCCTAGTCCTTTACGGATAACTTTTTACACGCGTTTTTAGGTTTGATTTCATATTAATGTTTAAATAACACATGCCAACAAATTTTTAACTCGGAGAACAAAGTTATTTCTGTAAAGGATTGAACTACGTTGAAACCGAATCTAAATCTCATCAAGTTTTTGAGTTATCGTGTCCTAATGTTTGAAATCACCCATATTTCAGACGTCATTATAGCTCAAAGACAGATTTATATATAAAAACTCTTATGTCAACTGAAAGTTTAATCTCTCGTCTTTAAAATAAAGCTTTATTTTTATCTTTTTCGAGAAATCTTAGCCTAAGGCCAAAAAGGGAATTTTTTAATACATTATGCCTTTATTTTATGCCAAACTTGTATGTCATAATTGTTTCAATGTATACAATTGTTTAAATATCTCTTGTATTTACCTGAGATATCGTCCATTGAATTTGGGGCGACCAGTCACATTTGTTCGTCATAAGAAAAGTCCTTAATAAGACGGTTAAAGTTTTTGTAGATCCAAAAATAATATGTAATATTCCGCAAAAAATTGATTGTGGATTCTTTTTCTTATGATTTCAACACAGAAAAATTTATTTGTTTTATCCCAGGATTTCTTTATGAGATTTTTTTTAATGAAAATAGTTCGTAATAACCGATAATTCGTTATAACCGAGTACGTTATAAATTGTAGTTTTAAAATTAAGGTTATGACATCTCCAAGGGAAGAAGAAGATTCCAAAAAAGTTAAGCCTTTGTTTTAAAGTTGGCAGATTGCACATTCAGACTTTAATGATTTGCAACATAGATCATCATTTATGATTTGCAACATAATCATCTGAAGAATTTTTTAGAAAACTGCAGAATAAATACCGAAAAAAACACATTTTTCGGAGTTGTTTGTTTAATTTTCGTCCATAACTTTTAACATGGACTTTTTTTAGTGAAATATCAGAAAAATACGAAATTTTTTAAACCGAAATCACATGCCGCAGTTTTCTAAATGTAAAAATTTTATGAACTTTCAACACTACACGTCACTCGGCATTTTTATTAGACCACAATTTCCCAAGGTAAAAAAGTTCTGACGCGTATAGCTTCACGTGTTTAATTCTCTAAAGTTCGCAAGGGTTAAAGAAACTGACGTGTTGTTTTTTTAATTATGTTTCTGTTTTCAAATGTTTATTTTTATGGACTGATGTTAGACTTTTTATTAAAATAAGATTGTAAAATACAAATTATTTTAAAAATTTGGAACTTATTAAAATTGGCCTAAAATATATAATTTTATAAAGCCACATGATTTAAAGACTATTTTTTAAAGATTTTGAAAAATTTTCGTACATAAGTTAAGAAAAGATTTTAGAAATCCACTTAATAAAAATAAAGATTATTTTAAAAGTTAAAATTTAAAAAAAAAAATTAATTTCGAAATTTGCAATAAAATATTACATTGATATAACGGGCATTCATGTATAAACAATTTTAATTTATTTCGATTACAAGAACTGAAGCTAATTTAGTTTTGAGAAATACACGTTCTCCTTAAGTGGAGAACAGAATTAATGTTAAAACGTTTTAATTATTCAATATTAACTATCCTTATGACTGTTAATACATCATAATAAATTTATGAGTTTTTTTTATATTTTAACGCCTGATAACTTCTCACAGAAAATTGAAAAAGACGCAATTAATAACAAACATCTACTTTGTTGTAATACCTATATATTTTCAATACTTTTGCTATAGAACAACAAACAACTAAAGCAAGACGACAAGTAAGGTATTACTATATACATAATAGTATTAGTAGTATATGGGTTAAACGTAGAGGTCATATAGATTTACTAACAAAATAAACTTTTCCGTTACTTCACTAATTGATACTCTGGTAATTTTCATGTTTCCATAATGAAATTAGTTAATGGAAACCAACCGGCATTTGGTCGGTGGGTCATTCGTACATTCATACACTTGCTGGCTATTCGTACAATCGTATGTTGTTTAGTCGGATATTCTATACGAAGAAAAAAACAACCACAAAACTGTTGTTTCTTTTGTAAAATAATAATAATAATACTTTTGCAAAATTCTCTCATTTAATAAAAGAGCATACATACATATGTCATAAAATATGTTTCAAAGTAAATTAATAAAGTAGCGACACGAGTTGTTGTACAACAAACGTCTACAAAAACCACAGGCAATTTGTTTTTGTTCGAAATACTCACTTGTCAAAATTTGTTTACAAAAATGAACCAATAATTAATGGAAAATATGGCATTATTGTTGTACTTTCCAAAAATATGTTGTTATTTATATTAAAAGTCACATAGTTTTCTTTATTTTTTAAAAATTAGAACATTTTTAAAAATATTATACACTTAAAATACACTTTTTCACATTAAATACAACAAATTACTCAGAAATTTGTACAAAAGCAAGCGTTAAAATGAAAACAAATATGGCAACATAAACATTTTTGACAAGTAAGTCCACAAATAGCAAGTTTAAAAAAATAGTCAGCTGTTCAACTGAGTCTACTTTATAAATTTACTTTGATATGTTTGTTCTCTGTTTATATTTCTCTGATTTTCGACACACGACTTGAGGGGGAGCATATTACGTTGTCGAATGTATATATATAGAATATATGTACGTAAGGTACACTCACCTATCTCCTCTCAAAGCTAACGTCACTATTAGAACAAAATATTATAAAGCTATATAAAATGGGAAGAAAGCGAGCAGAAAAAAACAACAACAAAAGTTGTTTGGCTGCATCCCAACCATCGTATGATTTTATTTTGCTCAATTCCCATTCGTTTATATTTGAGTAACGCTATTTTATGAGATGGCATCAACAAACTGACAAACGCGTGTTTTTTTTAAATTGTTAAGCGGTTACTTTTAATACTCTAGTGTGTACCATAGCAGTACTAAAATATGCAAAAAGAAAATAATTATACTATATAGGTATATACATTTTTTTTATTTTCTATATTGTAATAACAAAAAATTAAAAAGAAAATTGTGTAAAAGAAAAACGGTTGAAATTGTTTCTTTTTTATGGAAAATTGAAAGTGTAATTGTTATTGAAAAACACATGTTGTCTTTGCCATTTTCTCTACCGTCTTGTAATAAAACTGAAAATTATAAAAACTAAATTATTTGAAATTACATTCTCTATTTTTCCATGCTAACTTAAAATTATCAATACCCCGTTGATTGTCTGTCTGAATTACTGTCTATTTAGTTGTGCTTTAATTGTTTAGGAGAGTTAATTGAGATTTACTTACTATTTCATTTATAAAAAGTACTTTTTTAACTGTTTAGGACTTTTTTTTAGTATTTTTTAAGAGAAAAATACTACATTATTCTAAATTTAAGCTGAAAAGGTTACGTAGATTCGAAGTTTTACCAATTTTAAACATTATTTTTAACAATTTGAACCTGGAAACGTTCATTTCATGTTCATTTTCTACAGTTGATGAAATTTGCAAAACTATTGCATAAGGATCTTAAAAATATCCAAAATTGACCTGAAATAAATTCGAAAATAAAATCTAATGCGATTACAATTTTCGATTACTACTTAACTTTACTTACAAACATTAAACCGCTTCTCAAACCTAATTGAAAATTTAATTATTAGCTAAAACTAATTTGTACTTGGTCCTTGCAAAAATCAACAGTTGAAAGTTCAGAAACAGTGAGTTTCTTCAGTGGATTATCACGCGTCTTGTAAATATGCCTAAGCCTTAAACCAAAATAAAATGTCTACCAAACAAACATAACCTTTGCAAATGTTCAGTTTAGTCCCAATAACAAAAAAGTACCAACAACTTTGTTTGCATATTATTCATTAAATTTAGGGGTGGCACGAGCAAAAGTTTATTGTGTGAGTTTAGCTTTTTTTCCAAATTGTATATAAAAACAAACAAAATACCAGATAACATTGTTGATTCTAATCGTAAAAAAGTACTTTATCATTTGTTTATATTTTTGCATAACTTTTTTTTTTAATTTCAACTAAACATCTCTATTGTTTTTAAATACATATACATCTTATAAAAATCAAATAAAACATATAAACATGTCGGAGGGTACAAGCAACTGCTAGAGAAACAAGAGAAATCTCAGATTCTTGTCAAGTATTTTTCCATTTCTATGTATTTCGTAGTTTAGTTTACAATTGTATTCTCTTTAGTGTAGTTGCCAGACACGCACGTTGTTGAGCAACTGAAAACTAAACTAAATTAAAAAAAAAAAAAATACCCTTCCACTTTACTCAGCCAGGCAGGAATTAAATATTTAATGGTAATTTAAATTTAATTACTTATAATTACAACAATACGAGTATAAATAAATATAACTTGTTATAAAATAGTGAAATTGTTTTTTAAATGTTAATAATATTTTCATTTTGTATTCTAGCATCATGCCGCCAAACGCTGCTCCCGCTTCTCAAACGATTACTGAATCGCTTTTAGCTGCTGGTGGTATTTCCGAAGGTAATCCTAAAGTTTTGACTGAAGCCACCACCGGTGTCTTGTTCGAGCAAGATGCTGAAACAATTGATGGTGGTTTGGTAAAGGATATTGAAAAATTGAAAAAGGCTGAAAAACGTAAACTGAAATTGGTATGGCGTAATATAATTGCATTCGGTTATTTGCATTTGGCTGCATTATATGGCGCTTATCTTATCTGCACTTCGGCCAAATGGCAAACCATAGCTTTTGGTAAGTTTTTTTTTTAATTTGTTTTGCTATTAGTTGTAATCATTATTGTAGTTTAAAGGTACCTTTAATGGTATGAATGAATCACTTAAAATTTTATTTATTATTTGCTGCTGAGAACACACTTTGAGATTTTTTTTGTTGATTTGGTTTTCTTCTATGTAGATGTTGTTCTAACAACAGTTATATATTGTTGTATATTTTATAATTTTTTGCTTTTATTCATCTTTAAAAAGATTATATAAAGTTTAGGTAATTCTTTATATTACTACGTTTTTACTTTATAAAGAACTTTATTGTTTTTTTTTTACAAACAAAAATCTTTGAAATTTTACACAAAATAAGTGATGTTATGAGAATATTTGCTTATAAGCATTTCAGTTTTTTGTATAATTATTTAATCATAATTACATTGTGTGAATAGTTAAAAAATCGGTAATTTTTTAATAAAAACTATTCTTTATAATGAGTTCAAAGCAATTTAGAAAAAACAATGTGAAATTACATGATCTCAAATGTAAACAGTGGTTTCAATTTATATTTAAGCTTGGAACGGTTGCATCACATTTTGTCTTGCACAGATTAATGATTCGATGTCAAAAAACCAAATCTATGTTTCCTGAGTAGAGAACTTTATCCTGGCAAAATATCTTTAAAAACAATATTCCAAACAAGTAAACATTTCCGGTATAATTTCCCAACTCTGCTTCACCTTGCATTGAAAAAGTCTCGCATTGAGTTTTATATCAATTTTTGAAAGACAAAAATAAATTCAATTAAATTATAACAAAATTTTGTAGCAAATTTATGTATATATTTTTATTTAAAGTAAATAAATATTTTTGTTAAAAATTATTTCGCAAAATTTTTGTTCACAATTTGAGAAAAATTTCAACGTAATTTTAAACAAAAAATGGATGCATTTAAAGTACCCAAAAAAGTTAACCGTCATGTTTTAAAGGCGCTTAACTTTTTAAGCCATGGCAAAGCAGAAGATGAAGTTAGTACAGAGCAGATTTTAAACCAAGTTAAATATCAAATGAGAAATTTAGTGCCCGTACCCAATATTGATATGGTCATACAGAAATCATTGAAAAATTTAAGTGATATTGGTTTGATTGATAGGACGGCACCACAAAGATTTGCCATGGGACGTTCTTATGCTCCGTCTTCGGCGCCTAAGGCCAATAAACCCAAAACAGTGAATCGCAATATATTTAAGCCCAGTGTAAGTTTTTAAAGAAAGTTTTTTGATTGTCTGTTACAAGTGTTAATAATTTTAGGTTTCACGCAAGAGAAGCAGCAGTCGATTAAACCCCAATTTTAGACGGGCTCAATATGACAGCGAGGAGTCTTTGTCCGGCGATGAATATGATCATGCACGCAAACGTATACGTACTAATACCAAAAAAATTAAACACTCTGGTCGCAATACCGAATTGCCCAAAGCCCGACAACATTTCCGTTTTAAAAATATCGCCTTAGCAGATCCCCTATCTAATCCCTCACCCCTTTATATGAGGGATTATGAATCTGACAGTATTTTCGAGCAAAATCAAGAAATGGCAGTTTACATTGGTCCTATAAGGAATTCAAATAACAATTTGGATGTAACTAATATAACACCAAGAGAACCTTTAGAAATCAATGAAATTTTAAATGATGATCAAACAGATAATATGAACAATAGCCAAAATCCTAAAGAAGCCTCTTTTGAGGTGGTGGAACTCTTTTTAAATAGTAACAATAACTATGAAACTGCAAATAAATCTAATTCTCAAACGAATTCCCAGTCTGATGACCCCCCCTCAAAGACTAGTCTTGATACAAATGTTTCGACAAATGAAAAATCCAAAACCTCTGTTTCAGCTACTCAATCCCAAACGATTACTTTGGAGAATTAATTGTCTAGTCTATTTTTATTATTTCATTACTTTTTATTTAAATTGTGTGAATTGCCGTTTGTTATATTGTTTATTTTGCACTTTTATAAATTAATTTAAAACAATGTTGCTTACTAAAAAAGAATTGCATTTTAATTGAAGAAAGAAAATGTGTTTGCATAAAATTAACATGACACATCGTTATACTTATTTAACTATGCGCAGTTAATTATAATATTAATTACACGCTTTATGTTTCTATACAGAACATCAATCAATAATGTCAAAAGTGTTTGTCTTTTGATTGTTTTAAATGCATTAATATATTCTTTTAGCAGGCGTACAAAGACAAATTCAAATGCATATTTTATAGATTAACATAATATGTAGTAATTTCATTGCAGATAATACAATTAAAATATTCTAAATAACTATTGACGTCTTCTTTTAGCTTTCGGTTTGTACCTTATCTCTGGCTTGGGTATTACAGCCGGTGCCCATAGATTGTGGGCCCATCGTTCATACAAAGCCAAATGGCCATTGCGTTTAATATTGATGATCTTCAATACAATTGCTTTCCAAGATGCCGCCTATCACTGGTCTCGTGATCACCGTGTACATCACAAATATTCCGAAACCGATGCTGATCCTCACAATGCCACCCGCGGCTTCTTCTTCTCCCATATTGGCTGGTTATTGTGCAAGAAACATCCCGAAGTTAAAGCCAAGGGTAAGGGTGTCGATATGAGCGATTTGAGAAATGATAAAATCATCATGTTCCAAAAGAAGTACGTACTTGAGTTTAATATTCCTATAATTCCTGTATATTAATTCACTTTGTTTTCTATTTGTTTTACAGATACTACATGATTTTGATGCCTCTGTTGTGTTTCCTTTTGCCCACTACGATTCCCATGTACGGCTGGAATGAAAGTTTCATCAACTCTTGGTTTGTGGCCACCATGTTCCGTTGGTGTTTTGTTTTGAATGTTACCTGGTTGGTCAACAGTGCTGCTCACAAATTCGGCGGCAAACCTTACGATAAGTAAGTTTTTTCTAGTATTTCGAAAACTTAAACTAGTATATTGACTGTTTTTCGATGTTAATTTTTTAAATTTTTTATCTTTATTTCCTTCAGATACATCAACCCTGCCGAAAACTCCTCAGTTGCTATTTTGGCTTTTGGCGAAGGCTGGCATAACTATCATCATGTTTTCCCTTGGGATTACAAAACCGCCGAATTCGGTCAATACTCCATGAACTTAACCACAGCTTTTATTGATTTCTTTGCCAAAATTGGCTGGGCCTACGATTTAAAAACAGTTTCCGCTGATATTATCAAGAAACGTGTGAAACGTACTGGTGATGGTTCTCACGAAATCTGGGGTTGGGGCGATAAGGATCAACCTAAAGAAGAAATTGATGCTGCTGTTATAATCAACAAAAAAGATGAATAAACTCTATGTATTAGCAGTATCAAACGTCCATTCACTAAAAGAAAATATTATTAGAAAACCAACAACAACAACAACTAAAAAATCAGGGATAAAATGAAGGGAAGGTGTGCTCTAAACCAAAAAATACCAAAAAACACACAAACTAAAACTTTAAAAACAACCTAAAGTATAGAGTCGTCGTCATTTTTATAGTTTGTCATAAAAACAAAACAACAATGAAATAAAGAAAAATTCCTTAACAATTCCTTTCTATTAAAAAATGAAGAAAAACAAATGCTAAAAGGTGGTGAATTCGAAAATTGTTGTGATCTCATCACCAAACAAATGGCAACAAACAAAAGCTAAAAACAACATAATTTCAACTGAAAACTGAAATTTTACGAGTTCCTAGAACTCTTTAAACAAATTATATTATATATTAAACTAAATATATTGATAACATACACATACACCAAAATAAAATCAATACAACATTTTTCTTTGTTCCCGTATATTCCATTTTAAAGACTAAACAACAAAAACAAACCAACAAATCCCTTATTAAAGCACGCTTTCTTACTTCTTTTTTTATATGTAATTATAAATAAATTAAAACTACATGTCTGGCACATTAAAATTAAACAAACAAACTTTTCTTTTTGTGTAAATTAAACCAAGATTCTTTAAGAATCTTAGTTAAACAAAGAACGGCTGCTGCTATACAACAATTTAAAAACAGCACAAATATTTGGACCCCTGCAGTAGAACACCTTAGGGTTCCATATAACGAAATCATGTTAATTCCTTAACCCTTACTACTTTCTTTCCAACCCGTCCCTTTCATTTTATTATACACATGTATTTAATAAAGCTTTACCAAATATAATTTTTCAAAATCTTTAAAAACACCCAAATATTTTCTATAAGCTTTGGAACCAACAATCCCCAAAGAGCTTAAAAAATAAGACATACAAAACAAGAAAGGTTGAAAATTACTGAAAAAAGTATAACTGATTTTGATTTAGAAGAAATAAAAACTAAAACACTTATTCTTATTTAATAGATTTATATATGTAAATGTTATATAACTCCCCCTATCTCTTTCCATTGCTCTTAGAGAGATACTGGTAGATGAAATGAAAAATAAATAAAAAATATATTAAATATAAAAACAAAACCTTAACAGAATTGTTATTAACTTTACGTTGTTTGTAACACTTTTAAATCTTTATGTATGTGTGAATTCATATTTGGATTTAAAATAAAAATATTAAGTTAAATCGGAAAAAACAACTATTAATGTAAAACCAACAACAAAATTCTTATTAATGTGAAAATAAATTCCATAAAAAACACTTAAAAGGAAACATTTAATTACTATTAATAGAAAACTAATCATCTAATAAAAAATATTGAATACAATTTGTTAGCTCTTGGAAAAAATACATGAAATTGTTTTAATTCACAAGAAAGTAGAATGGTACTTTGCAAATGTGCAACCAATTGACTGACTGCTCAAGTTTATATGATATTAAGGTCTATAAGAACAAACATAATAATTTTCAGGATAATAATAACCACCAAAATAATCGGTTAGGCGGCTTAAATGTAATTGTCTAAAATTTATACTACGACGCCATCTAACGGATCGTTTTAAAACTTAACAGGAACACTTCTCAAAATCTCTCGATTATATGCATATTTGAAGTTTTATCCCATTATGTGCTGTAGTTCTTGAGTTTATCGATTATAAACAAACATTAGTATTTTATATAGATATAGACTGGTGTAGGGTATAATATGGTCGCCCATGTCCTACTATACATTCGAAAAGTCGGAATTTGTTTGATAAATTTTATTTCTTGTGAAATATCGAAATTTTGGATCTTTGTTAAAAAAGTAATGGAAAAAATTTGGTATTTCAATTCGAAATTTTCTCCGTTTGGTAACTTTAACATTAAATTAACAACTTACAAAAACGTAGTTACGATCGCAATGCAGAATACAGGCAATCGTAAAGCATTGAAATAATATGGAACTGCTTCTTCTTCTTTTTCTTATGATTCCGTTTTTTGTTGGAATACCAATTTTCGATCGTAGCGTAACTGAATGCGGAAACGTAATCGAAATGCAGAATAGGGGTGATTTATTTAATATTTTTTGTCAACTCTTTCGCATAGTTTTATATTAAAAACTTAGTTTTAGAAAAGAACTAGACTTGATTCCATCCGCATCCAACCGATTTTCGATTTCCTGTCAACTTGCACTTAACAAAATTGAAATAAAAAGCTATATTTTGATATAATGTATAAGTAAAAACTAAAATGCCGCATATATCACTAATTATTTTAGTTCAGGACTTTTTAGCGTTTTACATGAGTTAATCTCATTTAACAATTAATTAACATTAGTAGTAATAATAAAAAATATAAATCAATTTATTCGTTTTTGGGTTTATCTGACTCTTCAGTTTCTTTAGGGGTTTCCTTTTTCTCTTTCTTCTTTTGTTTCTCCTCTTTCAATTTCTTTTCGGCTTCAATTTTTGCCCTTTCCTTGGCTTGTTTTTCGGCTTCAACTTTAGCAGCAGCTTCGGCCACTTGTTCATCATCCCAATCGGCCATGGACTTGTCGCGTTTAAGCCAAGATTCAGCAGTATCTTCTTTGAAAGCTAAAATGATTGAATAAATATTTTAAAAGTATTTTTAATGCAAATTATATTAAATATACTTACTGCTATTAAACCATTTAATGCCCTCTTGCATTTGATCTATTATATCCTTGGAGGTGTACATAATTTCATTTTGTATGGCCTGTTGGAAGTTGGCCGCATCAAAGACTGAGGAATATAAGGAATTTCTATCGTGGTTTAGGGCACTTTGGGGGAATTTAGCCAGTTGATGGGCCAATTCCAAGGCCTTGATAAGAGCATTGCCTGTGGGTACTATACGATTGGCGATGCCAATTTGATGAGCTTCTTCGGCGCAGATTTGTCTGCCTGTTAGAATCAAATCTAAAGCTCTAGAGAAACCCACCATGGCGGGCAAACGAGCAGTGCCACCATCTATGACGGGTACTCCAAAACGTCTATTGAAAAATCCCAATACAGCGGACTCTTCCATAACACGCAAGTCACACATTAGAGCCAATTCCAGACCGTTTGCTATACAATAGCCATTAATACCGCACACTACGGGTTTGTGTATATGACGTCTGGTAGGACCAACTGAACCCTCTGGCATCATTAACATTTCCATTGACACTTGACCCTCATCACTAGTGGCCATTTCCAAAATATCGAAACCCGCACAAAATGAACCACCCACGCCATACAGAACAGCTATCGGAGAGGTTTCATCGGCCTCAAAGGTTCTGAAAGCATCACACAATTTGGCTGCCGTCTTGGCATTAATGGCATTTCGACATTGAGGCCGGTTAATGCCAATAAGTGTTATATTTTTGTCTTTGTCTATTAATATGGACTGTTCTTCCTCCTGGGCTTTAGAGTCGGCTGCATCTAAAATAGTGTATCAAAATTAAAATCCACATTGATAATTATGTCACCCAATCATAATTGCTACTTACCTCCTTTGAGAAGGCGTGCTGAGGCACAAATATTACGATGAGCTGTAGCAAAATTAATATCGACAATTTTGCACAATTGTCTGGTTAGTTGTTGAAACATTTTGTTTAAATTCAATATATTGTTTATTAATTATGTTTATTACACTTTTTTATGAATAAATAAATAATATTCCGTTCAAAAGCCGGAAAAATAAATAAATTTTGCAAAAAACTATTGCCAATTGTTTTTGACAGTCATATGTTTGGTTGAAATATAATTCTCTTAAATATTTTTCTCTCTTTCTTCTTGTAAACTTATCGATAACCTAGCGATTACCAACAAACAGTGGCGGCTTTTTTTTAGTACACTATAATAAAAATAATAGATAAATCAATATATTTTATTAATTAAAAAAAAAATAGTATTAAAATGCTACATTATTATTTTCATTAATAGTTTATTTGTTAAAAAAACTTATTTACCTTTAACATAAGTGTTATTGCCATATTAAAGAGACTACTGTTTTTGCGATTTTTTTTATCTTCTGGCAACATCATTACCCAATATTTACTTTAAATTTTGCAAAAAAAAATGTTTATCAAAACATTGGGATTTTTTAAGAAAAATGTAAAATTTTCAAAAAATATAAATAATTGCGTAAAAAGCAAGAGGTTTTTCACAAGTAGTCCAATATTTAAACAAAATGGTTAGTTTATAATTAAGTAAAAATTTAAAATTCGTTCATAACTAGGTAATCTTTTCTAGAAACACCAGCCGAAGATACTATAGTAGTGGATAAAGATGAACATATCACTTTGATTGGCATAAATCGCCCAAAGCAGCGTAATGCCATCGATTTTGATACAGCCGAGAAACTATCCATGGCTTTGAGTAATTTTGAGGCCGATGAAAGTTCTCCAATTGCTGTACTTTACGGTGTAGGTGGTACGTTTTGTGCCGGTTACGACATTCAAGAACTTGAGGCTCAAAGTGAGAAGGGTAGTTTGGATTTTTTGTTACGTCATGAAGGTTCTGTAGGACCGACACGTCGTCAATGTGGCAAGCCTCTCATATGTGGAATTAGTGGTTTTTGTGTGGCCAGTGGTTTGGAATTGGCTTTAATGTGTGATTTAAGGGTAATGGAAGAAACTGCCATATTGGGATTCTTCAATAGGCGCTTTGGTGTGCCTATGAGTGATGGAGGCACAGCTCGTTTAGCCTCTATGATTGGCTATTCTAGGGCTTTAGATCTTTTAATGAGTGGACGTCGCGTGACCGGCAAAGAAGCTTTAGAAATTGGTTTAGTAAATCGCTTGGTGGCTACCGGTACTGCTTTAGGTCAAGCTGTGAATTTAGCTTTTTCCATCGTAAAGTTTCCTCAAGCCTCTGTAGCACACGATCGTGATGCTCTCTATACAAATGCTTATACACGTCATGGTTTTCAGGCTTCAATGCAAACAGAAGTTATGAATACTTCAAGACAAGTTTTGGCTGAACTTAAGGAAGGTGTGCAACGTTTTAAGAAATGTAAGTAAAACTTTACCGTTTGTTCATCTAAATGATATGAAATATTGATCTTTATTTCATTTCTTTTCTAGCTGAAACCAAAGGCTCCAAAACCGATTCATTTCTTGTTAAACCAAAGCCAATCCCAGATTGGGAAAAATCGGAAATTGAACAGGAAAATAAAAATAAATCGAATAAGTAAATTAAGAATCAGGTATCATTTTATTCATTATTTCCGATTCGTTGTAGTGTAGCAAAGTAGAAGTAATGATGTAATAAGTGCATCCTAGTAGAATTGTTAATTATTTGATATCATTTTGATCTATTATAAAATATATAAATTTACATACAAATAATTATTTCGTCATATGAAATCCAAAAGGCCCTAAGTTCCAAAAAAAGTAAATATCGACTTTTTGATTGATTATGATGCACCGTATCATGTTCCTGCTAAATTTTACATTCCTACAATTAAAATCAACATCCCTATCATAGAAATTATAAAAGGTTATGTTCTAAAATTCATGAAAACTTTAAAATTATTTTGAATTTTTAACTTCGAAACTGTGAAATGTCATATGTTAGCATCGGCCTATTTGACCAACAAAAACTGATTTGAATTTTGTTGAAAATGTTAAAACTTACTATTTTTTAATGTAACTTACGCCCTTTAGGGTTTCAGAAAAAATAAATTCTCAAGGGCGTAAGTTTCATATCTCCGTAAGTAAAACAAAAACCGCACATTTTTCTTCAAATAATAATTTATCAATAAGAAATAAGCTTAACTTGAGAAAATGTTGAACATTTTTGGTTTATTTATCATTTCAGGCGGTTTTTTGCTTCTCCTGAAAAATTTGTTCAATGTAACTTAGGGCTTTTTAGATTTCATATGACGATTTGTTGTTATTTTTATTAATATTTGTGAATCATTATTCTCTGAGTATTAAAACTTATGTTATAAGATAATAAAAGCGCTTTGCAAATTATTACAAACAGGTTATGTGGTAAGATTTTTTAACCCTATAATTTGGAAACAGCTTTAGAAAGGTCGACTTCGCTTCGCTTCCGATAATTCTTTCCTGACTGATACAACGGTTGATACAACTGTCCGCGCGTTGATAAACTTTGGCCGAATATGACTCGGCTCGTTCCGATGATACAATTGTCGTGTGAACGTTGTGCAGTTTATAATCCTATTGTCTTAGTTTGGATCTGGCTGTGTTTTCTAGTTTAATTATACATAGTTCAGTTCTAGTTTAGTTCTAATTAGGGTTCTATAGTTGAAACGAAAAGTCGACTTTTCGACTTTTTTCATTTAGTTAAAAGTGGACTTTTCGACTTTTTGCATTTTATGAAAAGTCGATTTTTCGACTTTTCGACTTTTTTCATTTAAATAAAAGTCGACTTTTAGACTTTTATAGACTATAAGTATTTTATAAATAGTCGACTTTTCGACTTTTTTCGACCTTTTCCGACTTTTTTCGACTTTTCGACTTTTTTCGGCTTTTCGACTTTTTCCGACTTTTTTCGACTTTTCGATTTTTTCCGACTTTTCGATTTTTTCGACTTTTTGACTATTTTCGACTTCTTTCTACTTTTTTCCGACTATTTTTTGACTTTTTTCCAGTTTTTCCGACTATTTTAGAGTTTTTGACTTTTTTTCCATTTTTTCTAAATTTTTGACTATTTTTTACTTGTTTCTACAATTTTCGATTTTTCGACTTTTCGACTTTTTCCGACTTTTTTCGACTTTTTCCGACTTTTCGACTTTTTTCGACTTTCTTCGACTTTATTCGACTTATCGACTTTTTTCGACTTATCGACTTTTTTCGAGTTTCAGACTATTCGACTTTTCGGCTTTTTTCGACTTTTATTCACAAAGTCGACTTTTCGACTTTTTTCACAGACGATAGTCGAGTTATCGACTTTTTTGGAACAAAATAGTCGACTTCGACTTTTTTCGACAAAAAGTCGATTGTTCGATTATTCGAAAGTCGATTTATAGAACCCCAGTTCTAATTCAGTTCTGGTTCAGTTCTAGTTCAGTTCTAATTCAGTTCTAGTTCAGTTCTAGCTCAGTTCTAATTCAGTTCTATTTCAGTTCTATTTCAGTTTTATTTCAGTTCTAGTTCCAGTAACCATAAGCAAATCCATTACGATCAATGTTTTAATACTTACACGCTCCATTGTTTTCTTTATGATTTATGAAAGCAATGTACGTATGATCATTTTTAAACAAAATATACATATGTTGCTCATACGCTTTCACCATTGTTAATCCTTAAGGTGCGTATAATTAATAATAAATTCATCATGAAGTTTTTATAATAAAAAACAAAAAGTAAAATTTTTTTGTTTTATTGATATAAGATATTTTTATTCAAATATTGCACTTTAGATTTTTTTTTTTTTGGTTTTTATTTTTTTAATTACAAAAAAGTTTAGAAATAAGAAGAGTTAGAAGAAAAAAATGGAACGGAGTTTTTCTTTGTTGTTGTTGTTGTTCTTATATGTTTACTCTTTAAAATTACACGGAGCTAAACAAATTTTAATTTTAAATTTAAAATACAAATTAAAAAAATGTTTAAAACATTCTTATTACATACATTATATTAAATACCATAAGAATAATAAGAATTCACAAGAATTTATCAAAATACAAACAGGTTTTCAATATTTTGTTGATCATTAAAAGATTTTTTATAGCCGTTTTAACATTCACTTACAATACATGCACACACACGTTTAAAAAGCACAGCATTAATGTTTTAATATAATTATAATTATATTATTACTAATAATAATACAAATTTTAAGCTTAAAAATTATACATTATAATTTTTTACGTAATAATTTTTAATTAATTTAATACAAATTAAAAAAAAAATAATAAAATTAATTACATATTGCACACCTAAAGTCGTTTAGTTTTTTTGTTTTTCTTGGTTGATTTTTCTGTGTTACTTAAATTACATACAATTTTATACTAAATTAAGTGTTTGTTTTCTATATTATGGTAAATTTTCTATTACAACACATTTTCAATATTACACCATTTTTAAAACTTTGTTAAAAGATCAATTTTATTAGAGTTAAAAATAAAATATTAATGTTTACAGGAAAAATTGTTAGTACTTGCTTGAAAATCACTTAAAGCATTATATTATTGTGATTCAAAACTTCGTCTAAAATGCTTTTTAAGTTCCAAAACAGTTTTTAGAACCGATCAACGTCTCATCTTCCTTTTCATTTCATTCAGAGAATTTAAGAATTTAAATTTAAAAATGTTAAAATATTCTTAAACAAAATTTTGAAATGGTGTAAATACAACAAAATATTTATGCTGTGTTTATCTCCTAAAATAATGCATTTCACTATAATTTTAATATTAATCTAAAGGTATGTTGTCTGCATGTATATTTCTATATATACTATGTACAACAATAGTTTTGCATGAATTTTTGTTTTCTTTGGAAATGCTAAAATATAATTTTTCCTCATTATTTTCTATAAGTGTATGTATGTATTTTTATGTATATAGTAAAGTTTTGTTTTTTTAGAATCATAAGCTACAACCTAAGTTGATTTTTTATTTTAATATTTTTATGGAAATTTCCTTTATGTCTGACTCATTTGTTCAACATAATTATTTTAAGCGTTGTGTTACATTAGCTAGAGCCACAGCAAAAGCTTGTAATGCTGAAAATGGATACTGAAAATCTAAGGTATAGGCATTGCCATCTATTCGTCCAAATTGCATGACCTTTTTTAAAATAGAAAAAGAATGTAGTGAAATATATGTATATTTTTATTTAATTATATTTTAAAATTTACCTGTTTTCCACGAAATTCAATTTGGAAATTTTTTGCTGATTCTTGAGTAACACGACCGCCAAAGTCCAGTTGATAGACTTGACTCATTTCATTCCACATGGGCGCTTTATTGTGCATTACAAACTCCCGTCGCACAGGTGCTGGATTGCTGCAGTTGGAGGTGCCATTCGGTTCTATTCTTCCACGTTTTAACTAAAATATTAATACACAAATCAGTTAATTTGAAGAAAAAAATGTAAAAAGCCTTCTTTCTACCTTTTGTCGAAGTTGAGCCTTTTGAAATGTTTCTAAATCACGATACTGTTTACTACAACCATTATTTGAATTTTCCTCACCGGAACCATTCGTTCCATTGCCCTCGTCATCCGAACTATCAATAATGTTTTGTTTTTTATTTCGTTGGCGTCTAAGTAAAAGTGGCGAATTTAAAATATTACGTATAGGTGAACTGCTTTGGTAACGTTTATTCTTTTTGCTGCTTGCCGGTGAGGCGGGCGAACTGCGTGGCAAACGTTGTGGTGAGGAGGGTGGTGTTAAACGACCTTCATCCAGGTCTCTTAGTCTACTAATAATATTTTCTAAAGTTGTAAGGGCCTATATAAATGGAATAAGAAAATAAACTATTAGAAGTTATTGATCTTTATTTCTATTGCCACAACTACAATACCTGAGTATGCAGTGAAACAGAAGCTCTTGACTCTACAGGTGTAGCCTCTATCGCTATTTCATTACGGGAGTCAGTTAAGCGTTGCTCTTGATTATTCGTGGCATTTGAAGTCTGCTGTTTGCTTTCGCCGCCATTAGCTGTTTGTTTTGATTCCTTGCGTCTCCAACGTCCTTCGGTTAGTTGTTTGTATAAATTAAAACCATGTTCATTACGTCGTCCCAATGTGGGGGAAGATGTATCTGTGGAGTTGCGATTGCCAAAGCGGTGTTTTCGTGTGAAGAGAGGACTATCCGTAAAACTGGTTATAACATCAATTCTACGTTTTGGTAAACTTTCTGAAGATTTTTTGTTAAGCAATTCACTTTCGCTGGCGACCTCTTTGCTGGAGCTGACCTCTAGATCCAGTTTAATAATTTCATCACTTGATGTAGGAGATGTTTTGCAACGTTTACAATCTTCACTTGGATTGGGCACATTGGAGCAGGTGAAACAGGCTGTTTTGGCGGATGCTGTGCCTGCGGTTGAACTTTCTTTGATTTCGTTTAGTTTATCTAATTGTTTGCTAGTAGTTTTTGTTTGAGCTGACAACAAATCACAGGAATCTAAACTTTTAGATTTGCCCGTAAATAAAAGTTTAGGTTTATGTGGGTCCTGTTTAAAAAATACAAAATATTACGTTCAATAAGAATAATAAGGTATTCATGATTCTAACTTACCCCTTGTTGAGACTTTTTCTTACGATTTGTTTTTCGGTTATCCACCAATATCAGCCGCTTATTGGGAGCTTCTCTACGCAATGCAGTGAGAGCTTCATCGGATGGTGTTATGGCTACTGAATCCAAATAACCCACACTACAACTACGTGTTATGACATCGGGTACTGCAGGTGCTATCGACACCACGGTGGGTGTTCTTTTCATGGGATTTTCTATCACCGCTATAGGTGAAGGTGTAATAGCTGCTGCTCCCACTATCTGCGGCTGTACTATGGGCGATTGTGTTTCATCATCTATATAAAGTATATCGCGTTTTTTGGATGTCGATGGCAACTGCGTGGTTTTCAGTTTGTTTGCATCCATTCTTTCTAAATTAAGGTTAAGATTAAGAGGCACTGGATTGACATGACTGTTAGCTGAACGTATGGTTTCAGACATAAGAGCATTTTTAACCTGGACGACATTGTTGGCGTAGTCATTATTGCTGGAATATGACATAAGCGTCGTTTGGCCAGCTGCCGAAACGGCTGGTCGTTCAAATATAATATCAGTAGGAGCTACAGCATTTTTGGGTGATTGTAATGTTGGGACGGAACCATCGTTGAACAATGGCGATATGGCGTGACGTGATTGGCCACAAGAACCACCATTCGAACGTGAATAGCTAGAAGTTATGGTCTTGGGACGTAATATTTTGTGATTGTTTGAACTGTTATGCATAATGGCCGAGGCTGAGGTGGAGGGTAAAGCTTCTGGTGATTCACTAGTTGAATCATCATCATAAGATTCTGCTCTAGCCAAAGGACTTTTACCTTGGATACCCGACATTTGGTTACCATTCGGTGAATTCCTGTGTCTAGACAATAGGCGATTTGGCCTAGGTGACATTGGTGCTATGGGTGGTGCAATTTCATTAAGTTTTCTTGTTATTATATTTCCACCTCCTCCGGCGCATGCACCTCCACCGCCTCCACTATCAACAGGATTTGCTACTTCTGTGGCAGCTGCTGTTGTCTGCGTTCTCTTGGCCGCCGTATGATTTAACAAGTTCTCATCTTCGTCTTCAGAAAAGAGATTCGGATTAAAGCTGGGATCCGGTCCAAGTGGGAAATCATCTCTTAATTCGGTTATCACTAGAGTCATTTGACGGGGTTGCAAGTGCAGCAGGGACGTTTTATAGGTAACTTGGCCTAAGTTTGCCGGGACGGTTTTTGCAAGTCCATGTATTTTAAATTTGGTACCCCAAATATTAGAGGTAACCTCAACCAATTTCACTTCCTAAAATAGAAATTGAGTTTGGAATAAAACTATGCCTATGGGAAAACGTTAAATATTTACAAACCTCTGGTAGTGTATCCACATAAGCGAGTTCATCTAAAGCATCACCATTATCACTGCCAGTGGTAAGAGTATTTCTATCATTATTATTTGAGCCATGACGCTTTTGTTGACGTATCTTACGTTTACGAGGCGTATGAGGCGAGCCTCTTAAACGTTCCTCGTATTCACTGTCAGAAGAATCAGTACGACTTTTGGCGGTAGTGCTAGTCGATTGACTGGACGATGAAGAACTTTTCGAACTGGGAGAATGGTGGAAAAAGTCCGAAGATTCTGTAATAAACAAATTAAAAGTTCATAGTTTCTCTTTAAAGACTAATTATATTTATTTGTTACCATTCACTTGCGGATCGAATATAACAAATTCTGGACGTATTTTGGAAGTTCTTTTGCCTTTAAGCAACGGTACCAACCCGCCAAGATATTCCAAATATAGTGTATAACAGGTACCAGAACTAATATTTGAATCATCATCATGACGTATCATGGTGCAATGTAAACGCGTCGAACATATCGGCGGCCGGGAAACGAATTCTCTAAGAGATTTTAAATCAGGTACACAGCACTAAATATAACAAAAGTAAGATATAAGAATAAAACTAATGGAATTTTGTTGTGATTCACTTACTCGAATAGTTTGAGCAAATAAATTGCCAATAAGAGTCTTAATTCTTGAAGGCAAAGGCAACAATGGCAATAATGTTTCGGATCCTATACTAGCTTGTATTTGTAGACGACACAGTAACTGTAAAGAAGCCACACGTCTCGACACCCAAGCTATATGAACTTGGGTGCCTGTAGCAATAAACAAACGTTTATCATTGTGACCCCAGGTTAAGGCCGACACTGGTGCTGTCGAATTGGGTATATGGGCCTGATAAAGTAAAGCTCCTGTTTCTGTGTAAAATTTCAAAACATTTTCATACACCGTGCCATTAAGAGGATCATTAATGTTAACGGTTTTATTAGAGGTGCCGGCCACAGCCAAAAGTTCACGGGAATTACTCCATTCCATAACCATACCCAGAGACCCATCAAGGCCTGTATTGATATGTGAAGGTGAAACATCATCAAATGACTTGAGTAAATAAATAAAACCATTTTGAAAACTAACGGCCAAAACAAATGAACGTTTAGCTGGAATATAAAGAAAATATGGCACTAATCTTTAAAAAATATAAAAATTATTAACATACCGGCATTGGTCACACCCGGTTCTGATTCTTCACCCTCTTCCATTTTAAATTTCTCACAAGACCAAGACATGGATGTAATGCCAACATCATTGCACAATTGCACTTGAGAAACCATGGCACCATGAACATCCATGACTATCACTTGACCTTGCGTAGTGCCAAAGTACACCTGTTGATCATCCGGCGTCCAAATGCCACATGTTATAGTAGATTCTAAATTCAACATGGAAGACCAATAGCGCTGACCAGCCACAGATCCCACCAAAACGAAACCATCTTGATAACAAATGAGTGCCATACGACCATCATGCGACCACGAGAAGTGAGTTACCGGTGTATTACGATCATTTATAAGCTCTATGGACCATCTACCCTCGTATTTGATCCAAACGAATATAATACCAGAACTATCACAAGATGCCAATTTCTGATATGGTTCATTCCATTTGACAAGGATAACCTTAAAAGGGAATTTTGTATAAATTACATTTTTATTGTCTATTTAGTAAAACTTACGTCAGATCTGTGTCCCCTTAAATTGTAATTTGTACGTAAAGGATATTCAACATTTTTACGACAATGAGATGTTGTAAAAGTCACACCAACAATTCCTCGTACATTACCCGTTGCCAGCCAACCTTCCTGATAGTAGTTGGTACGATTTAACTTCCAGCCATCATCCTTGAAACAAAAAATAATTTTTCTATATTATACTTTCTAATTTTCTATTTTTAAAGAACGCAATCAAATTAACAATAATTATTTACATTATAAAATTATGTACTTTTTTTCGAAATTGTGCGAATAGTTTTTCAAATTTATTTAAAGCCAATTAAAAATTTAATTGAATCAACGAAAAATTTAATTGAATCAACAAACATGTTGATTAAAAAAAAAAAAAAAACATTAAATATTAATCGAGTTAAAGAAATCAACCTCAATACATATGTACGTACATAAATAATGCTAATATAGTGACTAATAAATGCTGTTCTTTACATTTGACGTTAGAAAAATCTTTGGCATCATGCTGCCTGTAATCAATTAAAAAAACAACACGAATCGATTGTTGATGTCTACATTATACGAAATTTAAAATTAAGCTTCTCAAGGTCGGTCGTCTTTTTATTGAAAGAAAGTGAGATTATTGAAAATGCCATTAGTAGGGGCAGAAAGTGGGGAAAATTTAAATTTAAGATATTGGCAATAAAATACAAATTCCCCCTTAAAGTTCAAAGGTCAAAAATATATAACAATTATTTGCTTTTCATTACAATGTACAAATTACAAGAAAACAAATAAATAAGATTTTCTAATGACGTATAAACAAATCAGATTTCAAAATAGACCTTAAATTTCAACAAACAACTTAATGAAACACATTTTTTTTATTCTATTCTATTGGGTTTTATCAATGAAAGCAAAAATTTATTAGCTATTTTTGGATATTGTTCAATAATGTGCAAATTTTATTGTTTTTATTTTTTTTGTTATTAATTGAATTTGTTCATGATCACAAAAATGTTAGCTCCAGGTTGTTCCAATTGTTTTGTATGCTACAAAAAAAAACAATTCAAAATGTGCATTGTATTGCAGGAACATCTGTTTCAGCAGGCGGTTTGCCAAAATAACCGAAATTTAGAATAAGTTACTTTTATGGCCCATTAAAAATAATATTAGTTTGGGAAGAAAATTGTTTCTGAAATTTACGTTTTTATTCTTTTATTTCAAGGGGTGTGTAAAACAATCACAAATGGAAATATATATATTCAGTATCGTTTTTATAAAAAAAATAATTTTTAATAAAATATCTTCGAACTAGAACTGAACAAGAACTGAACTAGAACTGACTAGAACTGAACTAGAACTGAACTAGAACTGAACTAGAACTGAACTAGAACTGAACTAGAACTGAACTAGAACTGAACTAGAACTGAACTAGAATTGAACTAGAACTGAACTAGAACTGAACTAGAACTGAACTAGAACTGAACTAGAACTGAACTAGAACTGAACTAGAACTGAACTGACCTGAACTAGAACTGAACTGACCTGAACTAGAACTGACCTGAACTAGAACTGAACTAGAACTGAAGTAGAACTGAACTGAACTAGAACTAGAACTGAACTAGAACTGAACTAGAACTGAAATAGAACTGAACTAGAACTGAACTAGAACTGAACTAGAACTGAACTAGAATTGAACTAGAACTGAACTAGAACTGAACTAGAACTGAACTAGAACTGAACTAGAACTGAACTAGAACTGAACTAGAACTGAACTAGAACTGAACTAGAACTGAACTAGAACTGAACTAGAACTGAACTGAACTAGAACTGAAGTAGATTTGATATTTCAATCATATACATATATCGTCTGTCTGCTGCATTAGTATTAAAATGAACTAGAACTGAACTAGAACTGATCTAGAACTGAAGTAGATTTGATGGTTCAAATCTAGTTCAGTTTAATAATATTTCAATCATATACATATATCGTCTGTCTGCTGCATTAGTATTAAAATATTAGTATTAAACTATAACTATACAATGAAACTCCGAAATTATTTTTTTACTAAACCAATATTTTGTATAATTATTAAAAGAAAGAAAAAAAAACATTTAAAACTTTTAGCCTTAAATTATTTTGTTTTATTGAATGTCGTACATTCTTAGGAAAAGTCACAAATGTGCCTCAACCCACTAATAAACAAACATTAAAAATAAATTAAAATTGTTGTTCTTGTTTCTTTTGTTTTTTAAGAGAATCAAAATCACATTGTAGAACTTTAAGAAAAAAAAACAAAGTGTTTTAAAAATAGCTCAATTTTAAATAAATCTATTTAGAAAACATAATCAAGTTTATTTTTACTGTAAATATAATCGAATGATTAATAAGGTCAATGTCATTGGCGTAAAGAACAGCGGCAAAAATTGAGTAAAAACACGAAAGAAAATTTCAAATTTAATAAAAACGTATGAAAAATCAAACATATCTTTCAAACTTCCTCCGGCCAAATCAGGCGTAACCGCAATCATTGAAAAACTTTATATTTATTTTCAATTTTAGCATGAAAGCAGCAAATTGATGTTTTTGTTTGTTTTTAATTGAAAGCAAATGTGTGCTTAAAAAAATATATATTCTTGTTTATTTTATTTGTTTTTTTTTTTCAAAATTATAAGTGCATTTATTATATTAATAAAACTAAAGTACATATTTTACTCTTTAAAACAAAAGCAAACAAAATTATATTTTCTAAAAATGCTCAATGAGCATCATAAAATAAAATTTAAAAATAAAAGAAAAATATGGTTTTAAGTATTTTATTCTATCAAATCACTATACGACTGCAAATACGTTGTAGATTTTGGTTTTTATTTTTAAAGAAAAGCAAATTTTGAAATTTTTGCTTATAGCTTTTCATGTTTTCACCAAAATCTTCTAAATCAGTTCTCGCGAAACATCAACAACAAACGTTTCAATTTTAAAAAAGATTTCGGACTATACAAAATAAGAATAATTATAAGAAAAAGATAAAAATATTAAATACTAAAAATACTACTGTGTGTCGTACAGATACTCAAAGTGTATTAAGAATATATCATCATAAATACAAAAATAACATTTATGTACGAAATTATTTTATATTTAATATAATTTATGGTTTCGAATCGTTCCAATGAAAGACAAAATGTATTCGTCTTTTAGCACTTCCTTGTGCTTCATTTTAATTTTGTTTGCAAATTTTGTAATTCAAGTGGAAAATAAATCTGTTTTTGGTATCGGCACCAGAATAATTGGCGATCAATTGTTATTGAAAGATATTCTTCAAACGCCGCCAATAAGTTTAACTGAAGAACCTGTCATTAAGTTTAATTACGCCATTGTTGAACCAATTACATATATTGAAATTGAATCAGATAAGGTGAGTTTTAAATTTAGGTCGCAAGCAGTAACTATTAATTTTTTAATTGTATTTTGGCAAGATTATTTTCCAAGTAAATTAAATTATTTTCCAATAATTAGACCAAAAATTTTAAATATTTTCATAATCGTTTCAAAATAAACGAGTTCGTGTAAACATTTTACAATAAATTTGAGCTAAATATCTTAAAAGTTTGTTTAAATTAAGTATTTTAATTTTGTAACAAATTAGGTAAATATACTATAGCTAGAATTTCACCATTTTTTTACACCATTTGCTACAGAAGAATCTTAAAATAAACGTTAGATATTCGTTTTTAAACTTTTAAATAGTATTAATTAAGTTTTTACTACAATTTTGCAAAAAAAAATTGTACATCCATCCGCCGTTCTGCTTCAGTTCTAGTTCAGTTCTAGTTCAGTACTAGTTCAGTTCAGTTCTAGTTCAGTTCTAGTTCAGTTCTAGTTCAGTTCTAGTTTAGTTCTAGTTCAGTTCTAGTTCAGTTCTAGTTCAGTTCTAGTTCAGTTTTAGTACAGTTCTAGTTCAGTTCTAGTTCAGTTCTAGTTCAGTTCTAGTTCAGTTCTAGTTCAGTTCTAGTACAGTTCTAGTTCATTTCTAGTACAGTTCTAGTTTAGTTCTAGTTCTAGTTCATTTCTAGTTCAGTTCTAGTTCAGTTCTAGTACAGTTCTAGTTCAGTTCTAGTTCAGTTCTAGTTCAGTTCTAGTTCAGTTCTAGTTCAGTTCTAGTTCAGTTCTAGTTCAGTTCTAGTTCAGTTCTAGTTCAGTTCTAGTTCAGTTCTAGTTCAGTTCTAGTTCAGTTCTAGTACAGTTCTAGTTCAGTTCTAGTTCAGTTCTAGTTCAGTTCTAGTTCAGTTGTAGTTCAGTTCTAGTTCAGTTCTAGTTCAGTTCTAGTACAGTTCTAGTTCAGTTCTAGTTCAGTTCTAGTTCAGTTCTAGTTCAGTTCTAGTTCAGTTCTAGTTCAGTTCTAGTTCAGTTCTAGTTCAGTTCTAGTTCAGTTCTAGTTCAGTTCTAGTTCAGTTCTAGTTCAGTTCTAGTTCAGTTCTAGTTCAGTTCTAGTTCAGATCTAGTTCAGTTCTAGTTCAGTTCCAGTTTATTTTTATAATTTTTTTTATAGAAGTACATTTTTATTCGCTACTTTTATCAATATTCATCATTTTCTCTTTCTTCATGCTCTTCCCTTTCTTTTCCCTTTCTTCAACCACCACCTTTTCCCAGAATGTCTATGCTATAGTCAATTTTAGTTATGAAGACAATCTTGTTGAAGGTACAATTTCCTCTATAAATGGCCAGCAACAACTACAAGAGGAAGGTGTTAGTAAACCAGAACCCTTTGAGGTCCTTATACAAATCTATGGATTTAATCGGACAATGCTTAATGTCAGTCCCGCTTATATACTCAATAAAGATCAACAATTTAATGGCGTCTTAAAACCAAATTATCAACAAAAATCTCTAAGTTTAATGCAAGAAGATTTAAATGATTTAGATGAAGAATATGATGAAGACGATGCTATTGACGATGATGATACTGATGATAACGACAATATTGAATATGAGGAGGAAGATGAATTTGATGACAATTATGATAAAGTCATCGAACAGGGTCAACGACAAGAAGGTAAGTACATGATAAATTTGTTTAATGTAATTGAATGATTGATGTGATTATTTTTCTTTTGATTTATTTTTTACAAAGGGGATTTTCTTGTTTATGAAACTAATCAAACGTCTGCTACAACAACAGAATTACCAACAAATCATTCTCTTACGTTTTATTACATTGATATTTATTATATTACTTATGTGAAATTTACTATCTACGAGGTAAGAGTGATTAGATATATAATATAGCCAAATTTAATTTGTAAAGCTTTCTAATCTGATCTAAATTAACATATCCCATAAATATTAAAGTTATTATTAAATGAATCTTAAAATTTTGCAATTTTTCAGTCCGGAATTAAAAAAAATTCAAACGTATTTAACATTTATCGCTATTTTCAATAATTTATCAAAAATTCCATCTATTGAAATTTTCATAATTGACTGCCAACTGTTTATAAATACTTTCACATATCTTTGCAGCACTATTTATATCATTCCATAAATGATTATGGTGATACATACGTTGTGGAATATGGACACATTTCACCGACCACCCTTAAAGCTGTTGTCACAGATCATCGCACAACAAGTTTATTTGTACAAATGCAAATGTATGGCTTCCATCCAACTGCACTACCTGTTGACTATAAACCATTTTTGTCAAATAGCCAAACATCAGCTGCAACAGCAAGACCAATATCATCATTGAGAAAACTTCAAATACTTATGAATTCCCAGCAATCGTCAGCAAATGCACAACAGCAGCATCCAACGGAATTGGGTCACCAAATAGCCCCCAATAATAATAGTAACAACAACAATTGTATGCAACAAGTTTTATCAGCGTCATCGAATAATATTGGCAATGATTGCCTAAGTATTTTTGCTCATTGGTCCATATTTAATTTGATTGTGACAATCTTTGTGACAATGTCTTTTATGTAAAGGTGATGATTTCTTTGTTGATTACTACTTTAATTATTTATATTTTACTTAATATTTAAGATTTGTGAAAATTGTGTGTATTTATGTATGTTACTAAGTAAATGTGAGTATTAAAATTATAAATATAAATTATACATATTATATTATTTTTGAGATTACTTTTAAAAAAGGAGCAGATGTAATGGTTAGGTTATTGGTTGCATTGGCTGGTTCTCTATATATAGATGCTTTAGTTCAGTTCTAGTTCTGTTCTAGTTCAGTTCTAGTTCAGTTCTAGTTCAGTTCTAGTTCAGTTCTAGTTCAGTTCTAGTTCAGTTCTAGTTCAGTTCTAGTTCAGTTCTAGTTCAGTTCTAGTTCAGTTTTAGTTCAGTTTTAGTTCAGTTCTAGTTCAGTTCTAGTTCAGTTCTAGTTCAGTTCTAGTTCAGTTCTAGTTCAGTTCTATTTCAGTTCTAGTTCAGTTCTAGTTCAGTTATAGTTCTAGTTCAGTTATAGTTCTAGTTCAGTTATAGTTCTAGTGCAGTTTTAGTTCAGTTCTAGTTCAGTTCTAGTTCAGTTCTAGTTCAGTTCTAGTTCAGTTCTAGTTCAGTTCTAGTTCAGTTCTACTTCAGTTCTAGTTCAGTTCTAGTTCAGTTCTAGTTCAGTTCTAGTTTAGTTCTAGTTTAGTTCTAGTTCAGTTCTAGTTCACTTCTAGTTCAGTTCTAGTTCAGTTCTAGTTCAGTTCTAGTTCAGTTCTAGTTCTAGTTCAGTTCTAGTTCAGTTCTAGTTCAGTTCTAGTTCACTTCTAGTTCACTTCTAGTTCACTTCTAGTTCAGTTCTAGTTCAGTTCTAGTTCAGTTCTAGTTCAGTTCTAGTTCAGTTCTAGTTCAGTTCTAGTTCAGTTCTAGTTCAGTTCTAGTTCAGTTCTAGTTCAGTTCTAGTTCAGTTCTAGTTCAGTTCTAGTTCAGTTCTAGTTCAGTTCTAGTTCAGTTCTAGTTCAGTTCTATTTCAGTTCTAGTTCAGTTCTAGTTCAGTTCTAGTTCAGTTCTAGTTCAGTTCTAGTTCAGTTCTAGTTCAGTTCTAGTTCAGTTCTAGTTCAGTTCTAGTTCAGTTCTAGTTCAGTTCTAGTTCAGTTCTAGTTCAGTTCTAGTTCAGTTCTAGTTCAGTTCTAGTTCAGTTCTAGTTCAGTTCTAGTTCAGTTCTAGTTCAGTTCTAGTTCAGTTCTAGTTCAGTTCTAGTTCAGTTCTAGTTCAGTTCTAGTTCAGTTCTAGTTCAGTTCTAGTTCAGTTCTTGTTCAGTTCTAGTTCAGTTCTTGTTCAGTTCTAGTTCAGTTCTAGTTCAGTTCTAGTTCAGTTCTAGTTCACTTCTAGTTCACTTCTAGTTCACTTCTAGTTCAGTTCTAGTTCAGTTCTAGTTCAGTTCTAGTTCAGTTCTAGTTCAGTTCTAGTTCAGTTCTAGTTCACTTCTAGTTCACTTCTAGTTCAGTTCTAGTTCAGTTCTAGTTCAGTTCTAGTTCAGTTCTAGTTCAGTTCTAGTTCAGTTCTAGTTCAGTTCTAGTTCAGTTCTAGTTCAGTTCTAGTTCAGTTCTAGTTCAGTTCTAGTTCAGTTCTAGTTCAGTTCTAGTTCAGTTCTAGTTCAGTTCTAGTTCAGTTCTAGTTCAGTTTTAGTTCAGTTCTAGTTCAGTTCTAGTTCACTTCTATTTCATTAGAATTTATAATTCGTTTTAAATGTTATTGAGTTCAATTCATAAATTATATAATCTATTTTTGTACCGAATAACGTGTGCTGCAATGCAAATCTAAATAATGTATGAATTTTTAATTTTGCACTTACCTCTGGTATGTCATCTGGTACTTTTCCCATCCAGGATAATGATAATATTGTACAATCGCATTTTGTATTTGTGTTGCGTTCAAAATGTAGATGCATTATTTTTATTTCTTTCTTTTGTTAGTATAAATTAAGTTCTTTTTATTTTTCTTATTTTGTGGTTGTGTTGAACAAAATTTTTATTTGCAAAAATTTTCTACTATAAATTCTTGTTAAGCTAACTACGTTTATGTAAGTTTTCCTTTATTTTTTATTATTTGTTAAGTTTAATTTTATTTTGTTTTTCTCTCAATAACTTCCGCTTGTAAACGTCATCATCATCATTGTAAACAGCAAGCTGTGTGTGTCAACATAATCTATCTTTTTTGTTTTTTGTTTTGTATCTAGCAATGAAAACCCTGTGGCAGCATTCTTTCCTGCAATAAAAGTTAGAAAAAAAGGAAATTGTTATAAAATAGACATTAAAAACAAACTACAGGATGTAATAATTTTGATGAACGAACATGTTTGTCGATGTCATTATAATAGTTAGTTTGATGAGTTGATTCAATACGTCTATGTGTACATATTGTATGTGTGTTTATGTGTTTGTACGACAAAATGCTTGGATGGATTGATGTATAGGTAGTATGAAAAGTCTTGATATTATCAATATCATTATTGCCATTATCATTATCATCAGCACCACCGCCTCATCATAGTTGTTAATTTTTGTATTATTATAAAATAATAAATGTGCAACAGACCGTTAACAAGAGTAAAAGGTAATTGACAAATTTACCACCTACTTACTAACAACAGAACGGAAATAGGAAATAAAAAAACAAACAAATTTACAGGTTTATAAAAAATGTATTGATAGATAGGATACTGTAATTGCCTATATATATATATGTATATAGATAGATATATAGATAATATATATATATATATATATATATATAGATAGATATATATATATATATATATATATATATATATATATATATATATATATATATATATATATATATATATATATATATATATATATATATATATATATATATATATATATATATATATATATATATATATATATATATATTATGTGAATATGGTCAAATATCAATATGTACAGACATATTTATGCAGTCAAGTTTTTTATTTAAATAAAATTCAATAAGCTTTCAATTTTTTATGTTATATGTCTGAAGATTTGTAAATGTACTAACCAATGGAATAACTGGAACTCGTGCCGGAAAAGTGTAAAATTGTGTAAATATTTTTATTTGATTTCTTTAAAAGATGTGCCATTAAAATTATATTTTCTTAACATTTCGATCAAATCTTATAAAGGACAAACAACAATCGTTTTTAGTTTTACTGAAATAGAAAATACATTTTTATACTATCTCTCTTTGCTGATCTAGATCAAGGGACAAAAAGGTCCTTTTTTTAGGTTTTCATTATTTTGTTCACATTTCTTACAAAGAAAATATGATATCATATGAAAGGTCTTCAAAATGTGCTTTCAAATTCTTATGAAAGTTTTGTGTGTTTATTACAAAAGTATTAACAGATTTTCCCCAATGTTTTTGGATTTATTTTTATTAAAAAAAAATTATTGAATATTTAAATAAATAACTGAATACTCCTTTTTAAATTCGATTTTTGTTGGAAACAAAAGGTTCTAAAATTTACTGTAAATGCTGAAATAACACCCAAAATGACTAATTAGCTAAAATTACTTAAATTTTCCATCAAAAATCGTTTTTTATAAGAAAAATATAAAATCTGCTGTAGATCCTGAGAAAATAGCAAAAATTTAAAAGAATTTCTAAAGAAAATAGCCTCTGGCACTAGGGCTTGAAAAGTAAATAATAAATATCCCTTAAATTCAGGTTTTCTTACATAAGTAATTTCTAAAGTTTGTAATTTAAACCCAAAAATATATATGCTATTCATGTAGAATATGGAAATAATATTTTAATAAAGCCGCTAGCAAAAGTAACAAAACCGGAATTGTTTTTCTTTCATTTTAAAAAAGAAAAGTTTTACTTCACGTATTCTGTTTTTACCCAAAAACCGAAAATGACTTAATTAAAACAAGGAGAATACTTGTAAAACGCTTGTTTGCTTTTGGAAAATATTTATTTTGTGTCCTGACAGAAAAATCTATACATAGTACATACAAACTTAACACGTACACATACAATTTTACAAATATAAATAAATAATGTATGTTTGTGTGTGACTGTTTGTGTAATATTTATTGACTGCACCCTTGTAAAACTAAACTAAAATACAATTTATTGAACATGGTGACGTATGAGCTACATACACTCGAGTGTTTGTTTTTGTTACGTTTTTATACAATAACGACAAATTTCATTTTACAAAAATTACAATATTTTGCATGTTTAACAAATAATTCGATAGCGCGACCTTCTCAGAAAACCACTTTGTCCTTTAGCAATGATTGAAAAATGTATTAACGAAGCAAAAACAATAAAAAACAAACAATTTGCCAATATGAACGAGTATATACAATTTGAATACAATAAATAATTTGTTTCCGTTTTTTACCTCTCTACACTATTGCTTTTGCTACAACAACTACTCAATAAAATTAAATAAATTATTTGTGGAAATATACACAACAACAACTCGTTAATTTAATAACAAAAAAAAACAAACAAATAACCCGTCGTAAAGTCCTTTTTATACTACATTCGCAAATACTTAATTTCGACAAAACGTCACCGCCGTCGACGTTACTTTTCTGAAAGAAAATGACAACTACAACATGACAACAACAAATATAATCAGAAATATTTAGGAGTATAATGTATGTATATGTATGTACGTGTGTAGTGTGACCGACACCCAATGCTAGTTAACAGTAAATCTCACTGTTGTTGCTAGTGAAGTGTACGAATATTTGTCGACAAATTTAGTTTGAGGGGGGATGATGTTGGGGTGGTGACATGCTTTTGAACAACAACAACAAAGAGGGAAAAACAAACAAAAAGTAAAGTGGAGCCTGGTGTAGACATTTTAACATATAAAAAAACAAAAGAAGTTGAAAACAGACGAGTTAACTAGAGTTGCCAGAGGAAGATTATGTATTTTAGTACCATTTTTCAATTTAAAAATTTCCCTAAGAAGTTTTATTGGTATTAAATAACACAGGCCAACGATTTTTTAAACCAGAGACCACAGTATACTTTTTTAAAGGATTGCCTCAAAATTTATCCATCACAGCACCTTTCCAGATAGCTTTTCACGAAGTTTTAGAAAAAAAAACATTTTGGCCCTTTTTTAGACGCTATGATAGCGCGAAGACCCCTTGTTTTCTGAAAGTCCAATCTGTCGACTATAAAGTAATTATTCCCATAAAAAGGCTATAATAATTGAGTATAAATCTCTTGAATTTGCTAAGATATTGCCCTTTGAAGTTTTTGGTGTGAAATAATGGTAATATAAAATTGTTTGAAATTGATAGGAATTTAAAACGTTTAGTTAAGATAATTCGAAGAAGAGGATATAACAGTGGATAAACCTTTATGATAAAGTCGTTAGATTGGACTTACAGATGACATATCATCATAAATCAATAAAAAAGTTGTACATGCATATATATTCGGTTAAGTCTGACTGTATAAGTTATCACACACATACATATGTATATAAAGCAATTTTCGTAAATAGGATGACTGTGATAAAATTTTATATATGTAGTACTTCCCGAGCCTAAAACGCATTTCTTTGAAATATTTGCTATCGTGTGAAATGAAATTAAACAAACCAATATAAAATTTGATAAATTTAAATCTTATCTGAAAAATTATAAAATTTTCAATATTTTCTCAAAAACCATTCACGTAATATCATACAAATATGAAAAAATTGGAAAACCCTTAAAAGAGGACTACATTGATCCAAGGACAACATTTTGAAAATTTTAATGAACGTTCGTTTTCCGTGGGAGTATCAGTTACTTATTTGTTCTATGTGTGTGAAGTTAAATTCGAATTTAACTAGCAGAGACACAAACCACATTTTTTAACATTGCTCTTTTTGCAGCTAACAGAGCACTGTTAAGCATTTAACAGAAAGTACATGAAAAATTAAAAATATATACTTTAAAATTTTCAGAAAATGAAAAACAAAAATTTCAGAACTTAAAAAAATATGAAAAATAAAAAAAATATTTTTTGAATAAAATCAATATTTTAATAAAAAAGATTAAAAATTCTCTAAAAAATCAATATTTCAATAAGAAAAATGTTAAAAATTCTCTAAAGGATTGGTGTCCAATTTGGACAAATATGGAAATGCACACGTATACCACTATATAGGTGTAGTAGTCTGAAGGGTCCTTAACAGGATTCCGGTAGTCATATGTCTGGAATAGTTTTGGAAGTTTTTTAAAAAATTTTGGAAAAAATCAATATTTCAATAAGAAAAATGTTAAAAATTCTCTAAAGGATTGGTGTCCAATTTGGACAAATATGGAAATGCACACGTATACCACTATATAGGTGTAGTAGCCTAAAGGGTCCTTAACAGGATTCCGGTAGTCATATGTCTGGAATAGTTTTGGAAGTTTTTTAAAAAATTTTTGAAAAAATCAATATTTCAATAAGAAAAATGTTAAAATTCTCTAAAGGATTGGTGTCCAATTTGGACAAATATGGAAATGCACACGTATACCACTATATAGGTGTAGTAGTCTGAAGGGTCCTTAACAGGATTCCGGTAGTCATATGTCTGGAATAGTTTTGGAAGTTTTTTAAAAAATTTTTGAAAAAATCAATATTTCAATAAGAAAAATGTTAAAAATTCTCTAAAGGATTGGTGTCCAATTTGGACAAATATGGAAATGCACACGTATACCACTATATAGGTGTAGTAGCCTAAAGGGTCCTTAACAGGATTCCGGTAGTCATATGTCTGGAATAGTTTTGGAAGTTTTTTAACAAATTTTTAAAAAAATCAATATTTCAATAAGAAAAATGTTAAAATTCTCTAAAGGATTGGTGTCCAATTTGGACAAATATGGAAATGCACACGTATACCACTATATAGGTGTAGTAGTCTGAAGGGTCCTTAACAGGATTCCGGTAGTCATATGTCTGGAATAGTTTTGGAAGTTTTTTAAAAAATTTTTGAAAAAAATCAATATTTCAATAAGAAAAATGTTAAAATTCTCTAAAGGATTGGTGTCCAATTTGGACAAATATGGAAATGCACACGTATACCACTATATAGGTGTAGTAGTCTGAAGGGTCCTTAACAGGATTCCGGTAGTCATATGTCTGGAATAGTTTTGGAAGTTTTTTAAAAAATTTTTGAAAAAATCAATATTTCAATAAGAAAAATGTTAAAAATTCTGAATCCTGTTAAGAACCCTTTAGGCTACTACACCTATATAGTGGTATACGTGTGCATTTCCATATTTGTCCAAATTGGACACCAATCCTTTAGAGAATTTTTAACATTTTTCTTATTGAAATATTGATTTTTTCAAAATTTTTTTAAAAAACTTCCAAAACTATTCCAGACATATGACTACCGGAATCCTGTTAAGGACCCTTCAGACTACTACACCTATATAGTGGTATACGTGTGCATTTCCATATTTGTCCAAATTGGACACCAATCCTTTAGAGAATTTTTAACATTTTTCTTATTGAAATATTGATTGTTTTCAAAATTTTTTTAAAAAACTTCCAAAACTATTCCAGACATATGACTACCGGAATCCTGTTAAGGACCCTTCAGACTACTACACCTATATAGTGGTATACGTGTGCATTTCCACATTTGTCCAAATTGGACACCAATCCTTTAGAGAATTTTTAACATTTTTCTTATTGAAATATTGATTTTTTCAAAAATTTTTTAAAAAACTTCCAAAACTATTCCAGACATATGACTACCGGAATCCTGTTAAGGACCCTTTAGGCTACTACACCTATATAGTGGTATACGTGTGCATTTCCATATTTGTCCAAATTGGACACCAATCCTTTAGAGAATTTTAACATTTTTCTTATTGAAATATTGATTTTTTCAAAAATTTTTTAAAAAACTTCCAAAACTATTCCAGACATATGACTACCGGAATCCTGTTAAGGACCCTTTAGGCTACTACACCTATATAGTGGTATACGTGTGCATTTCCATATTTGTCCAAATTGGACACCAATCCTTTAGAGAATTTTTAACATTTTTCTTATTGAAATATTGATTTTTTCAAAAATTTTTTAAAAAACTTCCAAAACTATTCCAGACATATGACTACCGGAATCCTGTTAAGGACCCTTCAGACTACTACACCTATATAGTGGTATACGTGTGCATTTCCATATTTGTCCAAATTGGACACCAATCCTTTAGAGAATTTTTAACATTTTTCTTATTGAAATATTGATTTTTTAGAGAATTTTTAATCTTTTTTATTAAAATATTGATTTTATTCAAAAAATATTTTTTTTATTTTTCATATTTTTTTAAGTTCTGAAATTTTCGTTTTTCATTTTCTGAAAATTTTAAAGTATATATTTTTAATTTTTCATGTACTTTCTGTTAAATGCTTAACAGTGCTCTGTTAGCTGCAAAAAGAGCAATGTTAAAAAATGTGGTTTGTGTCTCTGCTAGTTAAATTCGAATTTAACTTCACACACATTATTTGTTCTTCATATACACATATATATGTACATACACATATGTATTTATGAATGACCACTTTGAGTTAAATCAAATCTTAAAATTAATTTTTTGTATAAGAAATTAATAAAAGTTAAAGCAACCGATTTGATTACAGTTTGGAGTGTTAGGGATACCAATTGGTAAAAATTTTCACCGGAATTTCACCTTTAAAAATTATGATTTTAGTATTTTTCCTCAATTCTACAATTACGTTTTAGTAAATCCGTTATGTAAATACCGATTCCTTAAATATTGGTTGGATTACCAACAATTATAATGTCCAAAGACAGATATTTGTATGGAGGTCAGATAAAATAATTAACCGGTTCTACCCTGTTTTAATAGGATTCGTTCTAGACATACAAACTAATAAAAAAAGTGATTCAAAGATAGTTCCAATATATCGACTAGGTATATTACCCCCACCTATAAAGTCCTAGGTTGTAAAAATGATGTACCTATATATTTTTATTTTAACGATCCAAACGTTTAATATGAATTAATCGAACAAAAATGTACACACAATTTTTTTTTAGTTTCCCAAGATAAATAAATCTAGCCAAAATTCTTAACCCTGAAATTTCGAATGAATCTAAAATTATTACTTCTGTCACCTTGAAATTGCACAAACAAATATTACAAAATTAAAATATTTTTCTTTTAAATAAGTATTAAGTTTATTCACATTGACAAGTGTCTTGAGCTTAAAAACTTTAGGTCTTATTTATAAACAGAGTTTTATTTTATAAACGATTTATAAAACAAATTTTGTATGGAAATTTTGTTTTATAACCCTTTTATAAAATAAAATGATGTTTATGAATAAGGGGGTATATATGCAATATACATATGTATGTATGTACATTAGGGTGGCCCGTTTGTAGTTTTCCAAAAGTTTTATCCTGGGGTCAATATTTAAAAAAGGTACTGTTTTAAGGTTTTTCGAATTCTTTTCGTGTTTCAAGCAAAGGAATGATAAAAAATATTGATATCTTGTGAAAGATCTTTGAGAGGCGCCTCATTTTTTTGTGCTAGTTCAAAAATGTTGAAAATATGTACTGTTTAATTTATTTAATTTTATAACGTCAGTACAAAAATTTTAAAATCTTAAAATTAACTAATTTTTCATTTTTTACATAGATTCGTAAAACAATTCTTATTGGAATACTTTAAGTAAAGTTTAATTCACTTAAAACCCGAGTTTTAAACATTAAATAAAACTTAAAACTTTGATTTCCCCACCATCAACAACTTCCACCTATTCAACTAAAAAATATCTTAATTTTTCTGGCAACTCTTCAAAGGAAGAGAATTAAGGAAATAGAAAAATGTGTGTAAGTATGTGTGTATATGGACTTACCTTTTTTATTGTAGTACACTAGCTGACTGGACTTGGGGCGTAACTAATACTATCCACATCACTAACAAGTTGAAGAAAATGTCAAACAAATTCATCAACATTTTAAAATAATTGGCCACTTTTTCTTATGTTACATTCTTTTTGTTTTATATTACAAATATGCATTTCATATTTTATTCTTTAGTAAATACAAATTTTTTCACATTTTTTCATTACTTATGATGGATAAAAAGTGTACACTTGAACACGTACAAACAAACAAAATGTACACAAAAACATACACTTACAAGTGTAGCAAGCAGCATTGAGATACTAATATAAATAAAGCTTCTTTATTCTATGGATTATTTTTTATATTTTCTATGTTGTAAGAAGAAAAAAGTGTTTTCTTACAACACACAACACAACAGCAGCAGAACACTAAAACTGAATGATTTTGATGGGTGACTGTTTCGCAATCCAATTATATTAGCATACACTTGGTAAAAAAATAAAAAAATGACAACAGCAACAGCAAAATTTTGAAGAAAAAAACTATATTTAAACAAGGAACTTCCGAAACCAACAACAACTAATAATTATAAATTTTTTACTCTACATAACACGACCCGACAACGTCCAAAAGGAGACGACTACTAACTAATTGTCACCAGGCTGTGTAACAGCAAAAATACAAAGGAAAAAAATATTCACACTAGTCAAATTATCACAAGAGCGCACGCCAGAGAGTGGGAGAGCAAAATAAGCACATGCTAAACGTATAGAGAGTGTGTTGGTATTATAACAGTAGCTTTTTGTTTTTAACAACTAACGGAATTTTGTAAGATTTTTGTTGTGAATTGTTGTTGTTCGGTTAAACTTTTTCTCTTGGTTTGTTGAATTTTGTTTTGTTTTTCTTATTTCTTGTTGTTGTATTATTCTACATACTTCGTTTATAAGAATGTTTGTCGTCTGTTGAAAAATTGGAAAAATCGATTTTTCCAATTGTTGTAACGGGCAGTGGCATTTATTTAATGTTTTTTTTATGTACTACGTGCTTGATTTTTTCTTTTATTATTTGTATACGCTTGTTAGGACGGTTAAATTCATTCATTATTATATCAACATATACAAAAATAAGTTATTTTTTGCTTAATTTTTATTTTATTAAAAAGTGATATTTAATTTTTAATAGTAATAATTCTAATAAAAAATATTTAGTTATTTTAGGGGATTTTTTTGTTTTTTCTTAGTTATAGTTATATTTAAGTTAAATTTGTTTTTTTTTATTTATTCTTGTTTATAACACTTAGTAATTCCTTTTGAGTGTGTTTCTTGCGCTAAACTTAGTAAAATACTGATTGACAAATTGTATAATTTACTCCTTGAACTCTCAGTTTGAAAAACAAAAAAGCTTCAGTTTTATATCATTTAATGTGGGATTTTCACTGAATATTATTTTACACTGTTTCCTAAGAGGTATAATTTTGCTCTTAGCGACATAAAATACTAAAAATATATTCAATATATTCAAATATTGAACGAAAATATCGTGTCCTCTAAAAAATCGACCAATATTTTAAGACGTAAATGTACTAGCTTGAGAATTCTATAAATGTTCAAATAAGCAATTTTAAATAACATGTGTTATAGTTATAGGTATATAGTTATATTGACGAATGGTATCTTAGAAAGAAATAAATTTTCGGCGGAAACATTAGTATTTTCCATTTTGGGGACAATCGAATGTACACAGATTTGAGGAAAAGTATAAATTTTGATATAATTTTACAAGCTTAATTAGCAATTATTAAATAAAGCATGATTTAAATATTTTTGATTTTCCCTTTGAATTAAGTCTACAGACTACTATATTGAGCAGTCTATAGACCAATCTATAGACTTGTCAACAAATAGTTGGATAATAGAATGATGTTGTATATACAACCGTTGATTTGAATGTAGTTTTATAGCGTTTATCATAACTTTATTTTTAATAAAAATATCACTAAATTAAATTAAAATTTTCCGTTATCATTTACATACCCTTTAACGGATATAATCTTCAAAATGTACTTACAATGTTAATTTACATAATGTAAACACGTCTTTATATACAGATACTGTAAAAACGGCCAAATTTAAAACTGTTATTAACACTTGTGTTGTTAACTTTTTTTATAAATCATGTAAAATTTACTTTAAAAATCGCTTAAATTGATAAACAACTTAAATTACTGTGGTCTTAAATATTTTTAAATCTACATGTAGGAAATATTAAGTTTTATTAAAAAAATTATAAGAATTAGTGTAGGTATTTATTACTTTTAAACATTTTTAATATTTTTTTGAAAATTAAACCTAGGGCTTTCAGTCATAATAATATTTAATCCCAACATTTTATTTTATAAAATAATTGTTTTTTATGTATAAGACCTTAAAGGTCTAAAGCAATTATTCTAGTTTTTGTATATAAACGATAATATTAAATATATAATACTAACATTAATCTTAAAATATTTCTTGAATTGATTTTTTGTCTGTTTCTCATCAAAAACACTTGTTTTCTTTTTAACTACGAAAAATCGCCAGAATTAAATCATTACTATAATATATTCAATAGTAAAATCGCTGAATTACCATCATTGGCCGCTGTCAACGGGAGAAATTAGTTCACTCACCTGAAAAGCAAAAAACGAAAAAAAGTTATAAAAATATTTTACCAATAAAAAATATAATTATTTTTCTTTCATTTGTTTTTAATAAATAAATAGAAAATGATGTGTTAATTGTACGTAGTATTATTGAAAGTATTTCTATATTTAATTATTGGCAAATCTATTACACAATGAAAACAAAAGTCAAGTGCGTTGTCTGTGAAAAATAATAAAAGAACGGACGGAAAAAGAGAAAGAAAAAATATCCAACCAGCAAGAGTAGAAATAGAAAGCCAACCAACAAAACTTCCAAATTAAATTATTTTAACAAATCACAAAAAAGAATAGGCAAACATCAGAATATGAATATATAGATTATTTTTTAAAAAGACAAAAATATGTTTTAAACAAAATAAAAAAAAAAAACGAAACAGAAAAATTATTGAACCATGTTCAAGAACAACAAAAACCTTTTAATAATTTGAGTGTGAAAACGACAACAGCAGCAGCGGCAGTAGCAGCAGCAACAACAAAAAAGACTTAAATAGTAATTGGATAAAAGACAAAAACAACAAGAAACACAATAAGATGTGTGTAAATAACACACTGAAGCAGCGGCAACAATACAAACACCAGCAAATTGACGAAGACGACGACGATGATGAGGGAACAACAGCTGCAGCAGCAATTAAACACAACTATTGCAAATATGACAGCAATAATAGGAATAACTTAAATAATTTCTCCAACAGCAGGACTAACAATACAGCAACAACCACACAACAATATTTACATCAGCAGCAATGTAATGCAATAACAACGACAGCTGTACCAGCCGTAACAACTGCAGCAACAGCAACTTTTAATTGTAAATACAGACGGAAACATATTTTATTGTTGCTGTTGGTATTATTTCACATTTGCTCGAGCTTCTTGACACACGTTTCGGCCTACAATTGCTCCGCGCCTGGTGGTCATTGTCAAAATGATGGCAAATGCAAGGAGGATGTTGGTCAGTGCGTTTGTGCTGATGGTTGGCAAGGACCCGAATGCCAATTTTGTGGTGGTAAAGTTAGGTAAGTTTTATGGGTACACTTAGAGCATACGTTGAAGAAACTGTTATTTGTTTTGTTTTTCTATCTAATCTAATCAGCAATGTTTTCCATTGTAAATCTTTCAGTTGATATACAAATTAACCCCCGAAAAGAGGTCATAAATTAAGACCTCTGACAGTATAACTTTTTTATTATTTGAATCAAAAATTATTCTTATTTGCTAATATATATTTAATATTAAACTAACAGCTTAATGTTGAAAATAAAGGTTTTGCAAATTGTTTTATACTAAAATCAATCGGTTTTCTAAAGGCATGACTCACAGATATTTTTATATATATCGAGCGCATTTCTGTTTTTATTGTTTTCTTTTGTGATGCTAAAAAATACATGCTTTTAATTATAATTTTTCTTAGTTTTTATATTATAATATTAAAATATACTAGCGAAACCGTAACATTTCCGATAGTATCCGATCTACGACATCCTAGAAGTCATTACATGTACAGACATACTGCAATCTATATTGATCATATTCTTATAGTTACTAGTCAACATATTTCTACATAAACTAGTCAAGTTTCAATCCTTTTGAAAAAACCCATGACCGACTGATGGTCTAGTCTATGGGCTAATCAATGAACTATTCCACAGAATAGTAAACAGACAAGTCCACCGACTTATCCAAAGTCCAGTTAATAGACTAGAGCATAGTCTATCAAAAATTATCTTTGTTATGGAATCTTTAAGTACTTTAAACGTCTACCAAATTCTTAAAGAATTTTGAAATTATATATAAAAATTTTAAGATCAGATGATGAAAATTGTAACAGATCTTGATCACGGAATATTTTGGAACATATACTATTCATTAGATTATAAGTTAAATTTTAACCAATATTATTAGCAAACTGTAAAGTCGCATAAAAATTAGTTTTTAAATAATATAATTTTTATTTTTTTTAAATCCTTAGAAATCTTATCACTAAAATGCGCTAAATTTTGTGACGCATGTTGCTGCCAGATTTAAAATCAAATCAATATGAAAACAATCTACAATATTAGCTTTAATGGCACTTTTTAATTATTAAATTAAAACGTTTTTGAGATCCGATTATTGATAACGAACAAGTGCATTTATTCTAAATAATAGAAATATTAAATTACATGTATAAAACCCATAATTTTACAAATACGTTTATCACTGAATATAAAATATTTATTAACATCTACATATTAAAATTTTCAAATGTTTTTTTACAAAAATTATAAGCAATTACAATGATTCAAATAACAATTAAATATAAAGTATTTGATTTCAGTAAATTAATTATATGTGTTCGGATTATTAGCAGCTTCAACAGGAAATGAAATTTTACATTTTAATACATCACATTACAGAATTATAATTACCATTGATGCAGTAGTTTCTTTTTTCGATCAATGTACAATGTACAATTAATTAATCTATTTAACTTTGATAACTGTAATATTAAGACATTAATCGAGTGCTCCTTGCCATTTCACTTTTTTCTTTACCTACTTCCAAGGACTCTAATTGGCTATCCAAAACATATGTCCTTCATATGTTCATAGCCTCTATATATTTTACCATTCCGTATAAACTAATTTAAAATCTACTTTATTTCTATGTCTACCTTCTTTCCATTTAAGGATGTATCATCAGAACGGCATCATACACGATGGTTGGGGTAATTATTCCGTAAGTGTAAAATGTAGTTGGTTAATTGATACAAAACACTGGAGTCATAAACATGGTAAGCCGCCCACTATACGCATGCATTTGCGGGAATTTGCAACGGAATGTGGTTGGGATCATTTGTATATATACGATGGTGATAGTGTAGATTCTCCACTTTTGGCTGTTTTCAGGTAAAAATCAAACAAACAAAAATTTCATTGTAAATAAAACTAATTTTCTATTTAATATTCCACAGTGGCCTTATGTATAGAGGCAACTTTTCCATACGCAGCGTTCCACAAGTTATAGCACGTTCGGGCACGGCTTTATTACATTTTTTCAGTGATGATGCCTACAATATGTCTGGTTTTAATTTGTCATATCGCATGAATGCCTGTCCCAGTGATAATGAGGAAATTGAATGCTCTGGTCATGGCAAATGTAAAGATGGTTTCTGTAGCTGTGATCCCTTGTATAGTGGTGAAGCGTGTAATATAGCTGCTTGCCCTAATAATTGTATGGAGGATAAAAATCATGGTGTTTGCAATTTGGAAGAAGAGAGGTTTGTTGTAACAACAACAACAACATAATACATTCAATTCTAAATGTTTATTATTTGATTATAGATGTATTTGCAAAGAGGAATATGGTGGTAATGATTGTGGCCAATTGAAGGCTCATGGTGTTTGGTCGAGTATCAATACTAAGCAATCTTCACCACCACCTGGTACAGCCTCTCATGCTGCTGCTGTGTGGCGTGATACCATGTATATTATTGCCGGTGAATCATATGGTCGTGGTAAACTAATGACCACCTATGATTTCAATGGCAATGTCTGGGAAACTGTCCACACCGAGAAAGGCAGCACAGTGCCGGAGCAGCGTTACGGCATGTCCACCGTTATGTATGGCGATAAAATCTTCATGTATGGCGGTGTTGTCAAGGGTTCCGGGATTTCCAATGAACTTTGGGCTTTTGATGTCTCCGCCAAAACTTGGGAAAATATAACCGTGAATGCAGAACCTTGCAATACTCTTAGTACACCCTATGCCATGTGTGGTCCGTTGCATGTTACGGGACATACAGCCACTTTAGTGCCTAGTTTTGGTGACAAACACAGTTATCCCTATATGGTGGTGATCTTTGGTCGTTCTCCTCAATATGGCTATTTAAATACGGTTCAGGAGTTTAATTTCGGTACCCGAGAATGGAAAATTGTTGAGACCTCTGGTTATGTAGTCAAGGGTGGTTTTAGTCACAGTGCTGCCTATGATTATTTGACAGAGAAAATTTATGTTTATGGCGGCATAGTATCAGAGTCGGAGGCTAGCCAATATATAACCACACGCTTGTATGCTTACTCACCCTCCACGCATACTTGGACGTTATTGTCTTCAGCTCCTAGTGCTCGTCTCTTGCATACGGCAAATTTTGTCAATCAAGGTTTAATGATGGTATTCGGTGGCAATACTCATAATGACACTGCTGAGAGTTATGGAGCCAAATGTTATAGTCAAGATTTATTAGTTTACGATGTATTTTGTGATTCATGGCATAAACAAAACATTCCAATGCATTTACAAGCAGATTTAGCCAGGTAATAACGAGTTGCATTTTAAAAGTTAGATTTTAGTTATTAAGTTTTACTTTTCTTTCAGATTTGGTCATAGTTCGGTAGTTTTTGAAGATAATCTTTATATTTATGGTGGCTTTAATGGTCAACTACTCAACGATATGTTACGCTTCTCTCCCGGTCACTGTAATTATTATTCGAAAGAGGAGAAATGCACGAATGCCCGACCGGGTGTTAAATGTATTTGGGATGTCCAGAAAATGAGATGCATACCCATAACACGAGTACAACGTTCAGCCATTTATGGACGAGAACAATACGATTACATTGCTTGTCCCTCTAAAAGTCGTATAACTATGACTTCAGAACTTTTGCTGGATGTTACGCGCTGCCAAGAGCTAAATAATTGTCAGTCATGTGTGGCGAATTCATATGGCTGCACTTATTGTGGCAGTGGTGTTTGTACAAAAGAACGTTGTCGTGAAACTTCTCCTTTGACTTCGGTATTCTATGAAACATCTACACAACAACAGAGTCAACATTCCAAAGCCCAGTTTGTTATAGCGACAAATGCACCACCTTTGAATATAAAACAATTGGAAAATTGCCCAACCAAAGAAGATTTTCGTACTACAGCCTTATGTGAACAACTGCATACTTGTCATGCTTGTTCGGCAAACACTGCCTGTATTTGGGAACCAGAACATAATCGTTGTCGTCCATATACTGCTATAAACGGTAATCGAACAGTTGATGAAATCATTTGTCCACCTTCTTGTGCTTCTCTCAGTAATTGTCACAATTGTACGGAGAATGATTGTATTTGGTGTCAGAATGAATTACGTTGCGTTGATCGCAATTCGTATACGGCTAGTTTTCCGTACGGACAATGTCGGGAATGGACAACACACACCTCAAAATGTCGTACCTCTCCAGCTGGTTTGTGGGGCAATTCATCGGCGTTGTCCACAGCCCAGTGTGGTTACTACAACAGTTGTTCACAGTGTCTTGATGATCCTGCTTGTGGCTGGTGTGATGATGGCACAAATACTGGTCTGGGCAAGTGTATAGAAGGAGGAGCTCTAAAGCCGCACAATTCGGCGGAATGTCCCTCCAGCCAATGGTATTTCACCTCTTGTCCCAGATGTAACTGTAATGGTCACTCCAAATGTTTGGATTCGGTGCACTGCGAACAACCTTGTTCGAATCTGACCTTTGGTACTCATTGCGAAAAGTGTGGTCCTGGTTATTGGGGAAATCCCATTAATGGTGGTCAATGTCAGAAATGTGACTGTAACAAACAGGGAGATATCTGTCATCCGGACACGGGTAAATGTTATTGCAATACCAAAGGTATTGTGGGAGATCATTGCGAAAAATGTGATTCACAGAATCATTATCATGGCGATCCCATTTCCTCAACCTGTTACTATGAACTCACAATTGATTATCAGTTCACTTTTAATCTATCAAAGAAAGAAGATCGTCACTTTCGTCAAATCAATTTCCGCAATTCACCCGTGAAGCCTGAAATCGATGCTGATTTCACAATAACCTGCAGTGTGCCGGCAAAAATGGATATTATGGTCAAATTGGGCGGCTCACAAAGTAAAGTTCTATTTACCAATATTAATTGTTCAACATTTCGTCATCGCTTCCCCAAGACCGAGTACCAATTTGGTCATTCACCAGAAGACAATAGTTCGTTGACAACGTTCTATGTGTTTGTGCATGACTTCCAGCCTCCCATTTGGATTCAGATTGCATTCTCGCAATATCCCAAACTCAATTTGCAACAGTTCTTTATAACATTTTCAACTTGCTTTTTGCTGCTATTGCTGATGGCCGCCATACTGTGGAAAATTAAGCAAAAGTATGACATGTTCAGGAGAAGACAACGTTTGTTTGTTGAAATGGAACAAATGGCCAGTCGTCCATTTTCACAGGTACGTATTTGAGTTTGGGTGGAGTGTACATGTTATTTTATAATTATTTTTTGTTTTATAGGTGCTAGTGGACATAGAAAATCGAGAAAATATTGATTTATCTTTAACCATGGAGGGAATTGCAAATATGAGCAAGAAACGTAAAAAGGTAAGACTTCTTAAAGAAAAATATTGGAGCAATTTCAGAGATTTTGTATTGCAGGAATGTCCGAGCCCGATAGCATTAGAACCCTGCAGCGGCAATCGTGCAGCCGTTTTGTCTCTTCTAGTCCGTTTACCCACAGGTAAAGTGTTCAAACATAAAATGCATTTCGTTAAATACAACAGAACATATTTACATTTACTTTAGGTGGTCTTCAGCATGCACCAGCTGGTCAGTCCGCCGGATTAGCTGTAGCCAGCGCCTTAGTAACACTTGGTAATCCAAGACGTCCTTCAATAGAGCACTCTAAAGAGCCAAAATCCAAACGTAAACAAAGCCAGCACCCTGATAGTTGTACATAATAATTGATTATAATAGAGTGTGTGAGCGTGTTTAATTATTATTTTATTTTATGTATTGTATTTTTTTAATTATTATTATTATATTATTATTAAATTTAAAACAGATTTTATTTATTTAGATGATAAATTGTAACTTATTTTGTTAATACTTAAATTAATAACGATAAATAATGATAATATTGTACTAAAGACATTTTATCCATTAAGGTGATACCAACAACAAAAAAAAAAAAAAAAACAACAAAAATTGTCATATTTAAAAAATATACAAACAAAAAACAACAACTTATACAATTAAACAAAAATTAAGAGAAAAACAAAAAGACAAAAAAAAACTTAATTCATGATTATTATATTACTTTGAGATTAAGAAGACACATTATAAACTACAAAACAAAAAAAAAAAAAAACAAAAACAAACAAATATTATAAAGGCATAGAATGTAAAATCGTGAATGTAAAACAAAACAACAAATGCAAATATAAACAAACAACAACAAAAACTTTAATGATTCCAAGAAAAAACCAATTAATTCTGTTCCATGATGTTTTAATTATTGGGCAGAAATTGATAAACAAGGATGAAGGAAATTGTAGCTGAAGCAGAAATGGTTGTGGCGTCTTTATATATTGACGAAAATTGAGGTAAGTACTGATTAAACTAAATTCTAATATAGTTATGATTTTTTTAGTTATTTACTTAAGAAATAATTTTTTTTTTTAAATATTTAACTATTTGTATGTTGTATGACATTGGGACCCATTATTTTTGTTTGTAATTGTCACAATTGGAACTAGTGGTAGCATATGGAGTCTATACAACCAGTTTTTAATCAACAATGTTTGTTCTAATTTGTCACCATCAAAACTAAGGATGCTTTAGGGACACATATGTACACGTTCATTAGAATAGTTCTGGAACTAGTTCTTTTTTCAGCGATTTTTAAACTTGTATGACGGAGATCAGAAAAATCCATCTGCCACTATTTTCTGTTATAGGTTCTTTAATAAACAAATAGGATCCATATTCGCCTTTGACGAATCTTATATACCCTTCATCATAGTTTGTTTAAAAATGTATTAATTTTATAAAATTTTAATTTATTTAATTTTCCCGACTGTAGTACCATTACTCTAGCAATAACAAAACGAAAAACAACAAAAAAAAATATGCAAAACACTAAAACCAACACACAACCAAACATAAGTTTTTTTCCCAATGAGCAATGTTGTTGTTGCTTTTTTGTCCAAGCATGCAACATTTTCAGAGGTTGTCTCGGATTTTTGCTTATATTTCCAATATTTATGGACGAATTGTGCTAAAACTTCTCGAGAGCATGTCTGACGGAATTATTATATTCGACGAGCATAATTTATACACAGCACATTTTTGATATTTGATACCACAAACGACAAAATAGGACAGTTTTACAAATTTGATATTTCCCAGGAGACATCCTTAGGATACCTCTGGCTGCGCCCAGTATGGGCCAATGAGGTTCAAAAGTTAATCATGGCAACACTTCTTCTTTACGTAAAGTTTCATTGAAATTGCACTAAATTAGGTTAGGTTGATAGGAGACACCTAGGCCACGCTATTTTTATTAATGATTAAACATTTTTAGATTTTTTCTATTCTTCATAGTCAACTGTTTGTTGAAATAAATGTTCGGAAGTCCCCAGATATTTTGCATGTGTTCTTTGATCATTCTAAAAGACATGCTCTTGTCCATTTGTCACCCCTATTTTGCATTTCGATTACGTTTCATCATTCAGTGATGCAACGATTGAAAAAAGGTATTCCAACAAAAAAAGGAAACGTAAGAATAGAAGAAGCAGTTCCACTGCATTTCAATGGTTTACGATCGTAGCTACGTTTTTGCTAATTGTTATTTTCATTCGAAATTATTACTTTCTATTTAATTTACAGAACATGGTTTAAGCAGATTAAGGACTTGTTAGCTTTTTCTTACAAATGATCATCTATCGGTCAATAGTTGATTAGTCTTACATATCCCAATAATGTAAATAAATGGTCAGATAGGATAGAGTTTTAAGATTAATTTTAAAACATTATCACTTAGATATAAAACGTTTGCATTGGCTGGTATTATAATAAACCATATTATTGTTATCATGTTATAATCTGAAATTAAATAAAAGTCTCTTCAATCTTTTTAAAATTTATTACTCAAAGAAAAGGCTAATGGCCTTACAAAAAAAAAAAAAAAAAAAAAACGATCAAAACTACTATTTATTCGAAATTAAAACATTAGTCAGTTAGTTTATTCTTAAATAACATTGAGATTTAAACAAAACTGATAAAATTTCAACAAGAATATGTGATTTTTTTATTTACTCTTCTGTTTATCAAGAGCCTAATATCGAAATGAAGCCAGTAATTTTATAACGAAGACATCTGCTTAGTTTGATGGGGAAATCCCTTTTAGGTATTTCATTTTATTAAGTTCCGCATATAAGTCTAATAAATATTAACTGGTTTAATGTATAATCGATCAATTTTAACGGTATGTATTGCAGCATTTACATATGTATGTACATATGTATATGTATGGCTGCACGAATTACCAAAAAAAAAAATTCAAAATACCAATAGCAGTTTTTTATAACAAACTGAATACCCTTTGCTATTTATGGGATGGGTATAAGTAACATTTCCATTTGTTAGTTGCGATCTTAAATTTGGCATGAGATAATTCGAAATTGAAACCTCAAAAAGCTTAAATTCTTATTAGAGTATTTAAATATTCAAAATATTCAAAAAAAAAACATTTTTAGTCAAAATTATATAAGAAAATCTAAAAACTATTTTCAAAATTTAAAACAAAAATTATATTTTTTTAGAAATCTTCAAGATTAGAAGACAATTTTGACATTTATGAAAGTTTTGAAATTATTTTTAAAATTGAAAAATATATAAAATTGGCCTTAAATGAAACAAAAGTTTGAATTTGAAGAATTGAGCTGTGCTAAATCCTAATCTTTTGCCATGTTTGAGACGTTATAAAATTTGTTATGCCATCTGGGAGTCTTAACTATTGGCTTCAAAATAATCTTTTAATCTCTGTTCTTTTTTTGTCCCCTTTTAAAGATATCTGAAACTAAAGTTATTACCAAATAACGCATACAAAATTCGTCTTGAATTGATTGTTAAGTCTTACGAACAAGTTTTAGGAATGCAAATTGATTTTAAACAAAAAAAAAAAATGTGAACAATGAATCTACTATAGCATGAATAATGATGAAGGTGTGACATTAAATTGATATAATGTCGTAACAGTCATTAGTTTTCTGTTTGTAATGATATTAATTTCAGTTAATCAGAATTAATGAAACATTAACTGAAATTATAACAATAACAAACAAAAGAATATGAAAAATAACAACAACTCTAAAAAAAAAACTTATTAAGCGAAAAATATCAAATCAAATGGAATTACCTATCAGTCATAATAACAGAAAAAAAAACGTTTTTACCCAACTATTGAAGTTTATTTAGATGTTTTACTATGGCAGGCAGAAGGTCATCCTTTATCTATGAATAATATTTCAAAAACAAAACAAATAAAAACAAAACTGAAAAAAAATGTCTATAGACTTAAACCAAATGGCGGCAGACTAGAGTATTATTTTTTATATTTTTTAATAAACTATGAAATGCCATTTTTGTTTTTATATTTATACATTCAATAGACTTTTTCAAAAACTTTACTTCAAACACTTGTTGTCGCATACCAGCACTTCATACTCATACTCAGCACTTAGTTGGTTGGATTGTTGGTGGTGTTGGCTGCTTGTTTGTTTGTTAAGTCGTGTGAGTTAGCAAAAAAGAAAAAAATAAGCAGAAAAAATATTATTGTAAAAAACAGAGTTTCAAAATTATAAAAATTTTTAAGGTTTGTTTATTAGTTTAACGTACAACGTCGTGCGAGTAACATGTTCATTCGAATTTTCTTGGCTTTAAAATAAAAGTTTGGGTCTTAAGTCTTTCGTTTCGTTGCGGGAGTGTTGAAATTTTGTTAACTGTTTAAACAAGTTTGTGTCTTAAATCTTTTATTTAATTGAAAAGAAGAAAAATTTATTTCAAAAATTAAAACTCATTGTTTAAATAATAAAAAATTATAACAAACAAAAAACTAAAAGAATTTTATAAATAAACAATAAAAAAGTGAGTTTTAAAAATGTAAAGCAAAAAAAAAATATTATGTAACTTGAAAAATTAATACTAAATTTAATAAAAATTTGTTATAAAAGTTGACCTTTTTAAATACAGTATTTTTTAATTTCTTTTACTTTCGGTAAAAATTTCCCTATTTATTTATTTGCACTAAAATGTTTGCAAAAAAACGAGGTCATTCGCCATCACTCATCATGATTTCACTACGCAATACAAAAAAAAAACAATAAAAAAAGAAAAATAACTATTAACAATAACTTTTAACAAACTAAACTTAAAATCTTAAAGTTTATCAAGACTTTTTTTACAAATAAAAAACTTTTTCCTAAACCTTTGTTTTTTATTAGGAGAAAACCTAAAAAACTACTTTTTCTTAAATAATAAAAAATAAAAAAAAAAACATAATATAATAAAATTTCACCCAGACATTTACTCTTAACTTCAAACACCTAAAATAAATGAAATAAAAACCAACAACACTCTTTCGTGTTTTATTAATTCTACCAAAAGTGTAAATAATATTAAAACCAAAAACTTTTTTTAAAAATAACTTTTTAATGCATGTCTAGCAAACAAACAAAAAAAAATTGCCAAAAAAAAAAAACAAAAGAAAAACTCCCATTAAACATTAAACCACAAATATAAAGTTGAAACATTATTACAAAAAAAAAAAAAGAAAAGCTTTTAATTAAATAAAATATAACACACACTTACTTACAAACATAAATATGTAACTAAACTATATAAATAAGTAATGTATACATATTTTGGTATATATTTCAAAAAACGGAAATGTAAAGTTTACAAGTTTTTAATTTGTCTTAAAAAATGTTTTACAACATCTGTCTGGTTTTCATTAAGTCAAATTGCACAGTGGTTCGTTTTCTTAATATAATAAAATAAATTATATAAATCTCAAACAGGGCATAAATTATATACATATATAGATATGTATGCATGTGTTAATGGTGGGAAAGTTTTCTTTTGGTCTAAATTAAAACTGTTCTTTGGGTTCATTGTTCTGGTTTTGTGTTTAAAATTATTGAGGTTGTTAAGGTTGCATGAGTTCTTAATATTAAATTTTATTTAGTTTCACTTGTTTATGAGACTATTGCTATTTCTTTTCAAACATTTTTTGTTAATTATATGAAATTTTGTTATTCCTTTTACTTTTTGTTTTTATTCAAAGAGTTGTTGATTAGGAAAAAGGAATTTTCGTTTTGAGAACACATTTTAATCCCGTTTAAAGTAATACCCTCACGCTAAATAGATCATAGACATAGTTAATAGCCCAGTCAGTAGATAAATTCCTAACCTATTCTATGGACTAATTAATATACCAGCCAATAGATCAGTAGACAAGTCAATAGTCAGATAACTTAGTTAGTTAGTTAGTTAGTTAGTTAGTTAGTTAGTTAGTTAGTTAGTTAGTTAGTTAGTTAGTTAGTTAGTTAGTTAGTTAGTTAGTTAGTTAGTTAGTTAGTTAGTTAGTTAGTTAGTTAGTTAGTTAGTTAGTTAGTTAGTTAGTTAGTTAGTTAGTTAGTTAGTTAGTTAGTTAGTTAGTTAGTTAGTTAGTTAGTTAGTTAGTTAGTTAGTTAGTTAGTTAGTTAGTTAGTTAGTTAGTTAGTTAGTTAGTTAGTTAGTTAGTTAGTTAGTTAGTTAGTTAGTTAGTTAGTTAGTTAGTTAGTTAGTTAGTTAGTTAGTTAGTTAGTTAGTTAGTTAGTTAGTTAGTTAGTTAGTCATAAGTACAGTAGTCCATAGAAGAGTTATTAAACTATAGCCTTCACACTAGTGCATAAACTAGACCAAAGACTTGACTGCAGACTAGTTATTAGATAAGTCAGTAAACTAGTACATAGGCTATGCAGAGGATTAGTTAGTGTATTAGCCAATAGACTAATCCATACACTAGGCACTAGCCAAGGCTGGTAAATAGATTAGTCCATAGTTTAGATAATTAGATAATATTTAGATAATTAATTGATCAATAGGCTGAACCATAGTAGTATTTATTTTTTTAAGTTTAATTATCATATATTATTAATTAAATTAAAATAATAACTACATCTTCAGCTCATTAATAAAATATTAATTAACGTTACAATTAAAAAATATTACTATGTATTAAAACAATATTATACTTATTAACTTTCGTGAGACACTTGTTTCACAAAAAAAAAAAAACTTTTTCGACAACTTTTTTTTTCTTTTTGTATAAAGTCAACAACATTATATCCTCTGTATTTGTTAATGTTGTCTTCTCTTTCCGGTTTCACTGTAAGACAACAACAATATTGTACAATTGTAGTTTTTTGGGGTTTGTTGCTATAGAGCTGCTGTTTGCAGTTGCTCTGCGATTGCTCATGGATTTTTGCTAAAGTGAAAGCGACATTATCTTCATAATCATAAACAAAAACAACAACCAACTTATCATGATCATCATGATGATGACGATGATGTTGATCATGAGCAGCAGCAATATTAAATACTAACAAACTCTACATCACCAACATCATTCAGTTGGTTTTATTACAAACTTCGACTAAATATATTTTTTTTATATTTACTTATATATTTTTTATAAATACAAACCACTTTTTCTAGAAACAAAAAAAAAAACAGTTTTTGTTTATATTTTAAAAAAGCCAAATAATAAAAAAACGGTCACTTTTATTGGCAAGTTTGTTCCATGACCAGCCAACTCGGGCCTTAAAACTCAAAAAAAAAAAAACCAAACTTGCATGTGAGCATGAGCCAGTGAATGAATGAATATTCGAATATTTCAACATGTTTATCACAAATTTATGGATCAGTTATATAAAAAAAAACACAAAAAATCAACAATTTTTATTACTCATCACTGGCAAATTTTCTGCACTTGCAAAAACTGAATAAAAAAAGAAAAATTTCGTTTCTTTTTTTTAATGTGAAAACATTAAATTATAAAAGAATAAAACAAGTCAGCAATTATAAAAAAATATTATTAACTTGTTTATGTTTGTAGGGGTTTAGCATACAAGTGTTGTTTTGTAAAAGATTTCTTAACTTAATTTGTTAGTGCGAAAATTTTCTTTTTTTTTTACCAAAATATTAGTAATAAAAAATAATAATATTTTTTTTTTTTTTGTTTTGAAGTACAAGTATGAGTTTGTATAAACAATTGGCCATTACCATATTTTGAAATTCAATTTCAAGTAATAGTGAAAGTTTCGTTATTTTTTCACTTCTTTCACATTGTATGGGTATGAGTATTCGTTCGTTCATTCGCTCGTTCGCTTATTGGACCTACACCACTTTAAAGCACAGCTACAAACAAATATTTATGTATTTAATATAAAATAGGTGTGAGCTTCAAATTAAACCCCATCTTAGTTTTTTATTTAGTTTTTTTTTTCATTTATTTGTTAAGCAGTAAAAACTACTTTGTCTGAAGTTGTTTTTTTATATATATTTTTTGCTGCACTGCAGTAATTGTTCATAGAAATATTTGTTTAATATTGCATTTTTAAATAAATATTTGTAATGAAAATTATTACTTTTTCAAACAAATGTTAATAATCGCAGCAATAATAGTTAGTAATAACTTTTATTACCAACAAAACTCTTAAAGAAAAAGTTATTAACACAAATACCAGCTATTTTGCAATTTTCTATAGTCCGCAAACTATCAAATTGGCAAAAAAAAAAAAAAATAGCTGGAAATTGTTAACAAATAATTTAAATTATAAGGAGACATTTTACTTTATAAAAAACAAACTTTTACTATATATTACGTTAATGACTAATTGAAAGACTAACCAATTCACCCCACCAAACAGTTTCTTCTATCTTTAAGCGTTAAAATTAAAAATTAGCACCTTTATATGAAAAAACTATTTCCGCGATCGAGTCTGAATTATAACATTCAAAACAAAACTTATATGTATATTTCACTAGAATTTCAAATCGATATTTGGTTTTGATACGAAAACTTAGAAAATCTGTGTAATCATTATACTATAATGCATTATTTCGCCAAATGTTTTCAGAACTTTTTTAATCAATTTGATAGTAATGGGACTAAAAACATCGCAGCAGTTCGGTGATAGTCATCACTTTATAATCGCTAAGTAATATGGAGAATGGAGACCCAAAAATCAAACTTAAGCACAAAGATAATTGTTATGCATTGACTACTTTGAACTAGTTGTCTCTGGCTACCTCATTGTAATCTATGAAGTAACGATTGACTTCCGTCAACTGGGTAGACAATGACTAAGGACAACTCTAAGTGGTAGTGCGAGGATCTCGCTCCGAACTTCGGGGATTGTTATGATTCCTTTCTCTTTGGCTAATTTTACAAATTTCAACTTTTAAGTGCTAAATTTGCAGTTTTTAAACTTTTCCTTATAATCGTCTCGTTCCCGATTAGATACCTATGTTTTTTCGGTCAATTATTTTCATTTAAACGAAAAAAAACTACTTCAAACTCTTTATATTGGTTAAATGTAACGTCCCTATATGTTTTATCTTTCCTGCCAATTTCTGATACCCTGTTCTGAAATTAATCATATCTCAGAAAGACGTGGAAAGGTCTAAACTATAAGGTGGGTAAGGCAAAACTTTTCAATCACTTCCTTCTAAATGGGAATTGCATCATGTGGACCAGCGATTTAATTTCTGGCCAGTTATTATGTGCGTTATATGCAAAACAATAAAAACCTATTACAACAGATTTACAAAAGGAACTATCAAATCTTGATTGGATACTACGGTCCATTTTACGCCCACATAAACTATTATGATGATAAATTTCTACGCAACATAAGAAAAAAGTAATAAAACAAATTATATTAAATTCAACTAATATCTCCGAAAAATTCTTTATCAAATCTTGATAAATGCCACGCCTTTTTTACATCCCCTCTTTGTAACGTAGTTATTTAACCTAGAGAAACACATGAAATTTAAGAGATTTGTAAATTTTGGCAGTATTTCCTGATCAGGTTCAATTACGATCCGGTTTTAACACAATTTAAATTTAAAGACATTTTAATAAGATTAAAGTAAAAACAAAACTTTTTTGTATTTCTTTAAAAGCAATGTTTAAAGTCTCATTTATCATCCCTGACCTGAATTACTATGTTTGTATCGAATTCCACTCGATAAACAAACTGACAAAATAAATACTTACTACTGCCTTAGGGCTTTTTTGAATATTTTTCTACATAATTATTTAATTTGTGAGCATTAAATTGTTATTTAAATTAAAATTAGCCTGAGGTCAAAATATAAGTTACAACATCGACAAAGTTTAAGAAAATGTATTTAATTTTTTGTTAAATTTGTAATTGTAGCAAAAAGAAAAGAAGATGTATACATATTTTTTTAAAGATCACAAAACAAAGAGTCATGGGTTTTGATTAATTTGAGAGACAAATACAAAAGATGATTTTGGCATGAAGTCTTATCTAACATCTAACAACACCAAACTTTCCACACAATGAAAGTCATATAGACAGTTGGCAGTCTTCATCATAGCAGTCATTTGTCAAACATGGTTAGTCATGAGTCATGACAAAAAGAGATTTTATTTTTAATAAAAAGTATAATAACAAATAGTGAGAAAGTACTTAATTTGGTAGAAAATGTGCCATAAATCTTAAGGAGAGCGGTAATTATTATACCCGAAATGGAAAATTGAAATTTTTAAATAATTTCTAAAATGAGCACATTTTAGGAGTAAACATTCTAAATTACTTTTCTTAAATTTGGTTAGTCTATAGGATAGTATCATGGATCACTATATGTAATAGGCTATTGTCTAGACTAGTCTAAAAACTAATCTATTGACAAGTCTATTAACTAGACTAGTCTAAGAACTAGGGTATCGGTTATTCTATGAGCTATTTAGGGACTAATTTTTTAACAAGTCTATGGACTGATATATTGACTAGTCGATGGTCTAGTCTATTGACTAGTCGAAGGTCTAGTCTATTGACTAGTCGAAGGACTAGTCTATTGGCAAATAAACTAACCAGATGACTGATTAGTCCATTGAATAGATTTAATAGTCTTGTATATGGACAACTCTTAGGACTAATATATTGTCTAGTTTATTGACTACTCGATTGAATATAATGTTGACTATTCTATGGAATAATGCAATTGACACCTTAACTAGTCTATTGACTAGACCATTATCTAGTCTATTGTCTAGACCATAAACTAGTCTATAGTGTAATATTTTTACTAATCTAGATTCTTGACTAACAAATAGACTATTGACTAGTCTAAAGTCTAGAGTATTGACTATTCTATGGGCAAGTCTATTGACTAGTCTATGTACTATGTATGTACTAATCTATTGTCTAGTTTATTGACTAGTCGATTGACTGTAGTTTGCAGGCCAGTCTATTGGATATAATTCTATGGAATAATGTAATTGACTAGATCATAAACTTGTCTCTAAGCTAATATATTTACTAATCTGGACTCTTGACTAACAAATAGACTATTGACTAGTCTAAGGACTAGAGTATTGACTATTCTATGGGCATGTCTATTGACTAGTTTATGTACAAATTTATTGACAAGTCTATGGACGGATGAATAGTCTATGGACAAGTCTATTGTGTATTGGTTAGTCTAAGGTGTAGTCTACTGACAAAACAGCTGATTAGTCTATTAAGTAGATTGGATAGTATTAATCTGTGGAGTATTCTACTTCATGATCAATTGACTATTCTTCTTAGTAGTTTAGTAGCTGGTCTATTGTCTACAATAATTACTCAATTACTTATATTATATTAATTGGCAAAAGTTTTTAATATAGAAATTTGACTCATTGTCAAAACTACTGAATTAAGTACAATAGTACTGAAGTTTCCATCTCTGTTTCACTCTATAAAAGTCTTCGTTATTTCTAACACACTCTCCCTCTTCCTTTGGGATAAATTGCAAACGTTAACTTAGAGGCGAAATAAAAATGTTAATTTAAATAAACTAATGAAATTGGTTAAGTAATATACATAGTTTTTGTTTAGTTAATAAAATCTAAAAAATTGCAAATATTTATTGCGTTAATCTTATAAGTTATGTGGGTATACTTTGTGTTTTCTTTTATTTAAAATAAGACCTCCCTCCTACAACTCAAATACCTTGTATTACCATAAATATCAAGCACATATTGTACATAAACACTTTAAATGAAACTTACACATGACTTATTCTTACAAATACACTTTAAAAATGTTTAATTTAAATTCAATTAAAAGACTTAATTTTCAATTAACGGCTTAAAAATAAGCAGTTGGCATTTACTTGAAGGTCGACTAGTTTAACATTTTTTTGGAAATTAAAAAAAAATACCAGGGAATATTAAGTAACTAAACAAATATAAATAAAGATTATATTATTGCAATAAAAAAATCTGTTTAAAATAGCATCATATTGTTATTAATCATGAAGTGTTAAGAAAAAAACAAGTTACATTTTACGCAATATTTAAAAATAAATTACACACGAACAGAGCATAAAATTTATAGTTTTTGTTAGTTTTTTTAAGTTTTTTTTTTGTAAGTACATACTTGTTTAAATATTAAATTAACTGTAATTTTTTTCTTTGTTTTCTTTTCATGTTTGTTATGGTTGAACCCGTAAGCAGAACTAAAAGAGAGTTCATATTTTAAAACTGTAAATAAAACTTTTTAATATTCACACATACAGTTAATATAATAAGGAAAAGAAGAACCATCTTATTATAAGTAAATAAAGGAGGAAAAGGAAGATACTGCCACAACAACAACATTAAATAATAAATAAAGCAATTGTTTGCATAAAACAAACGGAAAATACATAAAAGCATAAGATAACATAACATTAACCTTAAAGTTTGGAGTTTTTTCATTGTTGTTATTGTTATTGTTTGATGGTGTTTGTTTTAAAATCTCATGCGTATAAATATGGCTCGATATGATGATAAACGATGGTTAAAGTTGTTTTCTTTTGGTGCTCTGGTTTTTGCATGTTTACTGGTTGCATCGGAGGCAGGACGTTCACATGGTGAGTAACGAAATGATTTAAGTGTATAACATAGTTACATGCATACGTACATATGTATGTATGACCCTCTATATTTAAACAATGCAATAACCATATACATACATATGTATGTGTGTATTTATATAAAAAATAACATTAATACATTGGAACAATGGATAATTTTATAGAAAATTTGGTTAATTTTAAAATTTAAATCGAAAATATCTGTAAAGATTTACCAACTATTGATTACATTGGTATTGATAATAAGAAATACGTTCCACGATTTTACATAACCTTTATAGAAATGGACCTCGGAATATAGTTTAAACAGACACAAATAAGTTGATTATACATAAGCTGTAGTCGACATAAATATGTTTTAAAAAAATAAAAAACTGCAGCAAAATTTTGGGAGGATCATTCCATAACTGATCCATTTCTCTTACACTCACACCCTCTTACAGAAAATCAATTTATTGTCAATAAAATGCTTAATAACACATGCCGACAAATTTGTAACCCAGAGACCAAAGGATACTATGCCATCTGACAGCTTTAAAATAAATGCTTAACATCTGACATATCTTCTTGTTTATTTAAGAAATCTTCACCTAAAACTTGATACTTGTTGTAAGTTGACGGACGGACAGACATTATAAATTGGAATCCTCAGGTGGATTCAATATTTCTGTTTGTTATAAACAATATTTACAAAACATAATACCCTCCGCACTATAGTAATGTAGGGTATACATACCATGAATATACCGAAAAACATGAGTTTGCAAGCTTTAGTTGAAGATATCTCGAAGAACAAAGAAGATTTGTCATATGTTAGGCCTTTTTATTAAAGTTGATGGAATAGACTTTTGATATGGCTTTAGAAAAGTATAGCATGGTCTCAGGATTTCGGCATTAGTCAGCCTGAGTTATTATGGTATTAGGATAAAATTCGACAAAAATTAGTTCTAAAAAATGTATCACTCTCTTAAATTTTAAAGTGTTCAGTTCATAATTGACCCAAGCCCTAATAAAAGTTCTCTTTGGAAAACTTCATATTTTTATTGACCCACAGTGCATCTTAGCAACATGCATGTCTTATACTTTTGGCAGCATAAGACAAAACTGTAAATAAAAAAGTCAATGACTTCGAAGGTGCATTACATAAACGCAATGCGAAATATTTGAAAAAAATCAAAAAAAAAAAAAAAAAAAACACTTTGTCAATTCAATTTCCATTCGATACGATTTCGCCAACGTACCAAATATAAAATAAATTTTATGGTCACTTTTTTATTTACTTTTTGAATAAGCCACACAATTTACTATAAAAAAGAGGAAAGTAAAATAAACTACACTTACACATGTACATACATACATATGTAAGTAGATATATAACTTTAAGGTGTAATTATATATTAGTATGTATTTTGTGTGTGTTTTTTAATTTAACTTTTTACGATTTTTTTATATTTAAACTAGGGCAATTTGAACAAAACCATAACGTTTAAATTGTATAAATAACAGTACTACCACAAAATAAAACTAAAACACCGAAATTTGTACTATTTCCTCGTTAAAAGTTTATTGTTTTTTTCTGCTTCTTCAAAGGTATTTTTCTCTTTTCTTTAGTGTGTGATTGTGGGTTAGTTTTCAAAAGAAGAAACAGTTTTGCAATTTAAGCTTATTTAAAGGAAAAAAAGACAACAACCAAATAAAGTAAAATAAAGACCAAAAACTGACTTTATTTGTTGGTGGATAATGGTGATCATTAACATTTTGTTGTAAACAACATGTTGGACGTGTAGCATGTATGATGACAACATGTTAGCAGATCAGTCTATATATGTATGTATATGTTATGAAAAAAGTTAAGTACAAACAAACTCAAAAAAAACATTAACCACAGCAAACACATGAATAACAGAAACTGTGTCAGTAGAATTTATTTACTACTCACGTTTACTATTTAGTTACAACAACAACAACAATAAGAGTAAAATAATAATGACTATGTATATTGTAAGTTATATATCTATGGGTGCAAAAAAAAAAAACTACAACAAAAGTTTCATTTTCATTCAATGAACATCATCTATCTATTCTCATACAAATACACAATCACTCTCGCATAAACAACAAACTACAAACAAAAGACTTAAGAGACAAACACGGTGAAAGAACAAGTATTCACAGTACAGTGGTGTGAATAACAACAGAATAGAAAACAGAAATGACTAAATCGTCTTAGAACCTAATAAAGACCCAGTTTTGTGGGTCTACGTTAAGTATTTATATTTATTATAAACGAAAAGACAAATTCTATTAAAATCTAACTATTTTTCTATTAATTTAATACACATAACATCATGAGTTTAAAATTTGTTTATTTTTTTTTTAATAAAGTTAAAACCACTGTTTCCACATCGCCTTAAAGTCTAGTGCTTGAGTATCTTTGTGTTTTTGCTTTTTTATAGTAACCATAATTGTTTTTGATTTAATAAAATTTCTATGCTTGTGTCTATAAATCTAACATAAACGCTTTCTATTTCTATAAATTGTTGTTGAAATTCTAAAATGGTTAACATTTAATACCATTTAGAATTTCCATTTCACTTTTCAATTTTACAATTATTTACTTCTACCTCTTTCCCCATAGAATAATTATTTATTATGTATTTTTTTTCTCAAGCAACTGTAGAGCTTGTTTATGTTTATTATTACATCATAATTTTGAAATCATTAACGGTGTTTAACAAAACTGGATTTATAATTTAGTCATTATGCGTATGTTAAACATGAATAAAACATTTTTTGTTATTATCTTTTGCTCTTTTTTATTGAAATTTTTGTATTTTTTCTATTAGTTTAGTTGTCCATTCATTCATTTATCTATATGTTTGTATATCTGTGGTTAAACTTTCGCTTTTATTTACTCTGTTGTTGTTATTTGCATTTTTAATTCACAAGCTGTTTTATTTGGTACCACAAATAAAATAAATCCATTAAAAGTTTGGTTATAAATGGTTTTAACTAAATTCCAGGAAAAATATGCTTGTCATCTGCGACCTTGTAAGTGAAATTTGTAACAATTTTAAGAGTTTTGCAAAAAAAATTTTTTAAATTGTTGTTGGTCAACGCGTTTATACTCCAGACTATAAACTGGCTCATACTCCGTACTAGAGAGTAGTCTATACTCTATACTATAGACTAGTCTATTAGTATATACTTCAGACTATACACTAGTCTATACTCCAGACAATTTAATATAGACCATACCCAGTCTTCTACAGGCTATAGATATTAGGTTTGATATTAGCCTTACTATAGCCCATACTCTTACCACTCATACTTTCAGAAAAATTCCCTTATTGACTCAAGCCCCTACAAAAGGTCTTTTATCGATATATAGTTTTCGAAAGAATCGATTCATAAGGAATAAGTCCATACATAGATAGAGTCTATTTTCGAAATTCAGAAGCAGTTCTATACTAAAAATATCATTTTGCACAAACAATCACAAGCCTTCGAAATTTCGAAGATGTCTCAATACTAAAATTCCACAAGAAATCTTTTATAATAATATAAATATCTTGAAATTTCAGCAAATCTAACAGCATGTCAACATTTACGACGTGCTGAGGCCAGACGTTCCAAAGCACTAAACACAAGAGTTCGAGCGCCGAGATGTGATAAACGTGGACAATTCGAAACTATACAGTGTACGAATGCCAGACGCGGAGAGGATTGTTGGTGTGTGGATGAGTATGGCGTGGAAATACCCGGTACTCGTAATGCTACAAAAGCCGCGGTTCAGTGCAAAGAACCCGCTAATTGTCCAGCATCAGCTTGTCGCATGTTTTGTCCGTCGGGTTTTGCACGTGATCCACAAACTGGGTGCAGTCAATGTCGTTGTCGTGATCCCTGTGATGGCATCAACTGTCCCAATGGTCAATCGTGTCAATTGATGGAGGTTAATTGTAAGACAGAACCTTGTCCACCAGTGCCAACCTGCAAGAAAGCAAGATCCTTGTCTAATTTCTGTCCTGCCGGTATGCCATTGGCTATTGAAGATGGCAGTAATATGAGACCTTTCTTGTGTGGCTTGGAACCCGGTAAGCCACAGTGTCCTCCTCTGTATCAGTGTATGGTAGAAGGTGGCAATGATTATGGTGTTTGCTGTCCCAGTGCTTTGAAATTCAATAAGCCTGGTATTTGTCCAGCACCTGAAATGGAAAATTATACACCCAGCACGGGTTATATGTGCGGTACACCCTGTACCCACGATCTGGAATGTCGTAATATGGAAAAATGTTGTTTCACCAAAGGCTGTCAATACAATTGCCAACAACCGCACAATGTAACCACCTGTCAACAGGCCCGTGCTTTATCCGACATTTTGGCCATAAACGAAAGAGAAGGTCGTGGCTATGTGCCAGATTGCAGTGGTCCCAGTGGCATGTTTTCACCCAAACAATGTTCTCGTAATGGTTTAGTATGTTGGTGTGTAGATCCCAGAACGGGACATAAAATTGCCGGCAGCATGGGTGCCGCTAATATGGTGAACTGTGAGGGTTGGGAGAATATGATTAGTAGATCGTTAATGGGCCGTAGTTTTAACCAAGAGAAATGTGATACCAATATTTGTGCAGCTGTATGTGAATATGGTTTTAAGGTAAGAATTTTTTATATAAAACCTTTTCTTAGATTTCTATAATAGCAAAATAATGTTATTTTTCTTTCGTTCCACAGAATGACCACAATAATTGTCCTACTTGTGAGTGTGCCGAGCCTTGCGAGGGTTTCTTATGTCCCGTTGGTTCCCAGTGTGAAGTAGCCACAGATCCTTTGTGCAAATCAGGTTCTTCTTTGTGTGCTTCTTGGCCGGTATGCAAACCCTCCATGGCCTACTCAAATCCATGTGAAGTGGGAACTCCCCTATCCGACAATACCACCAATGAAATAATGTATTGTTATAATGGTAAGTAAACGGATAAAAACATTAATATTTTAAAATGTCAAGTTATTCCTATTTTCCCCTAGAACGTCAAAGCTATGGCCGTGAAATCAAATCATTCTTTGATGCTGAACCTGAAGTAAAATCTTCTCGTGCCTTATCAAATCGTATTATTTGCCCGAACGATTATAAATGTACGAAATTACATAAGGAATCGGAAAGTGTTTGCTGTCCCATTAAAATTGCAGAAGAAACTAAACCAGTAGAACCACGTCAACAAACGAGTAAGTTTTGAAGCTAAAGGGGGTTTCATTAAGAACGATTTACGATTTAACTTCTTTAACTTGTTTAATATTTCGGACGATATGTGTGCTCAAGTCTTGGAAATTAGATCCAACTTGTTCAAGCGCTTTCATTTCACATTTTTCAATGACTTAAAAACAAATTAATTTATTGTTGTTGTTCTTCCATTTTAGTGTGTGAATATATACGTGACTTTTCGGAACGCATGGAGGGTACCGAAGAAGGCATGAAGTTGGCTTTGCCTGAACCCCGTTGCACCGATGAGGGCAATTATAAGGAGCGTCAATGTAGTTTCCGTAAAATCAAAGTAACTAGAGCTGAGCATCGCAAAATTTTGGAGGAAAATACCATCCGACGCATGCGCATGTTATTGGCCAATAATGCTGCAAAACGTACGAAACGTGATGCCGAACGTCTAAAACTGTATCGAGTCGATGATAGTTTACTTAAGGTTCAGTTGGCCGCTCCTGTGATGGGTCGTAATGCCAAGGTTATAGATATGGGTGCTAGTAAGCAACAAAGTTTGGGACAATTATTTGAAACAGACTTTAAGAAGGTGGTTCCCGCACCCAAGAAACCCCTAAATGATGAAGAAATAGTCGAATTGGATGTGGAAGAGTGCTGGTGTGTGGATAGCTTTGGCACTGAAATACCACACTCGCGAGGATTTAATGTCACCGATGAATCCTGTGTAAAGTTGCGTGAAGAAATTGATTGTCTAGATCTTACTTGTCGCATGGGTTGTGAATATGGTTTTACTTTAGATCCCGTCACCCGCTGTCCGGCTTGCCAATGTCGTGATCCCTGCCAAGATGTGGTGTGTGGGGAGAATGAGGAATGTCGTATTGTGGAGGTATCATGTGATGATGAATATTGTCCCCCGGTGCCGGCCTGTTTAGCGCGAAAACCCGGCCAATGTCCTTATCTAGTGCCACCAGGTCCCGATAACCTAGATGCCAATGCTTGTGCTTATGAATGCCGCACCGATTCCCACTGCGATGGCGCCAAACGTTGTTGCTCCAATGGTTGTGGTACCCAGTGTGTTTTGCCGCAAATGAAAACCGCCTGTCAACATTTACAGGCCATACAAATGCATCAGTCCTCCGAGTTAGGTATACCCGTAATGAAAATGAACATTGCTCAATGTGACCCTGTTACCGGAGAGTGGAATAAAATCCAATGTTCTTCCACCACTGGTGAATGTTGGTGTGTTGATGAACAAGGCCAGGAAATGAGTGGTACTCGTTTAAAAGGCACCGATCCAATATGCGAAGAAAATTCCGCGTTTAAATGTGAAAAGAAAAATTGTTCCCGCAGTTGTGAGGCAGGCTATCAGGTAGATACAAATGGTTGCCAAACTTGTGAGTGCCGAGATTTTTGTGCAGAAATAAATTGTGCAGCAACCGAAGAATGTCAATTGATCAATATAGACTGTGTAGATGCGCCTTGCCCTAAGATGCCCATTTGTGTGCCGAAACGTGAGTCATTGTGTCCCGAAGGAAGTCCTTTAAAACAAGGTGATTTGGTGGTAAGCTGTGGACCCCAAAACGAGAACGAGACATGTCCCTCCTCGCACACATGTCAGCTGAATCCGGTAACACATCGCGGGGTATGCTGTACAAAGACCAGTAAGTTTTGAAGACATTATTTAAATAAAATAGGAGGGAAATTCAGTACTGCAATGAAAAAAGCCGCAGTAGTTCGACTAGTCGTTAAAATATTCAATTAACTGGTCTATTTCCATAACTAGTAAATGGAGTAACTATTACTATTAAATCGAGTAGTCCATAGACTAGTCTATTACTAGACTGTTGAATACTCAATATATTAGTCTTTAGAATAATCAATAGAGTAGTCAATCGATTAGTCCACATACAGGTCAATGTGCCAATCAATTGGCTAGTCAATACACTAGTTACGAGACCAGTTACTACTACTTTAATTTATTTAATTTGTCCATGTCTGCAGATATTTATGTTTACTATGTAAGTATGAATACCGATAATGATGTTTCTCTTTTTTTCTCAGGAGATGTTTGCTTTGAATCCATGGATAATAGCTGCCTAGCAAAAACAGTTTCTGTAGCCAATGCCACACGCTATCGTTTTAATCCCAAAGCCAATCGCTGCGTGCCGGTTGTCATTGACTTAAACGAAAGTAGTTGTCAGACTAAAAATCTTTTCCACAATGAATTATCCTGTAATTCGGTATGTCCCGCTCTGACACAATGTGAAAGATTAAAATTGAAAAACACTTTGGCGGCTCAAAGAACTGGCCATTCGTCGGTATGGTTTAAGCCTAGATGTGACCCTGTAACAGGACACTGGAGCCCGGTGCAATGTTTGGGTAAACAGCCAGATTTAAACTCGGTTACCGGTTCTCTAGATCAGACACCTTCACCTTATGGTGTATGCTGGTGCGCCGATAAAAAGGGAGCTCCCTTAAAAGGTACTTTAACAAGAGATATAGAACCTGTCTGCAATAGTAGACAAGGGCGTAAATACAAACCCCAGGATACTAGTGATTTATTGGTTATGGAAGAACTTATCAGACAAATGACGGTTTTAACAGACTTGGATAACTTTCTGGAGGAGGAGGTAGAAGATTCTAATGAAGTGCAAGCTAGACATATAAAAACTGAGGTTGATTTGGAACCTATGACAGTAAGCACTACCACCACAGTGCCACCCACCGTAACCGAACGTGTCTTGGAGCTGGCTAACTCTTTATGGGATTCCAAGTTGCAAGTGGAATCGGTGAAATCCATACATTTAAAAACCACCAGATGTCGTTCTTTAGCCCAAACTGCTCCCTTTCCCATTTCCTGTGACAGCAGTGGAGCCTTTAGTCCCATGCAGTGTAATAAAAAACATTGTTGGTGTGTAGACTCTGCTGGTAATCAGCTAGAAACTTCGCCCATGTTTGAGAAGGGTCAATACAACTGTACACCCACGCCCATTTCATCGGTTATAGTAGAAATGCACATGCAAAATAATTCCGAAACCTCTATAAATAATGTCTACGATATCATACGTCTGGAGCTTAATCAACTTTTGGGACGCAATGTGGAAAATTTAAGAGTACAAGAAAATGGCGACGGTTCTGCTCTGATACGTTTCGAACTGCATAATGATGATAAAATTGATATGGCCTTCGCCATAGAAACATCTATAATGAGTGGTGATTTCAAATTGGCCAATGGCCACTATTCCACGGATATAACACGTGTCCAGTTCATACATCGCCGCGAAGAATTACCCACTTATGCCAAAGTTATAACCTCACATGAGGGCACTATACAACTGGTACTATTTATAACAGCCAGCAGTACTGCTCTTTTGATTTGTATTTTTGTGGTGTATATCATGTTAAAACGGGGCAAGGAAAAGGGCATGACAAATCCTTATCTATCATCCTCACCACCTCCCTACCAATCGCGTAAGAATAGTTTAAACAATGATAGTGATTTTGCTTCGCCCATTTTTGTGTTAAGTCCCGAACATGATTTAGAAAGTATTCGACCGCCTTATGAGAACAAAAAGTCGGAAAAGTGTTAAATATTTAAAGCTTTCAGGAGCAAGGCTGCAATCGGTGAAATTTTAACAGGGGATTTTTTTCATAATTTGTCAGAAATTTTGCAAAATGTGGATTACAATATTGTTATTGTAGCCTTTTTCATTTAACATAAAACTATGAATATCCCTACTTATATAACATCGTTTGTCTAAGGTCTAGTGAAATTTGTTTTTACTCTAATATTATTTTTGTTATAGATTTAAGCTGTGCAGCTAATTTTTTATAGATTAAAAAATTATACCAATTAATTATAAACTTTAACTGTAAATAATACATCATTCCATTAATTCATTTTTTATATTTTTTGGTATTTCATAAACAAATAAACAAGTGTATTTTTTAATTTATTTATCTTTAAAAACAAATAATGAACAAAAAATACACAAGTATTTATCCGTACATTTTATTTATAACTATAAAATTATACTTTGACTATAAATATTGAACGTTTTCAATGGTATACAATATTTTGTATAACAATTTATAGATTTTTGTTTTGTTTATTCTACAGCATCATAATAAATAGATAGACACACAATTATACTTTATTCATAGTCTAGTATTTTATACAATTTTCCCCATTTCATTATACGAGTATTTAATTTAAATTTTTTTTTTATATTGAAAAGTGCTAAAAATTTGTATTTGTTTATATTTGTATTTAAAATTTTTTGCTCTTGAATTATTTATAAATAAATTATATTCATTGCTTTATTTAGTTATGTAAGTGTATATTTTTTCTATTTTATTTTTTTTGTTTATTAAATAATAAATTTTACGAAAATTAAAAACACAGCATTGCGAACTTTTGATTTCATTTATAAAAGACCAATTTGAGGGAATATTGAATGAATTAAAAGGAAATCGTTTTCGTATAAATGTTTGGGTGGAACTGAAATTATAACGTCATTATTAATGAATTTATTTTTGGTGTGCATTAATTGGATTTAATAGACCTACGACGCAAAATTTTGAAAAAAAAATTGTGAATATAATTGTTTATTTAAGATGAAGAAAATTGCATAATTTTGGTATAAAACAAAGAAATCATTAGGAAAAAAATCTGAAATACATATGTACATACATATAGAGAGAAGAAACTATCGAGAAACCAACGATCGGATCAAAGTTTTAGGAAACCTTATGAATCTGTATAGTGATGATGATATAACAGGTTTCTTCCGCGCGTAGGCCAAACATCCAATTGCATCTCTCAAACTGTAATTTTTTAGGTGAAAATATATGTATCAGTAGTTCAACGAAGAGTCCATGCAACCGTAAAAGTCAGTCATTTCTACTAATGTCTGACCACTTGGTTGATATTTATTTGTATACATATATTGGGTTTTTCGTGTCCAATGAACTTTTAGTTTTCCAGATCGAAGAGTGTCGTCAATTAACTGTACCTAGGTAAACGAGAGAGGGGGCATTTGAAACTTGTTTTTGTGTTAACTGTCCATTTGTAGTCGAAGTGATGTGTGTTACTTTCTCGAAATATTTAATTGACTTCCTCCTAGTACATGCCTTTGTTAAAATAACCAGTCGTCTAGCTCGTCTGGTGACTAGTGGGGACCTTAGGTACTGTCCCCAGGTACTGCTGGGCATATTTTAGAATCTCTTTTAATATGCAGTTTCTTAAACTTGATCCATTAATATGATTTTTTACTGGACTTGCAAAAATTTTCTGATGATGTTCTATGGCCGCCTACAAATTATATATAAAAACAAGTTAAAACTTCCCTGGCTTTTCTCCAACCTGATGCATAAGTAAAACAACTATTGAAATATGTTTTTTGTTTAGAGCTGACTTAAAATAAGTAACTATACTTTATTTTGTTTTATATTCTTTATTAGTAGATAAAAATCATGTTGTTGTAGTTGTTGTTATTATTTGCTATTATGTAATTAGAAAATAAACCATTTTTTGTGTGATATTTCAAATTGAGTTTGATTCATATCTTTTCAGTTTTCATATTTTGAAAAAGTTGTAAATTTCTTTTAAAAGTGTATATAAATTCTAAAAAGGTATAAATATTTGTAAAATGTAAAATGATTGAAGGAAAAAATTAGTAGACAAAGAGTAAAGTAAAATGGGAATGGGTAACAAGTGCAGTTGAATTTATAAATATCAGTATAATAATATAAGTATATAATGTATGTTTGTAGGTTTATATTATTAAATATATTTTATATACGAGTGTAGTGTAAGTATATAACTATAAATTTTATATAAAATAAATAAATGTTAATATTCTTTTGTTATAAAAAAGTATAAATATATTTGTAAAAGAAAAAAGTAAAAGCTTTTTAAACAAAGAATGTACGAAAAAGAATACACGTTTCTATACCTACATAGACAGTGAGTTCGTATGTATGTATAATTTAATATAAAATGGAATCACTTGAACGAAATGGTAATGGAGAGTTAAAAAGAGAGTTTTTGTTACTTGATTTTTTGGATTAGTACATAAATCTAGTTAAATTATTACTTGTTACTCTGGTTGTTATTTGTATTGTTGTTGTTGCTGTTGGAGCTGCCAGAAGCATCACGTCGTGTTATGGGTATAGCTGCCCTTTGATCTTCCATACGTCCACTTTGTACCTTCATAATGAGCGAAAAGAAATCTTCATCGGGTACGGTTGTGCCACGGCCACCACTTGGTCTATTGCGATTTTGAGTTTCAGCATCAATGAGTACATTTGGTCGGGGCAATTCGGAACGTTGCTCTTCGAGCCGTGAACTTTGGCAACGCATTAACATGTCCAGGAAAGCATCATCAACTTGTTCCATAGTTGTTGCACTACGTGTGAGTGGAGGATGAGCTGCATTTCCTGAAGTTGCAGAGCTTTTGGCACTGCTGGCATTTGTTGCACCACCAGCGGCTTTAAGACCGGGAAGGCAATTGGCACCATTTGTTGTGGATGTTGCATTTGTTGGAAAACCTGAATTTGTTTGTAAAGAGTTGTGTTGCTGTAGAGGTTTGCGTGTAGCTCCAGTGGCCCCAACAGCGCCAGAAGCATTTGTTGGACCTTTATTGATTTTTATCGAACAACGTTGATCGTCCATGCGTTTGGATTGCGATCTGGACAGTAGTTCAAAGAAATCATCATCTTGAGCTTTTATTGGACGTACTTTGGTTTCTTGCTTTGGAGCGCGTTTACCATCAGGTGTGATTTTAATCAAATCCAGTTGTTCCATACTTTGGCGGCGGACACGTATCTAAAGAACAAAATAATTGATTAACTTTTAACATCCTTTGAAAATAATTTATCACTCTTACCATTCTTCCTTGCGAGTTATCTGAGTCAGCATTCTGGGCATCACTGTCTTGCGATAGATCGGTATTACTTGAGCGTTCATCCCCTTCAACTGGTGAGGGTGCCCCTTCTGGCAGTCCAAGTAATTTGCGTAAATCACTAATATTCACACGGGCTGTACTTTCACCCACCGGATCGTGCAATTCTTTGGCCAATTGTAAATGAGTTTCAGCGTAAAACAAAGCTTTCTTATGATTTCCTATGGCCGAATAGGCATTACCCAAAGACCAACATGCACGTGCTTCGCCCACACGATCGCCTAATTCCTGAGCTATGTCGGAATGCCGTTTATGATATTCTATGGCCGTTTCGAACTCGCGCAAAAGCGTGTATGTATTGCCTAAACTGTAGCAGGATTGGGCCTCTACCTCTCGTTCTCCCAGTTCAATGGCCAAAGCTAAAGTGCGTTTGTAATGGTCTGCGGCTTCTTCGAATTGTCCCAAGAATATGTGAGAATTGCCCAAATTGCTATTGGCTCTACGTTCGGCAGCTTTGTCACCGAACTCTCGAGCAATGCGCAAACGTTCTTGATGATGTTCTATGGCAGCCTGAAAATCACCTGTTGCGAAGAAATATTGTTGTAAATAAAAGGCTTTCAAGTTAATCATTTGTTTCTACCTACCCAACAAATAATAAGTATTTCCCAAATTGCCACAAGCTCTGCCTTGAGCTCCACGATCTCCAAGTTCACGCATTAACTTTAAATTTTCCTGATAATATTCCACCGCCTTGGTTAAAGCTTCTTTGACATCATCACCAAAATCTCCGGGATTACGCTGACCCAAATGTTTACCTTTGGCATGATAAACATTGCCAAGATTGTAGAGAGCTCTACCCTCAGACAGCTTGTCGCCTAGTTGTCTGGCCAACGTTAAGTGGCGGTCACAACAAATGACAGCGTCGTCAAAGTGACCCATTACCTTAAATGTATTACCCAGATTGCCCGACGACTTCGCTTCCCCCAGCTTGTCGTTCATGGAACGTGCCAATGTCAAATCCAATTTATGATACTGCATGGCCTTCGAGTAGTCGCCCAAATAAAAGTAGGCGTTGCCCAATTGTGAATAGATTGCACTCAAGGTACGAAGGTCATCGGTTGTTGCTCTAATGGCTGCAAGAAAAAATGCCACACCTGACCGACAATCACCTGCCTTGCATAAACGTTCGCCTTCCAGGGCCAATTCCAAGCACATGCTGGAGCCAGCACCGTCTTGGGCATTTGCATCGCCACTGCCAACACCTCCGGCTGCTGAACCGCCACCACCGCCCGTTCCTGTGGAAACATTTTCAGCCGATGCTGATAACGAAGACATACTTTTGTCCTAAATATTTCCGCACTAATACAATGGAATTCTCGGAAAAATATCTACGATTAGCAAAGAAAATTGCAATAAACACAAAAAAGCAAAAATAAAAAACAACAAAAGAAAAATTGCTAGGGAGGTGCTCTTATGGATTTTTCTGCTTCTGCTCTACTAATTAACACTTCTATAATTAAATTGTTTGTAATTTTACACTATAGACTATAGCTAATATCTAGCGAATTATATTTCCGTGTATTTGTTCCCCGTATATTTCAGCAAACTTTGTGTTTTAAACGAAATAAAAAGAAATTGTGCATTAAAAATGAATCACAAATAAATGTTGAAAAAGAGAAAAACAAACACTCGACAAATCTCACCACACCATCAGAGACCGTCGTTAAACACATTACGGCAACGGCTCAAAATCGCTTGCAAGCCGGCTAAGTTTTCAGTTGAAATTTTAAACGATAAATAAAAATGGATTCCGAGTAATTCGCTGGATTTTGGAAGAGAATATCGTAATTTAAAATTTTTTGGACAAATTTCGCTGATTTTTCCAACAGAAATTTACATTTTCATAAATTAAATACATATGTATGTCCTATATACATACAAATTTCAAAATAATTTAACATTTTGTATACATATTACAAATATATTTTATTGCATGTTTGAATTTTTATTTTAAAGCATTTCATCATTTCATGGAGACATATACAGTAATATATTTTGTCCGCTCTGCCGCAGCTCGGAATATTTTCCGCTCCGAAACATATACATTGTATGTTGAACAAGTTTATTTTCTTTATAATTTCAACATACGGATTACGTTTTTAAGTAAAAATCTGCTTAGAACTGAACAAACCGGATCATAAGATATTGGTAAAAATCTAGGTTTGCAACAACATATTAATTTCCTGAATATGTACTTACTATACATATATTTTTTTAACTCGTGTTTTGCTTATATTTTTAGATTAATCTGTTCGAAATATATCCAAAAATATAAGAAAACTCGTTTTTCAGAAGTTTATTATATGTGTAAAAAATTTGTTGAAGACCGGTTTATATTTAACAAATTAACCTAAAAAGTGTTTAATTTAAAATTTTATGATTAAAAACGCACAATTGTCTATATACTTTTATTTAAATAAATAAATTAATATGGGATAAATACAACTCTAATTAAATAGTAATTGAATGCAACTCTGTTCGTTTTTGGGGCAGTATACATTGTTGTTAAAGCAGCGATTTTCTTGTCAGTAGTGATTAGGTATTTTGGCGTTTAAATATTCTCTGAATTTTAAATATGTTGTAAGAAAAAATTTTAACAATGCAAAGTTTTATGTGTAAAAAGTTATATTTTATGTGTTTAATATGTTCTAAGAGAAATGCACAATGATAATTATGAATTATTTATTCAGAAATGTTATTTATGAACATATATATCAGTAATTTACAAATAAAGTTTGATTTTTTCATTGTTGTTTCTAGCGATTTTTCTATGAACAAATATGACTGTGTTTTAGCGGGTTTCGTAATATGATTTGATGGGAAATGATAGATAAAGGTTGGCAACAGTGTAGGTATCTTTCTCTGTTGTAGGTAACTCTGGCTATTCTGAAGCTCTTTAATTCGCCATTATTTTATAAAACGCAGAAAATTAAAAGAATTTTAATCATTTAATTTTAATGAAAATTGTTAAAATTTATGAAAAAGTTTTTCCACAAGTGCGTGCAACATTTTTCAAAAGGTATTCTGCCAAGTATTGCCGGATTTCTAACTAAAAAAATCAATTGAAAAAATTTTGTGTGTGTGTCTCTCTCCTAGTAAGAAAAAGAAAGAAAAAAAAAACGAAACGAAAAAAAGAGTGTAGTGAAAAAATGCGAATATATTTCAGCATTAAAAGGCTGGATTTCGCAAAAAAGAAATAAAAAAATATTGAAAACTAAATACATAGAAATTTTATATAAAAAATAATCTGGTTAAAAAAAAGAAATTGCAAAATCAGAAAGGAACCTTACAAATAAATTATAAAGTAAATTAATAGAAAAAATAAAAACAATTATCTATACGGCTGACCTAAGGTGTCAATTCTATTCGTGAAAAATCTTATTCATAATTTTTTTTTGTTCTTTTCCCCTTCGTCACAATTGAATAGATGTGAACTAAAAGGAAAAAAGAAAATATATAAAAATCGATTTTCCTGATGTCTCATTTTGTTTTAATGAAATTTGATATAAAGAAAATCTTTTTTTAACGCAAAATAATAAAGAAAAGAAAAATATTAATTTTATTGTATTTTTTATTTGGAAAAAATGTTTGTTTATATATTCAAATAAATTTAAATCATGTAATTTTTTTATGGAATGTGTACAGATCAATCATCCAAGAATTAAAAAAAAAAACACCAAATCAAATATTTTACTTTTACTGCGATAATTTTTGAGTGTGTGTAGCAATTTGCTTCTACAAATCAAATATACAACCTGATTTGAAAAGAAATAATTGAATTATTTAATAATAATAAATTCCTTTATATCTATAAAACTAATAATCGTTGTTGTGTAGTTTGAAACTATACCCGTGGGATTTGCCCAACTGGCTGAAAATCAAAATATTACATTTGGTAAGTTGATAATTTAAATTGTTTTACCTATCTATAGCTAAAAATTTATATTGTAAAGTTAAGATTTTAAATACATTTCTATATCTAGCAGGATTAACATTTCTTGACCATACGCTGAAAGAAACTCCATATCATGAAGAATAAAATATAAGTTTCAACCTTAAATTTTTTCAAATGTTGTCCGGGATAATATTTCGGTTCTGGTTTAGGGGATATAATTACGAAATTACAAAGAAATTAATCTGTTTCTTCTTTCTAAATATGTACCTTATTGCTGTCTACTTGGAAACAAAAATAGCGACTTAACTGTGCAAGTTTGGTATGAAAACATTAGCTCCTCCGAAGACATCTAAGGAGGAACTGTTTAGTGAACATGACTTTGTGATCCTTGACTGCAAGTGTCTTCATTAGATGATGTTCCGAGCTAATTTGTATGCAGCCCGTTGTAGTCCTTAAGGTAGCAATTAGGCAGCTTTGAATGTTTCTCCAATAGGTATCACTAAGCGAAGCTAAACAAACTAGAGCAGCATAATTAACCTCTGACCGACCAACAAATGAATTAACCACTCACCAACAACAATTTGCTTCAGTAATAAATAGACTAGCAGTAAATAGAGTGCTTGTCAAAATTGTAGTAATAGCGACATTATAGTTTAGTGTCAGACAATGATATCTGACAGAGTTCTCAGACAGTATCCTATTATTATACCAACATCCCTGCAGAGATAAATACAAACAATCGTACTCATCGTTTCACTAAACACAATTTTTAGAATTAAAATTAGAATGACAATCTTATAGCATGATTCAAAAGTTGTGGGAGGAATAAATTAAAGATGTTTATAGAAAATCTTAAAGAATTTTTGCCTCAACTCCTCAAATTTTAAATCTTCAATAAAATTCTTACGCGTTATATTTTTTATTCATTCTTGGACATTTTCATTTAGAGAAACAAACTACGTCTCGCCTTCATCTTACGTCAATTTACGATATAGTCAGACGAAAATAATAATGTGTAATTTAAAGAACTATTTTCGGTGTTTAAATTGTATAAATTTTTGTTTTGTTTTGCTCTATATTTTTTCATTATATTTTGTTCTTTGTTTGTTTTTCTTTAACCCACCTATTGGTGTGATGAGGCATTTTAATTCTACTTCCAAAAACAACTTGGCAACGCTGATTCATAAAGGAAATAATTTATTGCGAAAAGAGAAGAACTGTCTCCGATTAATTTATTCAAAGTCGCCTGTTTCACATTTTTTTAATATTTTTATTTCGGTCTTTCTGAAAATAAATGCAGGTGTTTTTGTATTAATGTAATAATTAAAGCAGTATATATTTATAAACTAAATATTTGATTGTTGTTAAATCATAAATAAATCAGCCAAAAAAGAACCAAAAAAAAAAAAAAAAACGTAATAATTTTAAGAACATTGACCGATTAACACAATGAACGAAAAAATAAAAAGAATACAACACGAAAAGTACAAAAATAATAGAAAACCTAATATGTATGTTTGTGAAAAAATGTATTTAAATAAAAGTGCAAGTTTTGTTAATTTTATAAACTGAGAATGAGATAATGGGATGGACGACGACGATGATGATGAGTTTCTAGCAAATTTGCACATACCCATTAAATGTTTTTATTTTTTAATAACTAGCTGTTGTTAGCTTAGAGTGTTGGTCGGTTGGTTGGTTACTAAAATGCTTGGAATGATGTTTGGCTGTTTGGTTAAAGTACAAACAGCACAGAAAAAATTATATTTATGTTCTATTATTAATCATTAAGTATTAGACTTGTTTGACTGACGGACGTACTGTCTGTTGTGAATGTCTGAATGAATACTTATTTTTTCTTTCTTGGTTTGAATTTTTATTTCAAAAAGACCTTGAATATTTTCAAAACAAAAATATGAATTAAATTTGAAAGAAAAAAATTAAAACAAAAATAAATATATACAGAATATTAATGAAACGAAAAGCTAAATGAAAATGACAATAACAAAAAAATGAAAAATAAAAAAAAAAAAATCACCAATTACACAGAAATGCCAAAGAACGTGTTGGTTTATATTTTTAGTTGCAATAGTAATAATAATATTATTTCAACTAGATATACTCGTAGTACCTAGTATTTTATTTTATGTATTTTAATTTTTTTTTGCATTTAAATTTAAACTACACTACGCCTACGTACAATTGTTTTGCTAAACTTAAAAATGTCCGTTTGTTGAAATGTTTATACTGATATTTATTAATGCTTGTTGTTGCTTTTAAACCATATTAACAATTAAATATTTTTAGAATATAATATAATAACAGATTTCAATTAGTTTTTATTTCGAAACAAAAATTAAGTAAAACACAAATTATAGTTTTGGTTCAATAGTTTTTAAAAACAAATCACTATTAATAAAAAAAAAATGTTGTTGCAAAAAGTTAGTTGTTCTTTAATAAATTTAAAATTTTTGATCAAAAATAAAAAGTTTTCAAAAAATATAACACTAACAAGATAATTATTTTTCACGAGACTTGCAGTAAATTTATAACTGATCAATATACAGTGGGTGGCAAAACATTCGAAACTTTTTCTAACCTTAGAAATATTCTGTTTTTTCCTTTATAATCGTATATTTAAAATCGTCCATGCTTTTGCGTCCATATTTAGCGAACTAGAACTAACCTAACCTAGGCAGATCACTTAATTAAAACAATCACTTTCGAGTATAAATATTCGATTACAAGTCAATTGTTGGCTTTTTGTGCCATGCATGTTTTCCATATAGTGTTTTTTAATGAATCTCTATCTTTTATAGCAGGAATTTGATCAATACCTTGTCCTAAAAACCGTTAAATACCATCATATTGCCATCGCTAAACTTAACGACCGAATTTTGTAGTTCGGTCCTAATAAGTCTCCCCTTGGTATTTGGACACGACCAAAAAGAAGAGAGTATTTCATATTGATTCGACCAATCTATGTCATCTTATGTAAAATTAAATAATTATTAATAATAATTCGAGAGTTTGGACCATTCCTAAAATATTTGGAAAAGTTTGCATTATTTTGTCACTCACTGTAGATATATTGTCAGGAATTCTGATTAAACTACAGGTTCTATCAACCTTCTCTATTTCTTGGTCACTTTAAAATAAGTATTACTTTTGTTTTGTTTTGTGAAATCTTAAAAGTTTTCGTTTTCTTTTACAACAAATTTCTATTCAAATCAATTATCGGATATAAGGATATATGTACAGTTAAACATGTAAGGATTCTATGATTTTGAGACATTCTTGATAACAACTTCCGTAATTTCCTTTCAAAGTTTCCCTTTTTTTGTTATTTCTAAAATGTTTGGATCTTTCAAAATATTCATTCGAAAACTGAAAATTTTTATAAAAATTCATAAAAATTTAAAAAAATAAAAATGGAAATTCAAGTTTACATAAAATATTGGAAAATTAAAATTTTCCTAAAAATAAGAAATTTTAAGAAATCAAGAATTATCTGTTTTTTTAATTTAAATATTTTTAATAAAACTAATATAACAACTTTTTTATTAAAATCATGTACATACATACATATACTGATTTTATGATTAAGCAACGAAGTTGCATTAAAGAAGAAATACAATAAGCATCACATTAATTCCGAAGCAATATGGGTTGATTCTCCATCTTTCTTACTTGCAACTATAAATATCCGTCCAATAAAAACCCCTTTTGATAAAAAAAAATCAAGGACTTGACATATAAACATGTGGCCATGACCATAGATACCAACATCTTTAGATCATATTTTATTTTTATTATTTGTGTAGGCGTGGTAATTAATAACAATATGGAAAAAGTAATTTTTATATTTAATTTGAATATGACACACAAACCATTACACAACATAGAAATGAAAACATTTCCTCATCATCCTCTTCGTTTACAATGATACCTTTTAAGTATAAATATAATTTCAAGTGTGTCTATTTCCATACAATGCCTTCATCTATCTATCCATCAACCTGATCAAATACTACCCTCTTAATAACCATACATACCATACCATACTTGTACCTCACCAGACCACACCACCAAACCATGCCTGTCACACCGACCAACCTGACCAACATGAAATCAAGTTTTATGTTTCTTCGTTTTTGTAGTTGTTGTATACAAAGATTGCATTTTAAACTAATTGTAGGCGCAAGCAAATTATTATTACATCCAACCAATGCAATAATTTATTAATACTTACCTACAGCTGTTGCTGCTGCTACGGCTGTTGTTCCAAGCTGTTAACTTTAGTATTGGTTATAAAAAAGCAATAACAACAAATGTAAACATACAGACACTATACAACAATAATAAAGCAAAACAAAAAAGAAACTCTCTCAAACGTATAGAATCTAAACGAAGTAACAACATAAAGCAATACCAGCAACATGTCAGGTAAATTTATTTTATTAACCTTTTTCTTCTTATTAGCTTTTATTAGTCCAACTTTATACACACACTTAGCCATAGTCTGACTCTCTATCTTATTCTCTTTCATTTTCCTATTTTTCGTATTCTTCTTTCTAATTTACTTTATTCGTTTGTTCATTCAAACGTACGTAATTTATTTCCTCTCGCTCCCCCAGTAATTGTCTGTGTTGAAGAGATAGTGAGAGAGAGTTTTATTAATTACAAAGCTCCCAGATGGGGGTTCTTTTTAATCCACAAATTGAAAAAGAAATTTCCCTATAAAATCGGCAATTAAATAAGAATTTTTCAAAATTAGCTTATACAGGGATTTATTTGATTCCAATTAGATAATATAATGATTAGAATAAATCTGGTTTCATGCATCGTTCTCATTAGGAGTTAATGTATCCACGAAAAGTTTATGTTTGGAATTAAGCATTTGAATCCTTATTCCTTGGAAAACAGCATCATCATATAGAAGAAGTTATTAGATCTAATGCCATTTAACATTTGTAATTCCAATTGGAAAGTATAAAATTTGAAGGAGTTATCGTCAGGAGTTAGCAGCATTTAACTTTTTAACTCTTTCGGATCTTTATTGTTTGGAACTGAAATGGAAGATAGAACTTTGATTATCGTTGTATTCAGTAGGAAGGCGCATCATCACACTGTTTATTAAAAAATCGATATTTTGTGCACTAAGTTCGGAAATCGTGTCATTAAGCGTTCTTTGCGATACCAATTGGATGCCGAAGAGCTTCGATTTGACCCCTTTAGACTTTTTTGTGTGGCCAAATGCCACAAATTCGGGAAGGGGCAGTTGATTCATGGGATTTGATTCATGGTAATAGCTTTTCGGGATACGTTTCTGTTATCGTTCCTAATTTCTAGAAGCGGTACACAAACCACAGGGTAGGCTGTGAAATAAAATGTTGGGTTTGAGCTGATAATTTACAGGTTGATGTTTGACTGTTGGATATTTGATGTATCTGATGAAAGTGTTGGAGGAGATGAAAGTGTTGGAAGAGACGGAAGTGTTGGAAAAGATGAATGTGATGAAGATGGATAGAATTAGAATGTTAGGGAGATGGTAAGAATGGGAAGTGAAGAGGATGTGTGATGATGGAGTTTTGCTGCATACGTTAGTATGATGATGGTTTTTGAGCGGTTGAGGATGAGGTGGATGCTTTACTCTTTCTTTTATCGGCAATTTTCCTTGATGATTGGATGTGTTTGGAGTTTACTCTAATAATGATCTGCAGTAGGTCCTAATGGCCACTTAAATAAGTCTTGTCAAGTTGTTATGGTGTTCGTGATCCGGTCTGCCAATTTGTCCCTAAGTGCTTTTGCTAACTCAACAGAACCAACTGAGTAGTGTGGTTGCGCGGGCTTTAAGAGGTAAGAGAATGTACTGGAATGGGCCATTAGATAATGGGGATTGCATTTCACCTGATGCTGGGGTAAGCCCGTCTATTAACTTTAGACCAGTGATAGCTTTTTCCATATCGCGGTATGCATTGGGATTGTTCTAATGTTGCGTGTCATTCCAAAATGGGACTACTATGGCAAGAGATTAGAAAGCTCCTTTACTTCTGCAAGTTGCTTGCACATGGACCAGCAGAACCATGTACAAAAATTGCCACCTGAGAGTCCTTCATTGAAGGGATTCAATGTGGGCCGTTCTAAGTCCACACAGTGGATGGAAAAGATCACCGTGAAATAAGGCCGTCAAGGCAGGTGTTTACGTTAAGCACAATGATTTTCTTTCACTTTTTAATCACGCTATATTGTGCTCAGCTGAATTCTTAATATACTTCAGCAAATTTGATATTTCAGACTTATTCCAATTGCAAACTTTTCATTACAATTCTTTCTAATGGACAACAATACCAATTGATTGATTGTCTTTGTTTTGCTCAATTTACTTTTTTGTTTTTATACTTTCCACCGATTTTCTTGTGTGTACGATTAAACTACGAATAACTGACAGTTTATTCGGTTTTTTTTTTGTTAGTATTTCTTCAGCCAAACTACACAATAAAAAGAAGAAAGAAATGTATAGAAATAAAACAAAAACAATAAAACAAAAGCCGAGTGAGCACCAGACGAATGTTAACCCAGCTGCTGTTTTTGCTGCTGCTGTTATGACTACTACAACTAACTAACAAACTCAAAAACTAAACGAAGCTCCCCATTTGGGGAACCTACATAAATAACAGATGAGAGATTGAAAGAGTATAAAAACAAAACAGTGATGCTAACTAAGAGTTGTCTGTGACACCTGCTGTACATTTTAAATGAAATTTTTTTTGCTATTAAAAAATGCCTAAGAAAATTACTTTTTAAATTGCTAGAACAATGTTTAACAATTTACCCAAGTTTAAACTCTAACTAAAGTTATATTTCTTTAACTCTAAAACCTTAACAAAAAAGCACTGATTGGACATCACTACAATAAAGTAAGAAACAATTTAATTTAGTTTTTTGCCTTTATGAGCGAATGAGTAAATTTTAGTCGCTCAGACGCAGTACGTCGTCGTCGTCTCGTATGTGTCAGAAAAGTAAAAAACCTAAAAAATTAAAAAAAATCTTTTGTCTTGTGCTGTTATAGAGGAAAAAAGAACAATTTATTTAGAACATTTAAACAGGAAAAACTATTTTCAAAAATATATATAAAATAAAAAGTTTTTCCTTAAAAAAAAGTGTAAAAACTATTAAGAAAAAAATTGTCTTAAGACAATCTATAAAAATGAGTATAATTAAGGCAAAAAAGCTTAAAGAATAAAATATAATTTTAATTGTGAAACAAATAAAAGTGAAAATCGGCCGTGATCTCGGTAAATTTACAGTAAATAGTTGTGTGTGCGTTTAAAATCATTATTTTTAGATTTATCGATTTTATACGACATTGTGTGTTCTTATTAGTATTTTGTGGTGCTGCCAAAGTGCTGCCTAACTGCTGCAGCTTAATGAATAAAGAAAAGTAAAAAAATAACAAAAAATTAAAATTTCTATTAAAGCAAATTAAAAAAAAGAAATTAAACAAACCAAAAAATATGTAATACGGAAAAAAAATAAAGAAAAAATGTCATAAAAATAATGACCGAAAAGAATGTTTCCAATGAAAAATTACTCGGTGTTGTACTACACAAACGTATGAATGTGAAATAATAAATTAAGGGTCGTCCACCATCGTCATCACCACCGCTGGAAAACGAAACCACGACCACAGACCACATAACCAATAAAAACAACAACAAAAACACCATCACCACACATCCATTCATTAGCGGCCGCAATATGAGACAAAAAGTATGAAAGTGATAATTTTTTTTTATTTTTTCATTTATAAAGAAAAAAATATCTAAATATGAAAAAATATATAAATCACGTAAATTACTTATTTTTATTATTAAATATAAAAAATAGAAAAGTATATATTTAATAAAAGTTATGAGTGTGTGTGTGTGATACTATCAACCAGTAATGACAAAAGTGTTGAAGATAAAAATCGCTTAATTTTTTTTACTAATCCTACATTAAAATAAACAAAAAACATTAAATAATTTGTATTGATCGAAAGTTTTACTTAATCTGAAGAGTAGGTTTTCCGAAAGAAACAGTCGTTGTTATCGTCAGTCTGACTGAAGTGACAACTCGAATTGGTCTTTGAAAACGGTCTAGACGGCTTTGTCTAATACGTGAATATTGATAGAGGAGTAATCTATTGATACGTTTGAATCCATCCATAGCGAATTAGGTTAGTTAGTTCGTTAGTTAGTTAGTGAGTTAGTTAGTTAGTTAGTTAGTTAGTTAGTTAGTTAGTTAGTTAGTTAGTTAGTTAGTTAGTTAGTTAGTTAGTTAGTTAGTTAGTTAGTTAGTTAGTTAGTTAGTTAGTTAGTTAGTTAGTTAGTTAGTAGTTAGTTAGTTAGTTAGTAGTTAGTTAGTTAGTTAGTTAGTTAGTTAGTTAGTTAGTTAGTTAGTTAGTTAGTTAGTTAGTTAGTTAGTTAGTTAGTTAGTTAGTTAGTTAGTTAGTTAGTTAGTTAGTTAGTTAGTTAGTTAGTTAGTTAGTTAGTTAGTTAGTAGTTAGTTAGTAGTTAGTTAGTTAGTAGTTAGTTAGTTAGTTAGTTAGTTAGTTAGTTAGTTAGTTAGTTAGTTAGTTAGTTAGTTAGTTAGTTAGTTAGTTAGTTAGTTAGTTAGTTAGTTAGTTAGTTAGTTAGTTAGTTAGTTAGTTAGTTAGTTAGTTAGTTAGTTAGTTAGTTAGTTAGTTAGTTAGTTAGTTAGTTAGTTAGTTAGTTAGTTAGTTAGTTAGTTAGTTAGTTAGTTAGTTAGTTAGTTAGTTAGTTAGTTAGTTAGTTAGTTAGTTAGTTAGTTAGTTAGTTAGTTAGTTAGTTAGTTAGTTAGTTAGTTAGTTAGTTAGTTAGTTAGTTAGTTAGTTAGTTAGTTAGTTAGTTAGTTAGTTAGTTAGTTAGTTAGTTAGTTAGTTAGTTAGTTAGTTAGTTAGTTAGTTAGTTAGTTAGTTAGTTAGTTAGTTAGTAGTTAGTTAGTTAGTTAGTTAGTAGTTAGTTAGTTAGTTAGTTAGTTAGTTAGTTAGTTAGTTAGTTAGTTAGTTAGTTAGTTAGTTAGTTAGTTAGTTAGTTAGTTAGTTAGTTAGTTAGTTAGTTAGTAGTTAGTTAGTTAGTTAGTTAGTTAGTTAGTTAGTTAGTTAGTTAGTTAGTTAGTAGTAGTTAGTTAGTTAGTTAGTTAGTTAGTTAGTTAGTTAGTTAGTTAGTTAGTTAGTTAGTTAGTTAGTTAGTTAGTTAGTTAGTTAGTTAGTTAGTTAGTTAGTTAGTTAGTTAGTTAGTTAGTTAGTAATATGTCACTTTGATGTAATGGTAGAAGTTTCAACAATTTGTTGGCCATTGGCCAGATGTTGATGAAGGTACCCTTTGAACGAGATTACATGGTCCATACTATTTACATGACTGGTAAACCTATAAACACAGTACCTATTTCTGTCTGTCCAATATTTCAGGTCTTTGATGGTGCACTTGGTTCTATAATTCGAATACCCTAATGATTCAAATACCTGATGAAACTAAAGTTTTCCAAGTTCATATTTTCCATTTGAACATATTGAAAGTCGGTAACAACGGTTCGACCTTTTGAGTAGTCTAGCGAGCGTACAACTCTCCCAGAGGTTGCGTAATTTTTACCAAAACTATTCTTCAATAAATGATAAATTTTCGAACTTTCTTCAATGGAAATCTACCGGTTTTGGGCCGTGGAAGTATGGTTCTGACTACTAGGAAAAGTCGATTTTGTTTAATTTTGCAGCATGTATTACAAAATTGACAACACTTTATTTCCTATATTTATATTTATTTTCGTAAAATGATGAGTAGAGGAATATGAATAACAAGAATAAGACTAACAACAACATCCAAAAATACAAGCAGAAATAACCGAGGAGAGAGAGCGATATGAGTTGAGTGACGACGTTTTAGGTGAACTAGTGTGTGAATGTGAATATTTATATTATTTAAGAACACAAAAAAAGAAATACGAAACAAAAAATTTTAAAATTACCTAATCACTAATGGAATAAATATGAAATTTTGCAAATTCTGATGTAAAATATAAATATTTTTCATAATTTAACAATTAAGTTAACTGTTTTCATTAAAAAAATATTTTCACCTCTTGGAAAATTAACTACAGAAAGTCTGATTATAAATAATAATGACAATTATTTGCAATATTCATTAACTCAATACTACACGATACGTTCATTCATTAATTATATCCATTCACTCAATTATTTACATACATTTTGTAGTGTTAAACTTAATGTATGTTTTCTTGTTTGTGCAACAAACCCCTATTAAGCAATTAAACTAAATCCTTTTGTTTTAATTTTTTTTATGTTTTATATTATTTTATAAAATTTGTTTTGGTTTCTTTTTCTAATATTTGTATGAAATGGACGGGTAGTAGTTTGTCGGTGTAGTTTTCGCCTGTATCGCGTCGTTGTTAAATATTCTTGCTGTTTAGTTATTATTTATAAAATGGTTAAATATTTACTCAATTGGGTTTGGTTGGTTGGGGGTTTATTATTATATTTAACACTAAAAATGTGGCGCTATATTGAATTTGTCATTCCTTTTGTAACATAACGAATTATTTATCTGGGGCTTTATAAAATTTGTTCAACTAGAAATTCCCCTAAGAACGAAAATTTCTGCCTGTGATATGTCAGAAATTCGGCATGACAACTTACGGAGTTGACCCAGTAAGAAGTTTTGAAAGATAATAGTAGGTACATGAAAAATTTTAATTCGGTATCAGATCAGATAGATATTTTAGAAAAAAATTTAAGACGGTGTTTTTTTTTAAGTTTTATTAATTGACATTTCTTATATTTTCGGCATATATGTAGTTAAAAATCATTGTATATTTTTTACAAATACATTGTATGTGTGTATATTCTTTGGTTAAAACGTACTGACTGTCTCTTTAACATTATAATATTCATTTTATTCACTTGTCGTTTTAAATTTTTTCTAGTTTCTTTTCATACGGTTCTAGTGTTGTTGGTCCTCTATGTATAGTTTTTTTCTTGTCATATTTGTCGTATTGTGTCTATTTTGCAGGCCCTCTTTTTATTGTTATTGTTGCTTTTATTAAATAGTTGGTATGTCAATTAGTCGTTCGGTCTGTTGTTCTGTCATCACCCGGTTTTTCGTATAAACAGTTAAGCGGCTTCTATATTGTGTTTTATTTTATGATTGAGCTATTTTCCTTATTTTGTTTATTTATGTCTTTATTTCTAATTATTTGTCATTTTTATTATAGTACTACGTAAACATTGATGCCAGATTTGTAGTTTTGTTTGACATTTGACGATTTGAGAATTTTTTTGTAACGTAATAAAAGGTGAATATTAGTTTATTGATTAAATGGTGTTTGTATTAACCCTTAAAAGGTAAACAAAAAATATTTTTTAAAGACTAGACTTTAATCTTCTATATTAATCTTAGGTATAATTCTGGGACTAAAATGGTCGTTTAGGTAACATTGGAAAATCCTTTCTCCAAATTAGTAAAAAATTTAGTTAATTTTGCTTGCCTAATTCTAAGTTGAGAAAAACAAAGAAGTAACTCCAATAAAAATGCGTTAACGCTACTTTGAAAGTTGTACTAACCGATTTCTTTAATATCTTTGCCCTTAATCTGTTCCGATTATTTTGTGACCAATTTTAGTCAAAGTTTTTATGATTAATGGTTTGGATTGAAACTGTATAGTTCTTCTTTTAAATAACTGGACGCTAGAATCTATACCTAAATATCACTATTACAAGATGATCTCTAATAGATTCCATAGTATTATTAACCAGTTTTGATGCAATAGCAATGTGAGTATTAATTGGATTATATAGTAGCAGTCTAATTTGTTCAATTCGTAGTTTCTTAAGCTAGTAGAACAAGAAAAACTTATATAACATAGAATTATTATTAATACTTTCGATTACAGTTACTTCTACCTTCTTTTTTATGTTTTAAACACATTACTTTTAAGGGTATCACAATGGACCCTAGTGGTTTCAAAGTGGAGTTTTATCACTTTGATGTTAGATCTAATTTACTGGAAGAAAGGACAACAACTGCCAACAACTTTGTACTGGTTTAAGCTATTTTATTTTAGCCTTTTTTTCGTTTTTTTCCCCATTTTTAGTACCAAACAGTTTTGATAAAAACAAAATATATTTGGGCAACTTTTATCCCTAAGCTTCTCCCTTTTAGGATCTATGTAACTTTCGTGCTTTTAAAATGAAAATAAGTGAACAGACAAAGCTAGTTATGGGAATCCGAATATATGTATCATAACAAAGTTTTGGACTCAAATGTTTGACATTTTTGGTTAATTAAATCAATTTGACAGTTTTGTCAAAATACATAATGTCTTTTCATGTGGCATCATATTTTAATTATTTTTATATTTGCAAAAGTTTTCTTATTCTACTTCATTTTACATAAATTTTTTCCTATTTTACATTATTTTTTTTTCTTAATTCCTATTTTTTAATCAAATTTATCTTATGTCTTCGCTTTCGTTAAACGAAAATACAAGTTCTCTTCTAATTTTTTTTCTACCATCTGTTCCTTTTATTCTCATTCGTGTTTTTGGGGGTTTTGTTTTCTTTTTTTTGCGATTCGACAAATACAATACAAGAGTACAAGTGAAATGTGCAGAATAATAAAAATACAATTGTGTGCTAAAAAAGAAAGAAAAATACACAAAAGAAACATGACTAAAACAGCAAGAAATAAAGAAATGTTACAAACATTGGCTGCAGCAGTAGCTGTGGCAGCAGCAGCAGAAAAAGTGAATTTATTATTCTGTTCTCTTTTACCTTTATTTCTATTTTGTTTGTTGTTTTCTTTACGACGACTCTCTCTACTAGTAGCTATCTCTTATCTTACAAATACACAGGCAATTTGAACGGCCTAAAAGTATCTGCTGAAATAGTTTATCAAAAATATATTATAATTTAAATATTTTTATATTTTGTTTTTTACGCATATTTCATGTCATCATCACGACACATTTTGAAACATTTGCTGTTATCTTTTTTTAACTTAATTCAAATATTTACCTGATTATAAACTAAGACGAAAAACAAAAATAACAAATAATTAAACTAATTAATAAAAATATATACCTACCTACTATATGTATTGTTATTATATCTTTTCACATAAAAATTTTAAAAATTTTCAAAATATAAAGTGTCAAAGTATAATTGCAAAAAACCAACAACAATATCAATAAAAGTAAAGAAGAAAACAAAAACAAAAATGATAATTTTCAACTTTAAAATAAGTACAAACTCAACGTTTTAAAAATATAAATTTTTATCTTTTCAAGTATGTTGTGTTTTCTTTATTGTTGTTGTTTTTTTTTGTATTCTATCTTCTTTTTTTGTTTTATTTAACTTTGCAAAATTTATTTAATTTTCTTTAGTTATGTGTTGTTGTTTTTACGTTTTTATGACAAATCTATGATAAATTAAACATTTCAATGTTAATAGTATTTACAACAATATTGTGCAAAAATACTACAACAATATTTCTATTATTGTTTTTGTTGTTGTTGTTGCAATTAACGACGCTGATGAGAATTTAAACATGTGTTTAATTTTCTGTAATAATAAATCAAAAAAATATAGTATTGAACAAAATTTACAAATAAAATTTATCGACTCCGAAAGACAGACATACAAAATATACTTACGAATACTCGTTTTTTAAATAAATCCTTCTTTTGTTGTTGTGTTTTTTATATTGACGTTATTTAAATTTGATTTATTAAGCAAATTTCTTATAAAACAGAGATACAATTTAATTATACAGGGGACCTTATGGGAATTCTAATACGAAAATAGAGCGATTAGTTCGTCTGTTGCTATTTTAGAACTTTTTCATGTGAACGTTATGTTTTATAGATGGTTTTCTTACGTTTAATCTAGGCAGCCTGACAGACTTTGTCGTTATCTTTATATATTATAATATAACTTATAGATTATACTATAAACTATAGTATAGACTAGACTAAACCATAGCTATAGACTAGACTATAGACTAGACTATAGACTAGACTATAGACTAGACTATAGACTAGACTATAGACTAGACTATAGACTAGACTATAGACTAGACTATAGACTAGACTATAGACTAGACTATAGACTAGACTATAGACTAGACTATAGACTAGACTATAGACTAGACTATAGACTAGACTATAGACTAGACTATAGACTAGACTATAGACTAGACTATAGACTAGACTATAGACTAGACTATAGACTAGACTATAGACTAGACTATAGACTAGACTATAGACTAGACTATAGACTAGACTATAGACTAGACTATAGACTAGACTATAGACTAGACTATAGACTAGACTATAGACTAGCTAGACTAGACTATAGACTAGACTATAGACTAGACTATAGACTAGACTATAGACTAGACTATAGACTAGACTATAGACTAGACTATAGACTAGACTATAGACTAGACTATAGACTAGACTATAGACTAGACTATAGACTAGACTATAGACTAGACTATAGACTAGACTATAGACTAGACTATAGACTAGACTATAGACTAGACTATAGACTAGACTATAGACTAGACTATAGACTAGACTATAGACTAGACTATAGACTAGACTATAGACTAGACTATAGACTAGACTATAGACTAGACTATAGACTAGACTATAGACTAGACTATAGACTAGACTATAGACTAGACTATAGACTAGACTATAGACTAGACTATAGACTAGACTATAGACTAGACTATAGACTAGACTATAGACTAGACTATAGACTAGACTATAGACTAGACTATAGACTAGACTATAGACTAGACTATAGACTAGACTATAGACTAGACTATAGACTAGTCTATAGACTAGACTATAGACTAGACTATAGACTAGACTATAGACTAGACTATAGGACTAGACTATAGACTAGACTATAGACTAGACTATATAGGACCTAGACTATAGACTAGACTATAGACTAGACTATAGACTAGACTATAGACTAGACTATAGACTAGACTATAGACTAGACTATAGACTAGACTATAGACTAGACTATAGACTAGACTATAGACTAGACTATAGACTAGACTATAGACTAGACTATAGACTAGACTATAGACTAGACTATAGACTAGACTATAGACTAGACTATAGACTAGACTATAGACTAGACTATAGACTAGACTATAGGACTAGACTATAGACTAGACCTATAGACTAGACTATAGACTAGACTATAGACTAGACTATAGACTAGACTATAGACTAGACTATAGACTAGCCTACTTAGACTAGAGACTATCAGACTAGACTAGACTAGACTATAGACTAGACTATAGACTAGACTATAGACTAGACTATAGACTAGACTATAGACTAGACTATAGACTAGACTATAGACTAGACTATAGACTAGACTATAGACTAGACTATAGACTAGACTATAGACTAGACTATAGACTAGACTATAGACTAGACTATAGACTAGACTATAGACTAGACTATAGACTAGACTATAGACTAGACTATAGACTAGACTATAGACTAGACTATAGACTAGACTATAGACTAGACTATAGACTAGACTATAGACTAGACTATAGACTAGACTATAGACTAGACTATAGACTAGACTATAGACTAGACTATAGACTAGACTATAGACTAGACTATAGACTAGACTATAGACTAGTCTATAGACTAGACTATAGACTAGACTATAGACTAGACTATAGACTAGACTATAGACTAGACTATAGACTAGACTATAGACTAGACTATAGACTAGACTATAGACTAGACTATAGACTAGACTATAGACTAGACTATAGACTAGACTATAGACTAGACTATAGACTAGACTATAGACTAGACTATAGACTAGACTATAGACTAGACTATAGACTAGACTATAGACTAGACTATAGACTAGACTATAGACTAGACTATAGACTAGACTATAGACTAGACTATAGACTAGACTATAGACTAGACTATAGACTAGACTATAGACTAGACTATATACTAGACTATAGACTAGACTATAGACTAGACTATAGACTAGACTATAGACTAGACTATAGACTAGACTATAGACTAGACTATAGACTAGACTATATACTAGACTATAGACTAGACTATAGACTAGACTATAGACTAGACTATAGACTAGACTATAGACTAGACTATATACTAGACTATAGACTAGACTATAGACTAGACTATAGACTAGACTATAGACTAGACTATAGACTAGACTATAGACTAGACTATAGACTAGACTATAGACTACACTATAGACTAGACTATAGACTAGACTATAGACTAGACTATAGACTAAAAAAAAAAGACTAGACTAAAAAAAAAAAAAAGACTAGACTAGACTAGACTATAGACTAGACTATAGACTAGACTATAGACTAGACTATAGACTAGACTATAGACTAAGACTATAGACTAGACTATAGACTAGACTATAGACTAGACTATAGACTAGACTATAGACTAGACTATAGACTAGACTATAGACTAGACTATAGACTAGACTATAGACTAGACTATAGACTAGACTATAGACTAGACTATAGACTAGACTATAGACTAGACTATAGACTAGACTATAGACTAGACTATAGACTAGACTATAGACTAGACTATAGACTAGACTATAGACTAGACTATAGACTAGACTATAGACTAGACTATAGACTAGACTATAGACTAGACTATAGACGACTATAGACTAGACTATAGACTAGACTATAGACTAGACTATAGACTAGACTATAGACTAGACTATAGACTAGACTATAGACTAGACTATAGACTAGACTATAGACTAGACTATAGACTAGACTATAGACTAGACTATAGACTAGACTATAGACTTCGATTATAGACTAGACTATAGACTAGACTATAGACTAAAAAAAAAGACTAGACCTCTGGACTAGACTATAGACTAGACTATGACTAGACTATAGACTAGACTATAGACAGACTATAGACAAGGACTATAGACTAGACTATAGACTAGACTATAGACTAGACTATCAGACTAGACTATAGACTAGACTATAGAACTAGACTCTAGCTAGACTATCGACTAATAGAGACTCAGACTACTAGACTAGACTATAGACTAGCACTATAGGACTAGACTATAGGACTAGACTGACATAGACTTAGACTGACTAGACTAGACTATAGACTAGACTATAGACTAGGACTATAGACTAGACTATAGACTAGACTAATGACTAGACTATAGGACTAGGACCATACTAGACATCAGACTATACGATAGACTAGACTATAGACTAGACTATAGACTAGACTATAGACTAGACTATATACTAGACTATAATACTAGACTATAGACTAGATCTATAGACTAGGACTATAGAATAGAACTATAGACTAGACTATAAGACTAGACTATAGACTAGACTATAGACTAGACTATAGACTAGACTATAGACTAGACTAGACTAGACTAGACTATAGACTAGACTAGACTAGACTAGACTAGACTAGACTAGACTAGACTAGACTAGACTATAGACAAGACTATAGACTAGACTATAGACTAGACTATAGACTCGACTATAGACTAGACTATAGACTCGATTATAGACTAGACTATAGACTGGACTATATCTGAATGCCTTTCATTCTGGTATTCTGTAGCGGGAATCCCAAAATACTCTCTGGCTTGAGGTATCTAATATGAATAAGATCTTTAGGTCTGAACTTGTATCGCCATTAAGTAACATTCTGATTTGTAAAACATGATTTGTAGGATTGTTGGTGATAATCGGAAAATAAAGAATTTTATATTTAAACTGCTTAATATGGGAACTTAGTATTGAAGTTTCAAATAGACGTCAATTTATTTAAAATTATATTTTTTAAGAGAAAATTCATTTCGTAAGGCACATTTGAAACTAAACTTTATTTTTTTTTTTGCAAAATATCCATTCATTCAGATTTAGTTTTCCAAAATCTCTACATTTAAACTAAATTATTAGAAATGTCTTTTATTGTAGTATTTTCTTGCAATTTTTCCGTCTGTGTGTTGGTTTTTATTTTAATTATTGTTCAGTGTCACGTCTGATTATTATCAGTTGGTTGTTGAATGGAATCGTATGATGTCTGTCTTTCTGTCATCCCAAATTGTGTCATTTCAAACAAAACGAAAGATAATTACATTTATTAAGATTTCTTCTACTTATTCTTTTGTTTATTTTTTTTTTTTTTTTTTTGAGTTGGTTTGTTGCGACCAAAATACAGCTCGTAAGAAACGCAAATAAAAAAGAATTTATACTAGATAATAACAAAAAAATTGCATAATCATAAATTAGGCTTAACATTTTTGTTGTTGTTATTGTTTTTCGTTTTTATATTCGTTTAACTTATCTTTGCAGCAAGCAGTTTTATGACAATTTTAAATTGTTTCATATTTTATATAGAGGCCATAAAATATAAAGTGTTTTCTTATACTTTAATTGTTTTAAAATGTTTTTTTGATTTGATTTTGTTTTAATCTAAATATCTATTCGTTATCATTTCACTACATTACACCCTTATTTGTTTTTATTTGTTTCTATTTTCTATATGATGATAATAACTGCAAATCGATTTTATATGAGTTATTGTTTTACTTTTTGTTGTATTAAAATTTTTACTGTAGAAAAAAATTTTACGATAAACGGTATTATTTATGATAGAATATTTATTCTACAGAAATATCTCTAAAATGCTGATCACGTAATTAACGCAAACACACCTTTTTACACGTTCCAACAATTAAAAAAAAACTAAGCAAAGTTTACATAAGGCGGGGGATTAACGAAAGTTTGCTTAGAAAGACAAGAAAATATGTAGCTAAATTTACTCTTTGTTCTAAAATTATGATAAATTTGAAAATTTTAGAGCTTAATTTTATTTATTTTAAAATCTATTTAAGAACTTTTAATGTTATACCAAACGTGCATAAAAAGATAACTTTCAATTCTTGGGCTATAAAGAAATTAAGCTTAAGTTTATAAGATGAATAACCTAAAGGAATCCATTTTATAGCTAAAAATAATAATAAAGCAAAATTCAGCCAACTAAAAAGGAAATTCAGCAAATAAATTTATGAATCTGAAAATTTTGCTTAAGTTTTAAATATAATTCAGCTAAATTGTGAACAAAAAATACAAACGTATATGGTATTTAACAAATAGTTTTAAATAAATAATAATAAAAATGCGTAATATTATTCAGCATAAAAAATAACATTGTGTTTAAAGAATTCATTTGGTAAAATGTAATTATTAAATTTGTAACTTTTTCGCAAAATGATTGGGTATATAAATATTTGAATCTTTGCTGAATTATAAGATAATTGAAATTCAGCTTCATGTATTCAGCTGGCTGAATTTAAAAAATATAAATTTTTTTTGATATAATGATTATTTATGTGAATTGAATTTTCAGCTTCGCTAAACTATAAATAAATAATAATAATAATAAATAAATAATAACAATAATAAATAAATAATAATAATAATAAATAAATAATAATAAAAATGCGTAATTCAGCTAACTACAAATATTATTCAGCATAAAAAATAACATTGTGTTTAATGAATATAATAGAATTCATTTGGTAAAATGTAATTATTAAATTTGTAACTTTTTCGCAAAATAATTGGGTATATAAATATTTGAATCTTTTCTGAATTATAAGATAATCGAAATTCAGCTAATAAAATGGTGATTTTGCTATATATAATTGTATTCAGCTGGCTGAATTTAAAAATATTAAATTATTTTCGATATAATGATTATGTATGTGAATTAAATTTTGCTTTCAGCTTCGCTAAACTATAACTAAATCTTAGTTGAATTACTATTAAAAGAAATGTGTGTAGTATTTACATAGTCAAAAGTCTTGTCATTCGATTAGTCCATAAACTAGTCCATAGTACAGGATATAGACTACTACATATACCCGTATATAGATTTGATATTCAGCTAATTGAATTTGTAAAAATATTGTACTTCAGCCAAATTTAGTTGTTATTCAGCTAGCTGAATTAATTTTAACTAAAATTTATTCAATAATAAAGAGGTTTTCAGCTGAATAAAGTTATTAAGAAGAAAATTTCCTTCAATATTAATTAAACATGGTACAATTTTAGCTAGCTGAATTGGATTAAATGTCAAAATTATGTTAGCAATTTAATAGTGAACATAGATTGTAATACGTGAATATTTACTAATTCAATTTCAGCTAGCTGAATTGGTTTTAAAAGTTACATTAAGATTTTAATGTGAATAAATTTTGTGTTATAATATAAGTTGAATTATAAAAGCATAATTCAGCTAGCTGAATTGACTATAAAACTTATAACAAATCCTTAAATGAAAAATTATTCTGATATGTCAATTAAGTAAGTTAATTTAATAAATTTTAGGGAAACACTGGATTAAAGTTTAAAATTTAAAATTCAAATCAACTTATTGAATTCAGCTGATTTCCATCTGGTATCCTTGGCTAACCAGCTTCTTTGTATTGATATTTGTGTAAAGGTCTCCGCACTCAAGTTGAATGCTGCTGTTGTTGCTCGTTTCTAAAGTTTCTTTACAATCCATCAATTACACATTTTTTATAAAGAAAAAGTTGCAATAATAAATACATTATTGATTGAATGAAATCAGTGTCCACGCTGGATTGTATTTTTTTCATCATACATATATACATTCTTTATTGATATTTATATCTTTTATATATATTTTTTGTATTTAATATGTTGTTTTTGTAATTTGAATTCGTGTAGGTTTGAAAAAACATGTTTTTATTTTATTCACACATTTCTGGTGAATTTTTGTTGGTCTTTTAGAATGTAAATTCATTCATTCATTTATTTGCTATTTGATTCATATTTTTGTGCTGCACAAAGTTATCAATAATAGTATTTAATTCTTTCATTGTTTATATTATAACTAATAACTTAATTTTCTCTTTTTTTCTTGAATAATTGCAGAATTTGGCTCAGACAATATAACAGTTAAATTATTGATGTGATAACCAGTATATTTCAAATCTTATTGTCGCCGTTAATTAAAACCATAAAAATCTATACTATACTCTGTATGTAATACAAACTAAAAGTTTGAAAACAAAATTCTGAAAACGGAAAAAATTTAGAAAATTTTGGTGCTAATGTGCTAAAATTGGAGACAAATTTAAACTAAAACGCATTACACAAAAGAGAGTGAGAGATTGATAGAGAGAACAAACAACGTGCCATCATTATCATCATCGTCATCTTCTACAACAACAACAACAACAGCAGCAACAACATCATTATTTCAATACAAAATAACAAATCAATACAATAAACAATCACCAATAACAACAACAGCAAAAACTACTACAAATCATGGAAGCTTAGCGAGAGTATTAAACGATACAAAATCTATATAAAAAAATATAATCTGTAGCAGAAGAATATTATAATAATTTTAAACATATGTGAAAAAATTTATTACAATCCCTCCATTAAATGCACTACTACAACAGCAACAACAACAACCATTACAACAACTACTACTACTATTCATCATTATTCGATTTTATATTAATGAAAACACAAGGTATGTTAATTAAATTTTATTTGCTTTTTCGAATAGTGTGACAAGGCATTCGAGGAACTAAAGGTTGAAATGGAGTTCTTAAACTTAATGCAATAAAGTGCCTTTTTATAAGGAAACTTCCCTTTTTTATCAATAGTTTCTAGTGAGAAAAACATTTGTTTAAGGCGGTTATGCAGTGACTCCTAATATCCAAAATTCTGTACTTTTAAACATCGAAAAGTATAGTAGTACCTTCATGACCTATTAAGTTCCTTTACTATACATCTCGTCAACTTCTTCATAAGGTAATAAATATATTATAATATAAATAAGAATAAAGCCGTAGTAGACCAGGATATAGATTAGTCCATTGACTAGCCCATAGATTAATCAATATATCGGTCAATAGACTATAGATTAGTCAAAAGACTAGCCCATAAACAATACATAGGGTAGTAAACTTGTTAGTCTATTGATTAATCTATTGATATATAGTCAATAGAATTGTTAATATACTAGTCCGTCGACTAGTTCACAGACTAGCCCACAGGTTAGAGAGTCTATTCCAGTCCAGGATATAGTCTAGTACAGAGACGCGTATCTATATATCAATAGATTAATCAATAGACTCACCTATACAATAAAATATTCAATAGACTATAGTTCAGGATATAGTCAAGTGCATAGACCTATATATAGATTAATCAATTGATTAATCAATAGAACAGTCCATAGACTATTCCATAGATTTGTCAGTATACTAGTCCGTAGACTATTCCGTAGACTAGTACTAGACTAGTACCATAGACTAGTATAGACACTAGTCAATAGACTAATACAGAGTCTAGTTAATAGACTAGTCCAAAGACTTGTCAGTATATTATTCCGTAAACTAGTCCATAGTTCGGAATATAGTATAGTATAGAGACGCGTATCTACATATCCATTGATTAATCAATAGACTAGTCTATAGATTTGTCAAAAGACAAGTCCATACACTATTCAATAAAAGATTCAATAGACTAGGCCAAAGACTTGTCAGTAGACTAGTCCATAAACTCATTCATAGTCCAGGATATAGCCAAGTGCATAGACCTGTATATACATAGATTAGTCCATAATCCATAGGCTAGTCAATAGACTAGTACATAGACTCGACTATAGAATAGTTCATAGACCAGTCTTTTGGCTAATCTAGACTAGACTATTAATAAATCTATTAATAGTTAACGGGCTAATCAATTTATGCTTCTAGACTAGTCCAGAGACTAGCCAATGGACTTGTCCATAGATTAGTTAATAGGCAAATCAATTTGTTTATAGACTAGTCCTTTGACTACTCAATAAATTAATCATAGGTTAGCCTATAAACTAGTTAATAAACATTTCCATAAACTAGTCAACAGGCTATACAATAGGCTAGACAAAATATTATTAAAAAATTTAAAAAGTTTTCATGCCCAAAATAACTTTCTTTTGGAATTTGAACGCTAGGATTAAAAACGTTTTCCAATTGATAAAGGTAGTTAGTTCACGAGGAACTTTTCCTGTGGTTTTTATTGTTGACAAAATTTTCTGTTACCTTGTTAAATTTCAATATCAATACGGTGCAGCAGTAAGTACTACTAGTGCATTATTTTTGGAAAGCCACGTTGCACTATAAAATTTATATACACAAGTGGCAAGTGTATATTTTTAAAATGGCATTTTATTAAATGAAACAACATTTACCTTCTCCTTTGCCTCCTTGGGCACAATTCTGTACTGTATACGAAACTACATATAATGGATATGTAATTAATATTTTATTCTTTGTTTCGTTTTTAATTTCAGATATCGTCAAATAATACCTAGAAAAAAGAAATAAAATAAAAATAATTTATACGAAATACATATAATTAACATATTGTAAACTAACAACAACAACATCAGCAACTACAAGAACACCAGCAATAACAGCAACTACAGTAGGTTTTCAATACAAACGAAACTACAAAAAAAGAAGGAGAGAAGTAAGAAGAGAAACGGGGTGAAAAAGCAGCAGAATAGAAATCGTCGATCAGCACAAACATCTTAAACACAAGAACAACAGAAAAAATGTCATCGGGAACATTTGTTGATCGAATCGATCCATTCGCCAAACGTTCATTGAAAAAGAAAAGCAAAAAGAGTCAAGGTTCCTCACGCTATAGAAATTCACAGGATGTGGAATTGCAACAATTGCCACCACTGAAAGGTAGTTTGGTAGTCATATTTCAAAATATTTCAAAATTTATTTAAACATTTTTTTCCTCTTAGCCGATTGTTCAAGTTTGGAACAAGAAGAATTATTTATTCGCAAATTGCGTCAGTGTTGCGTATCATTTGATTTTATGGATCCTGTGACTGATTTGAAGGGCAAAGAAATCAAACGCGCCGCCCTAAATGATTTATCCACCTACATAACACATGGACGAGGCGTACTTACAGAAGCTGTGTATCCTGAAATTATACGTATGGTAAGGGCAAATATTCCACCTTCTTATAGTAAATAGTATTTATCTTAATTGTGATTTTCTGTTCTTTCCTATAGATTTCATTAAATTTGTTTCGTACATTGCCGCCAAGTGAGAATCCAGATTTTGATCCCGAAGAAGATGATCCCACTTTAGAGGCCTCCTGGCCACACCTACAGTTGGTGTATGAGGTGTTTTTAAGATTTTTAGAATCGCAAGATTTTCAAGCGACCATAGGAAAACGTGTTATTGATCAAAAGTTTGTTTTACAGGTAAATAGTCATACACTACTTCTCGTTAGTACTTTTAAATTCTTTTGTTAGTTTATATTTTTTTAAATAATAATTTTGTTGTTATATTTTAAAGCGCAATTGTGTGTCTGTTGTCTAGATGTGTTTGTTTTGTTGAATTAATATGTATTTTAAACATTTCTACTTAATTTAGCTTTTGGAACTATTCGATTCTGAAGATCCACGTGAACGTGATTTTTTGAAAACTGTTTTGCATCGTATTTATGGAAAATTTTTAGGTTTACGAGCATTTATAAGAAAGCAAATCAATAATATATTTTTGCGTTTTATTTACGAAACGGAGCATTTTAACGGTGTCGGTGAATTGTTGGAAATTCTTGGAAGGTAAGAGAGACAGAGAAGTGACCTTGTCGATTGTAAAATTTCATTCATAATTATTTTTTTTTGCTTTTTTTTCAACAGCATTATTAATGGTTTCGCTCTACCATTGAAGGCCGAACACAAACAGTTTTTAGTTAAGGTTTTGCTTCCTTTGCACAAAGTTAAATGTCTGTCACTGTATCACGCTCAGTTGGCCTATTGTATTGTACAATTTCTCGAAAAGGATCCATTCTTAACGGAACCAGTCGTACGGGGTCTTTTGAAATTCTGGCCAAAGACTTGTTCGCAAAAGGAAGTTATGTTTTTGGGTGAAATTGAGGAAATACTCGATGTAATCGATCCACCACAATTTGTTAAAATCCAAGAACCTCTATTTCGTCAAATCGCCAAATGTGTATCGAGTCCACATTTCCAGGTATAGAAATGATAATAATAAATTATTTTTTCTGATTATGAATTAACACATTTTAATTTGATTTTTGTTTCTAGGTTGCTGAACGTGCTCTGTATCTGTGGAACAATGAATATGCTATGTCCTTAATTGAAGAAAATAATGCTGTCATAATGCCCATCATGTTTCCGGCATTGTATCGCATTAGTAAAGAACACTGGAACCAGACAATTGTGGCTTTAGTTTACAATGTTTTGAAGACTTTTATGGAAATGAATTCGAAATTGTTCGATGAACTTACCTCTAGTTATAAAGCGGAAAGGCAAAAGTAAGTTGTCAAATGCGAAAAGAATTTTCATAAAAAGAGGGAGGGAAAGAGCTTTTATTTTTGTAAAATATTGGGGAAATATAATTTTTTCATGGAACTTGTGCTTTAACAAGTGCAATACTTTGTCTTTAGTTATTAATTAATGTTTCTTTCATTAACTTTACAGAGAAAAGAAGCGCGAAAGAGATCGTGAGGAATTGTGGAAGAAATTACACGAATTAGAGCTCAATCGTACAAAGAGCATTCAGGGAGGCAACTCTAATAATTCAACAAACGCTAGTGGTGCCTCAACGTCAGGAGGTGGCAATTCCAATGCCAACAATAGTCAACAACAGAACACAAATTCGCAACAATCGAACAGTACCGCAACAGATCATAAATTCGCAGCTGGTGCTAGTGGCGATAATAAAACGGTAAATGCGCCAACAGCAGCTACAGCGAATGCCGGTGCCGCTAATCCTTTTGCCAAAATCAAAGCTGAAAAAGTTGAAAATTAATTTTCAACATTTATATTATAATTATAACCACCACCAGGAGCAGCAGCCGTCGCCGCCGCATCAGCAGTAGTAGAAGCAGCAGCCACCACAATAATAAGATCAAGAACAACAACAACAACAACCACAACATCAAACACCATAAGAAAACTTAAGGCAGACAAAAAGATCAGGAAATACAAATATTACTACCCGTATTAAAAATTATAAATAATTTAAATAAACAAACAAAAATTGTTAGAAAACTAAACAAAAAGAAAGAACAAGTTCAAGCAAAAATTGCAAGAGGAACAGAAACCTAAAAAAAATCAACATCTAGAGCGTAGAGCGCCTGATACCGAGAAAATTAAAAAAAAAAATTAAAATATTTAAACTAAAAACATAAATCTATATATAAATTTAAACAAAAACAAAAGAAACGAGCTAAACACGCGAGGACAGGTCGATATAAAGTTGAAGTCGAAGAAGCAAAAGCAGAAGAAGAGAAAACAAACAGAAAATATATAATAAAATGAAAAGAAATTTAGAAATGGAAATGGTAGAATTAAAAAAAAAGAATGCGTTATGAGCAACTCTAATATCTATGATTTAACTTATGCCTATTTAATTATTAATTAAAAATTTAAACAAAAAATCTACAAATAAACTCATTTACATTTAAAATGAATAATTTTTAGAAAACAAAAAATTAAAAAAAAAAAATTATATATATATTACAAATGAAAAATAAAAAGCAAATGTTTAAGAAGTATAGGAAGAAGTCGAAAATTAAATTAAAAAAATTAATGTAGAATAAAAAAGAGCTAAAACAACAACAAAACAGCAAACTTATTTAAACAACAAACACAAAAACATATAGAGTCTGGAGTCTAACAGCAGACTTGCAAATAAAAAAAAAAGTTTAATTTAGGCTTTCTTTTTTGCTACATAAAGAAAATATTTTATAAAATAAAAATAATAATAATAAAAACAAATAAAATAAAATTTAATGAAACAAACCGAAAATCATAATATTTTGAAATAATTTTTGAAGAAACACAAAAACAAAAAATTAAAATATAAATTCTAAATTGTTGTATAAGTGCAAGTATATAATAAATTGAAATTAAACTAAAAGAAAATTCAATAATATTTGAACAAAAAGGGAAAAAGAAAATTTATTCAAAATGAAGAAATTTTCTTTTCAAATTTAATTTTTCTTTTGTAGACATGGTCTAGAATTTAGTAATATAAACAAAAACAAAAACTATTATATATAATAGCACGTACATACAAACATTTAATTGAAAACCATTACAACCTACTACAACAACAACAACAACAACACCCTTTACCCCACAACAACAACCAACCAATTTATGAATTATGTAAAGAAAAAGTATTTCAAAATAAAATTTAAACAAAACAAACATGGAAAATTATGAAAATGTCGTTGTCACTCAAAAAATAAATAAAAAAAATCGAAGAAAAAAAGAAAAATATTTATAAAAAATAAAATTTCCACTAAAAAAACAGTTGTTACATAAGATTTAATTTATAAATATTAAAAATAATAATAAAATTAAAAATAAAAATAAAACAAAAAGGAAACAAATGATGAATGTAAGAGAAAATAAAATATAAATTGAATTGGAATATATAAAAAATAAAATAAAAAAATAAACGGTTATTATTAATAAATATGGTTTATTTGTAAAAAAAAAATCAACAATCTACTGTGTTTTCCTTTTAAAGTGTTTGTTTATTTGTTTATTAATTTAATAATTTTTTTCATTTTATATTAGTCGTACATACATATATATTATATTTTTAAATTTCGTTAAACCTTAAAAAAAAAACTATTTAAAAAAACTCTTTTCTTTCCTTTTTCTTTTAATTAAGTTTTTATTTACAAAATAAATCTCTTTGTAATAAACATTTATTATGATTAAAAAAAGTTAATTTAATATTAAAAAAACAACAGAAAATAATTAATAAATCAAAAAAGAAAACAAGAACAACAAATATTCATTTCTATATTTTAATAAAAATAATTTTGGAAATATTTTATTTAAAGAAATTTAAAGAAAAATTACATAAATTTCTAAATTAATAATGGGAGATCTTTATTTGTAAATATTTAGGGTGATTTTAAAAAAACATTTCAAAATTTTTGATAAAATCCTTAAATTTGTTTGGTATTTAATAAATTCCAGTTCACGGAACATTCGTGGTAATAAATTGGCTTTCAAGCCGCTACTGTAACAATATTTCAATCTTTAAAACTTAGTATTGCATTACCCGATTTTAAAGAATTTTTGTTTTGCGATTTCATTATTAAAACAATTTACATTAACTATTGTGATTGAATAGCTCACGAAACCTTAATAATAGCAACTTTTTAGTGCAATTTTGAGTCTAGTCTCCCAGAAATCAGCGATCATTCCACATTCTATTACTACACAAATCACTTCAGTAATATTATAATACATCCATAGAGGTCCAAAGGAGGAAATTTTATTTGTAAAAGACATATTTATATCTTTTCACAGTTCTTATCTTTTGTATGAAATTTATTTCGGGGCCTAGTTTCATATTACAAATTGCTATCGTAAATTTCATTGTGAGTGTTCCAAACTATTGAGTCGAAGTTTTCTTTTTCATATTTTAGATCTTGGACTGGGACGGTTTCTGGAAATGTTAAAAAAATGGGATGAAACAGGTCTGTACCGATTTTTTTTACTTAAATTTCATTTCTTTTCGAGACAATCATTATTCTTTTTGATATAGTCTAGTTTATAGTGAAGTTTATACTCTTGTCTATAGTCTAGTCTTTTCTTTAGTCTAATCTACAGTCTATTCTATAGACTAGTCTAACCTACAGTCTAGTCTATAGTTTATTCTATAGTCTAGTCTGTAGTCTAGTCTATAGTCTAGTCTATAGTCTAGTCTACAGTTTAGTCTACAGTCTAGTCTACAGTATAGTCTACAGTCGAGTCTATAGTCTACAGTCGAGTCTATAGTCTACAGTCTATTCTATACACTAGTCTAGCCTACAGTCTATTCTGTAGTCTAGTCTATAGTTTATTCAACAGTCCAGTCTATTCTGTAGTCTATAGTTTAGCCTACAGTCTAGTCTATAGTCTAGTCTACAGTCTAGTCTATAGTCTATTCTATAGTATAGTCTAGAGTTTATTCTACAGTCTAGTCTATGCTCATGTCTATAATCTAGTCTATTCTGTAGTCTAGTCTATATAGCCTATAGTTTAGCCTACAGACTAGTCTATAGTCTACAGTCTAGTCAACTGTCTAGCCTATAGTCTTGTCTATAGTTTATTCTACAGTCTAGTCTATAGTCTAGTCTACAGTCTAGTCTACAGTCTAGTCTACAGTCTAGTCTATAGACTAGTCTATAGTTTATTGTACAGTCTAGTATATAGTCTATTCTATAGTATAGTCTGCTGTCTAGTCTATAATATATTCTATAGTCTAATCTATAGTTTAGTCTACAGTCTACTCTATAGTCTACTTTATATTCTAATCTATATCTTAGTCTAGTATATGGTCGATTTCTTAGGAGCTACTCAATTGACACATTTCTGAACCTAATTAAAAAATTTTCGATTTTGAATATTCTAATAATCTGAGGAATTATTTTGTAACTTGATTCGGAAACAAATTTGTTCAAAATGTTATACCTTAGACGTAAAAATTCGGAATTATTTTTATTCGCATCGTAATACACAATTGTAACTAGATTCGAAAGATGGAATTAAAATGGATGGAAGATAACTTTGTTAATTTTTTTAACGATTTGGTTTAACGATTCATTTTCAACTTTCACTGAAAAAATTTTCACTTTATATTATAAAAGATTTTATTAAATAAAATCAAATTTGTAGAACTCCCATTTAATTTTTTTTAAAAAATTAAGAAATCTATGTAATTTTCCTGTAAATTAAACTTAAACGACCTTATTACGAGATTCGTTGTCGTAAACGAAAATTGAGACGTTTTGTTAAATTGGTATTACAAATGTTGCAGTGGACTTAAATTCCTAAGTATTTTATATTGATTTTATGGAAATTAAAAAAAAAAAAAAACGACTATGAGCATGACTTCGTTTACGCCAACGTCGCCCGCAATAAAGAGGAATAAAAGAGTAATAAAAACTACTACAACTACTATTATTAATAATTTAATAAAAAAACATAAATAAAACTTTAAGTAAAAACTAAAAATTTCTAAAAAAATTAAACAAAACTCCTTTTTATTTTGCAAAAACAAAATAATACAAATAATTGTTAATAAATTTTAGAAGCAGGTTTAAATATAATTTATATAAATATAAAATACAAATAAAAAAAATAAAACAACAAAGTATTTAATATAAAAATAAAAACAAACAAATTGAACAATTGCTGACTTATGATACAAAATATTTAAAAAAAAGTAATAATTAACTATAAAAAAATAGTTTTCAAAACACCCCAAAAACAAAATTTAACATTAAACGTATTATGAAAAAAGGGATAAAAACACAAAAAAGTTTTAAACATTTATTAAACAACTCATTTAAACAATAATTTACTTAAAAACATCATTCATGAACAACACCATACCCCCCCCCTCATGTTAAACTGAAAACATGTATAAATTATAAAAATATATTATTGTGTGCAAAAACCAAAAAAGTTTTTTAAAAAAGCATAGAAAACAGAAATTTATATTAAACAAAAACAAAAACAAATTGCGATTTATATACAGAAATTTTTTTGGAATTCTTTATATTTTGTAAAATTGTTTATAATTAAAAAATGAAAAAAAAGAGAAATAGTAATAATAATTTAAGAAAAGTTTATAATAATGAAGATATTCATTCATGCTGCACACAACTCAATTCAAGACACCATCATAAGTCACTGTTTTCCATAATTTCAGATTAACACACTCTCTGGCACTTTCACAACAAACATACACCTACATAGATCACGCTCTCTCTCTCTCTCTTTTATGAATTCATCATTTAGTATTGAAAGGAAGTTTTTATTTAAATTTTTGGAAATTTTTTTAACTCTGTAAAGAATATTATAAAAATTTATGTTTAATTTATATTTAATTAAGTTAAAAATTATTTTCTTTTTTTGTTTTAATTTTTTTGAAAATATTATATTAATTATTTTTTGCCTAGAATTTATAAATATTCATTTCTTTTGTTAAAGCTTAATAATATATTATAAAAAGGCAAATGATAGACTTAGTACCTTGTACTTTATTCTTCAGTAGTCCTTCGGCCGGCCGGGATTCTGTCATCAGTGTATTTCCTTTGAAATTAAATAATAAATATAAATAAAACTCTAACATAACCTAAGTTTTTCCATTTCCTATCAATTTCTTACTTGTTTTCTCTCTCCCTCTCTCTTCCCTTTTTAGCGTTTCATTTACTACAAACAACAATCATCATGTTTTACATCATTTAATATAACTGTACTAACCACTACACTCACTACTCGTGTACACTTAAAGTACTTTAAAGAAAATAAAAACAAAATGCTTTTTTCAATTTTTATTTCAAATTTAACTGTATAATAATTATTTTACATGTAAAAAGGTGTTTTATGTATTAATATTAAACAAAAAATATTTAAAACTAAAAAAAAACTTTAAGTAATTCATAAATATAATAAAAACAAGTAAAATTAAAACTAAAAAATTATAGTATTTAGAGCAAAAAAAGTAAATATTAAATAAAAAAAAAACAAAAACAAATTTATTACAAGAAAAAAATCATTATGATATTCTTCTTCACATATAAACAAATACTATGGCATCATGATAACAAAAACAAAAAAAAAAAAAAATATTTGCATACTAATATTAATAACTAATATATAAAAAAACAACAACAAAAACATTATTACATGTTCATCACTTGAAATAAACAAAAAATGCAAAAAAAAAACGTTTAATAACAATAATTAAAACAAAAAAGAAAATAATAAAAAAAAATTCATTAAAAATTAACCATAAAACCATAAATAAATGTAGAAATCAAGCAACAACAACAAAAATTGAAATAAATTTAAATATAAACAAAATGAAAATACGGAAATTTTGCTGCAAGCAAAATTATTATGAGAAAAAAAAAATACAAATGAAATATTAATAAAGAAAAACTTAAATCAATAATAAAAATAATTAAAAAAATTTATCAACAAGTGTTTTTTTAATTGGATTAATTTCTTTAAGTCTGTAATTTTAACATTATTTGATATGGGACTAATCGCAAAGCTACTCAAATCACAAACTACTCAAAGAAAAATGAAATTATGACACAGGATAAACGTTTTTGGTGGGAAATTAAAGGGAACACAGAATTTCTTTCTCTTTGGCCAAGTTTAGCCAGTAAATGGACTTTTATGTTTTCACTCAAAAATTCGGTTTTTGTTGCGAAATTAAAGTGATCACAGATTTTCTTTCTTTTTGCCCTAGGGCCTCTGGTTTAGCCAGAAAATGGACTTTTATGTTTTCACTCAAAAATTCGGTTTTTGCTAGGAAATTGCCCTAGGGCCTTTAGTTCAGCCAGAAAATGGACCTTTATGTTTTCACTCAAAAACTCGGTTTTTGTGGGGTAAATTAAGTGATCACAGATTTTCTTTCTTTTTGCCCTAGGGATTTAGTTTAGCCAGAAAATGGACTTTTATGTTTTCACTAAAAAATTCGGTTTTTGGTGAGAAAATTAAGTGATCACAGATTTTCTTTCTTTTTGCCCTAGAGCCTTTAGTTTAGCCAGAAAATGGACTTTTATGTTTTCACTAAAAATCCGGTTTCTGCTAGGAAATTAAAGTGATCACAGATTTTCTTTCTTTTTGCCCTAGAGCCTTTAGTTTAGCCAGAAAATGGACTTTTATGTTTTCACCCAAAAATTCGGTTTTTTTTTTGGAAAATTAAGGGATCACAGATTTTCTTTCTTTTTGCCCTAGGGCCTTTAGTTTAGCCAGAAAATGGACTTTTATGTTTTCACTCAAAAATTCGGTTTTTGTTGGGAAAATTTAGTGATCACAGATTTTCTTTCTTTTTGCCCCAGAGCCTTTAGTTTAGCCAGAAAATGGACTTTTATGTTTTCACCCAAAAATTCGGTTTTTGCTAGGAAATTAAAGTGATCACAGATTTTCTTTCTTTTTGCCCTAGAGCCTTTAGTTTAGCCAGAAAATGGACTTTTATGTTTTCACCCAAAAATTCGGTTTTTGTTGGGATAATTAAGTGATCACAGATTTTCTTTCTTTTGGTCCTAGGGCCTTTAGTTTAGCCAGAAAATGGACTTTTATGTTTTCACTTAAAAATTCGGTTTTTGTTGGGAAAATTTAGTGATCACAGATTTTCTTTCTTTTTGCCCCAGAGCCTTTAGTTTAGCCAGAAAATGGACTTTTATGTTTTCACTCGAAAATTCGGTTTTTGCTGGGAAATTAAAGTGATCACAGATTTTCTTTCTTTTTGCCCTAGGGCCTTTAGTTTAGCCAGAAAATGGACTTTTATGTTTTCACTTCAAAATTCGGTTTTTGTTTTGAAAATTTAGTGATCAAAGATTTTCTTTCTTTTTGCCCTAGAGCCTTTAGTTTAGCCAGAAAATGGACTTTTATGTTTTCACCCAAAAATTCGGTTTTTGTTGGGAAAATTTAGTGATCACAGATTTTCTTTCTTTTTGCCCCAGAGCCTTTAGTTTAGCCAGAAAATGGACTTTTATGTTTTCACCCAAAAATTCGGTTTTTGTTAGGAAAATTAAGTGATCACAGATTTTCTTTCTTTTTGCCCTAGAGCCTTTAGTTTAGCCAGAAAATGGACTTTTATGTTTTCACCCAAAAATTCGGTTTTTGTTGGGATAATTAAGTGATCACAGATTTTCTTTCTTTTTGCCCTAGAGCCTTTAGTTTAGCCAAAAAATGGACTTTTATGTTTTCACTTAAAAATTTGGTTTTTGTTGGGAAAATTTAGTGATCACAGATTTTCTTTCTTTTTGCCCCAGAGCCTTTAGTTTAGCCAGAAAATGGACTTTTATGTTTTCACTCGAAAATTCGGTTTTTGCTGGGAAATTAAAGTGATCACAGATTTTCTTTCTTTTTGCCCTAGGGCCTTTAGTTTAGCCAGAAAATGGACTTTTATGTTTTCACTTCAAAATTCGGTTTTTGTTGGGAAAATTTAGTGATCACTGATTTTCTTTCCTTTTGCCCTAGGGCCTTTAGTTTAGCCAGAAAATGGACTTTTATGTTTTCACTCAAAAATTCGGTTTTTGTTGGGAAAATTAAGTGATCACAGATTTTCTTTCTTTTTGCCCTAGAGCCTTTAGTTTAGCCAGAAAATGGACTTTTATGTTTTCACCCAAAAATTCGGTTTTTGTTGGGATAATTAAGTGATCACAGATTTTCTTTCTTTTTGCCCTAGAGCCTTTAGTTTAGCCAGAAAATGGACTTTTATGTTTTCACCCAAAAATTCGGTTTTTGTTGGGAAAAGTTAGTGATCACAGATTTTCTTTCTTTTTGCCCTAGAGCCTTTAGTTTAGCCAGAAAATGGACTTTTATGTTTTCATTCAAAAATTCGGTTTTTGTTGGGAAAATTAAGTGATCACAGATTTTCTTTCTTTTTGCCCTAGAGCCTTTAGTTTAGCCAGAAAATGGACTTTTATGTGTCCACCCAAAAATTCGGTTTTTTTTTTTGGGAAAATTAAGTGATCACATATTGTCTTTCTTTTTGCCCTAGAGCCTTTAGTTTAGCCAGAAAATGGACTTTTATGTTTTCACCCAAAAATTCGGTTTTTGTTAGGAAAATTAAGTGATCACAGATTTTCTTTCTATTTGCCCTAGAGCCTTTAGTTTAGCCAGAAAATGGACTTTTATGTTTTCACCCAAAAATTCGGTTTTTGTTGGGATAATTAAGTAATCACAGATTTTCTTTCTTTTTGCCCTAGAGCCTTTAGTTAAGCCAGAAAATGGACTTTTATGTTTTCATTCAAAAATTCGGTTTTTGTTGGGAAAATTAAGTGATCACAGATTTTCTTTCTTTTTGCCCTAGAGCCTTTAGTTTAGCCAGAAAATGGACTTTTATGTTTTCACTAAAATTCCGGTTTTTGCTAGGAAATTAAAGTGATCACAGATTTTCTTTCTTTTTGCCCTAGGGCCTTTAGTTTAGCCAGAAAATGGACTTTTATGTTTTCACCCAAAAATTCGGTTTTTGTTGGGATAATTAAGTGATCACAGATTTTCTTTCTTTTTGCCCTAGAGCCTTTAGTTTAGCCAAAAAATGGACTTTTATGTTTTCACTTAAAAATTCGGTTTTTGTAGGGAAAATTTAGTGATCACAGATTTTCTTTCTTTTTGACCCAGAGCCTTTAGTTTAGCCAGAAAATGGACTTTTATGTTTTCACTCGAAAATTCGGTTTTTGCTGGGAAATTAAAGTGATCACAGATTTTCTTTTTTTTGCCCTAGGGCCTTTAGTTTAGCCAGAAAATGGACTTTTATGTTTTCACCCAAAAATTTGGTTTTTGTTAGGAAAATTAAGTGATCACAGATTTTCTTTCTTTTTGCCCTAGAGCCTTTAGTTTAGCCAGAAAATGGACTTTTATGTTTTCACCGAAAAATTCGGTTTTTGTTGGGATAATTAAGTGATCACAGATTTTCTTTCTTTTTGCCCTAGAGCCTTTAGTTTAGCCAAAAAATGGACTTTTATGTTTTCACTTAAAAATTCGGTTTTTGTTGGGAAAATTTAGTGATCACAGATTTTCTTTCTTTTTGCCCCAGAGCCTTTAGTTTAGCCAGAAAATGGACTTTTATGTTTTCACTCGAAAATTCGGTTTTTGTTGGGAAAATTAAGTGATCACAGATTTTCTTTCTTTTTGCCCTAGAGCCTTTAGTTTAGCCAGAAAATGGACTTTTATGTTTTCATTCAAAAATTCGGTTTTTGTTGGGAAAATTAAGTGATCACAGATTTTCTTTCTTTTTGCCCTAGGCCCTTTAGTTTAGCCAGAAAATGGACTTTTGTGTTTTCACTCAAAAATTCGGGTTTTTCTAGGAAATTAAAGTGATCACAGATTTTCTTTCTTTTTGCCCTAGAGCCTTTAGTTTAGCCAGAAAATGGACTTTTATGTTTTCACCCAAAAATTCGGTTTTTGTTGGGAAAATTAAGTGATCACAGATTTTCTTTCTTTTTGCCCTAGAGCCTTTAGTTTAGCCAGAAAATGGACTTTTATGTTTTCATTCAAAAATTCGGTTTTTGTTGGGAAAATTAAGTGATCACAGATTTTCTTTCTTTTTGCCCTAGGCCCTTTAGTTTAGCCAGAAAATGGACTTTTGTGTTTTCACTCAAAAATTCGGGTTTTGCTAGGAAATTAAAGTGATCACAGATTTTCTTTCTTTTTGCCCTAGAGCCTTTAGTTTAGCCAGAAAATGGACTTTTATGTTTTCACTCACAAATTCGGTTTTTGCTAGGAAATTAAAGTGATCACAGATTTTCTTTCTTTTTGCCCTAGAGCCTTTAGTTTAGCCAGAAAATGGACTTTTATGTTTTCACTCGAAAATTCGGTTTTTGCTGGGAAATTAAAGTGATCACAGATTTTCTTTCTTTTTGCCCTAGAGCCTTTAGTTTAGCCAGAAAATGGACTTTTATTTTTTCAACCAAAAATTCGGTTTTTGTTAGGAAAATTAAGTGATCACAGATTTTCTTTCTTTTTGCCCTAGGCCCTTTAGTTTAGCCAGAAAATGGACCTTTATGTTTTCACTCAAAAATTCGGTTTTTTTTGGGAAATTAATGTGATCACAGATTTTCTTTCTTTTTGCCCTAGGGCCTCTGGATTAGCCAGAAAATGGACTTTTATATTTTCACTCAAAAATTCGTTTTTTGCTAGGAAATTAAAGTGATCACAGATTTTCTTTCTTTTTGCCCTAGAGCCTCTGGTTTAGCCAGAAAATGGACTTTTATGTTTTCACTTAAAAATTCGGTTTTTGTTGGGAAAATTTAGTGATCACAGATTTTCTTTCTTTTTGCCCCAGAGCCTTTAGTTTAGCCAGAAAATGGACTTTTATGTTTTCACTCGAAAATTCGGTTTTTGCTGGGAAATTAAAGTGATCACAGATTTTCTTTCTTTTTGCCCTAGGGCCTTTAGTTTAGCCAGAAAATGGACTTTTATGTTTTCACTTCAAAATTCGGTTTTTGTTGGGAAAATTTAGTGATCACAGATTTTCTTTCTTTTTGCCCCAGAGCCTTTAGTTTAGCCAGAAAATGGACTTTTATGTTTTCACCCAAAAATTCGGTTTTTGTTAGGAAAATTAAGTGATCACAGATTTTCTTTCTTTTTGCCATAGAGCCTTTAGTTTAGCCAGAAAATGGACTTTTATGTTTTCACCCAAAAATTCGGTTTTTGTTGGGATAATTAAGTGATCACAGATTTTCTTTCTTTTTGCCCTAGAGCCTTTAGTTTAGCCAAAAAATGGACTTTTATGTTTTCACTTAAAAATTCGGTTTTTGTTGGGAAAATTTAGTGATCACAGATTTTCTTTCTTTTTGACCCAGAGCCTTTAGTTTAGCCAGAAAATGGACTTTTATGTTTTCACTTAAAAATTCGGTTTTTGTTGGGAAAATTTAGTTATCACAGATTTTCTTTCTTTTTGCCCTAGAGCCTTTAGTTTAGCCAGAAAATGGAATTTTATGTTTTCACCCAAAAATTCGGTTTTTGTTGGGAAAATTAAGTGATCACAGATTTTCTTTCTTTTTGCCCTAGAGCCTTTAGTTTAGCCAGAAAATGGACTTTTATGTTTCCACCCAAAAATTCGGTTTTTTTTTTGGGAAAATTAAGTGATCACATATTGTCTTTCTTTTTGCCCTAGGGCCTTTAGTTTAGCCAGAAAATGGACTTTTATGTTTTCACTTCAAAATTCGGTTTTTGTTGGGAAAATTTAGTGATCACTGATTTTCTTTCTTTTTGCCCTAGGGCCTTTAGTTTAGCCAGAAAATGGACTTTTATGTTTTCACCCAAAAATTCGGTTTTTGTTGGGATAATTAAGTGATCACAGATTTTCTTTCTTTTTGCCCTAGAGCCTTTAGTTTAGCCAGAAAATGGAATTTTATGTTTTCACCCAAAAATTCGGTTTTTGTTGGGAAAATTAAGTGATCACAGATTTTCTTTCTTTTTGCCTTTAGTTTAGCCAGAAAATGGACTTTTATGTTTCCACCCAAAAATTCGGTTTTTTTTTTTGGGAAAATTAAGTGATCACATATTGTCTTTCTTTTTGCCCTAGAGCCTTTAGTTTAGCCAGAAAATGGACTTTTATGTTTTCACTCAAAAATTCGGTTTTTGTTGGGAAAATTAAGTGATCACAGATTTTCTTTCTTTTTGCCCTAGAGCCTTTAGTTTAGCCAGAAAATGGACCTTTATGTTTTCACCCAAAAAATCGGTTTTTGTTGGGATAATTAAGTGATCACAGATTTTCTTTCTTTTTGACCTAGGGCCTTTAGTTTAGCCAGAAAATGGACTTTTATGTTTTCACTTAAAAATTCGGTTTTTGTTGGGAAAATTTAGTGATCACAGATTTTCTTTCTTTTTGCCCCAGAGCCTTTAGTTTAGCCAGAAAATGGACTTTTATGTTTTCACTCGAAAATTCGGTTTTTGCTGGGAAATTAAAGTGATCACAGATTTTCTTTCTTTTTGCCCTAGGGCCTTTAGTTTAGCCAGAAAATGGACTTTTATGTTTTCACTTCAAAATTCGGTTTTTGTTGGGAAAATTTAGTGATCACAGATTTTCTTTCTTTTTGCCCTAGAGCCTTTAGTTTAGCCAGAAAATGGACTTTTATGTTTTCACCCAAAAATTCGGTTTTTGTTGGGAAAATTTAGTGATCACAGATTTTCTTTCTTTTTGCCCCAGAGCCTTTAGTTTAGCCAGAAAATGGACTTTTATGTTTTCACCCAAAAATTTGGTTTTTGTTAGGAAAATTAAGTGATCACAGATTTTCTTTCTTTTTGCCCTAGAGCCTTTAGTTTAGCCAGAAAATGGACTTTTATGTTTTCACCGAAAAATTCGGTTTTTGTTGGGATAATTAAGTGATCACAGATTTTCTTTCTTTTTGCCCTAGAGCCTTTAGTTTAGCCAAAAAATGGACTTTTATGTTTTCACTTAAAAATTCGGTTTTTGTTGGGAAAATTTAGTGATCACAGATTTTCTTTCTTTTTGCCCCAGAGCCTTTAGTTTAGCCAGAAAATGGACTTTTATGTTTTCACTCGAAAATTCGGTTTTTGTTGGGAAAATTAAGTGATCACAGATTTTCTTTCTTTTTGCCCTAGAGCCTTTAGTTTAGCCAGAAAATGGACTTTTATGTTTTCATTCAAAAATTCGGTTTTTGTTGGGAAAATTAAGTGATCACAGATTTTCTTTCTTTTTGCCCTAGGCCCTTTAGTTTAGCCAGAAAATGGACTTTTGTGTTTTCACTCAAAAATTCGGGTTTTTCTAGGAAATTAAAGTGATCACAGATTTTCTTTCTTTTTGCCCTAGAGCCTTTAGTTTAGCCAGAAAATGGACTTTTATGTTTTCACCCAAAAATTCGGTTTTTGTTGGGAAAATTAAGTGATCACAGATTTTCTTTCTTTTTGCCCTAGAGCCTTTAGTTTAGCCAGAAAATGGACTTTTATGTTTTCATTCAAAAATTCGGTTTTTGTTGGGAAAATTAAGTGATCACAGATTTTCTTTCTTTTTGCCCTAGGCCCTTTAGTTTAGCCAGAAAATGGACTTTTGTGTTTTCACTCAAAAATTCGGGTTTTGCTAGGAAATTAAAGTGATCACAGATTTTCTTTCTTTTTGCCCTAGAGCCTTTAGTTTAGCCAGAAAATGGACTTTTATGTTTTCACTCACAAATTCGGTTTTTGCTAGGAAATTAAAGTGATCACAGATTTTCTTTCTTTTTGCCCTAGAGCCTTTAGTTTAGCCAGAAAATGGACTTTTATGTTTTCACTCGAAAATTCGGTTTTTGCTGGGAAATTAAAGTGATCACAGATTTTCTTTCTTTTTGCCCTAGAGCCTTTAGTTTAGCCAGAAAATGGACTTTTATTTTTTCAACCAAAAATTCGGTTTTTGTTAGGAAAATTAAGTGATCACAGATTTTCTTTCTTTTTGCCCTAGGCCCTTTAGTTTAGCCAGAAAATGGACCTTTATGTTTTCACTCAAAAATTCGGTTTTTTTTGGGAAATTAATGTGATCACAGATTTTCTTTCTTTTTGCCCTAGGGCCTCTGGATTAGCCAGAAAATGGACTTTTATATTTTCACTCAAAAATTCGTTTTTTGCTAGGAAATTAAAGTGATCACAGATTTTCTTTCTTTTTGCCCTAGAGCCTCTGGTTTAGCCAGAAAATGGACTTTTATGTTTTCACTTAAAAATTCGGTTTTTGTTGGGAAAATTTAGTGATCACAGATTTTCTTTCTTTTTGCCCCAGAGCCTTTAGTTTAGCCAGAAAATGGACTTTTATGTTTTCACTCGAAAATTCGGTTTTTGCTGGGAAATTAAAGTGATCACAGATTTTCTTTCTTTTTGCCCTAGGGCCTTTAGTTTAGCCAGAAAATGGACTTTTATGTTTTCACTTCAAAATTCGGTTTTTGTTGGGAAAATTTAGTGATCACAGATTTTCTTTCTTTTTGCCCCAGAGCCTTTAGTTTAGCCAGAAAATGGACTTTTATGTTTTCACCCAAAAGTTCGGTTTTTGTTAGGAAAATTAAGTGATCACAGATTTTCTTTCTTTTTGCCATAGAGCCTTTAGTTTAGCCAGAAAATGGACTTTTATGTTTTCACCCAAAAATTCGGTTTTTGTTGGGATAATTAAGTGATCACAGATTTTCTTTCTTTTTGCCCTAGAGCCTTTAGTTTAGCCAAAAAATGGACTTTTATGTTTTCACTTAAAAATTCGGTTTTTGTTGGGAAAATTTAGTGATCACAGATTTTCTTTCTTTTTGACCCAGAGCCTTTAGTTTAGCCAGAAAATGGACTTTTATGTTTTCACTTAAAAATTCGGTTTTTGTTGGGAAAATTTAGTTATCACAGATTTTCTTTCTTTTTGCCCTAGGGCCTCTGGATTAGCCAGAAAATGGACTATTTCACTCAAAAATTCGGATTTTGTTGGGAAATTAAAGTGATCACATATTTGCAGAAAATGGACTTTTATGTTTTTTTTTTTTTAAATTCGATTTTCGTTGGAAATTAAAGTGATCACAGATTTTCTTTCTTTTTGCCCTAGGGCCTCTGGTTTAGTCAGAAAATGGACTTTTATGTTTTCACTCAAAAATTCGTGAAAGTGATCACAAATTTATTTTCTTTTTGTCCTAGGGCCTTCAGTTTAGCCAGAAAAATGGACTTTTATGTTTTCTTTGAAAAATTCGGTTTTTGTTGGGAAATTATTTTTTTTTCTTTTTGCCCTACCTTCTTTAATTTGGCCAGAAAATGGACTTTTATTTCCATTTTATGTCCAGACTAATCTGAACTAACATGTTCCGACTTTGTTTTATTAAAATTTGTATGACTTGTCTTCTGTCCTTTGGGTCTTCTGAATTTTTGGGTCTTAATAAAGTTTTGTTGTTGAATTCTGATATGTGACCCTATGCATACCGCATACTATTTCTTCTATATCTCATTGGAGCACGGGGTGACTGTAACAGCCGACCGCAATCGGACCAGGTTTTGTGCTATAGATTTAATTTACATTCATCTCAATGAATCTGAGAAATGGTTCTTCTATTTTAGTTTATGGGCCAATTTTAATAATTACATCTACCCTACACCTCACTTTCTGAATCCATAAAGAAGTCAGTTTGCAATATTTAAGATTTGATTGAAAATGATTGGAATAGGTTCATTATTTAACCTAACTTCCATATAACCGTACCCCCGCATAAAGCTTTTGAGCTCATAACTCTGTTAAATGTACTATTATCTCTACTAAAATCAGCATAACACAGTTTTATACAAGTCTAAATGATACTGCTGATTATTTGACCCTAGCCCCCATACAAAGTCTCCTATAAGTTGCAAACATTAGCTCAAATGCTCTATATTCTCCACAGTGGTGTAGGGTACAATCAATAGTTATTCTTTTTCTATTTCGCCATTAACATTCTCTTAGATTAAGGACACTTTATTTACATTACAATAATTTCAAGCACATTTTATTTTAATAACAGAAAGCTTTTTGTAAAATTAAAAGAAAGCTTTTTCATTTGTTTTGACATTTGTAAAAAACAAAAACTGCACTTTTTATTTAGTTGTTAATTAGCGCAGTTTCGGTAGAGTCAGTCGTCGTCCCCTGCTATGGGGTTCATTCATTAAACATAGAAAAGTGCATTAGGCAATTAGAAAATATTTACATAAATTCATTATTTAGTTTTAAAATTTCATCATAACAAGATTTTTATTACGATATTCTATAACAACGAGAATAAAAATGTGTGGCAATAAAAATTGAAAACAAATAAGAAAAATATACAAAAAAAAAAAAAATAAATTAATAAATAATTAAAAAAACAAAAAAATAAAAATGAAAGAAAGTTATTGTGATTTTATGGCTGGTTGTTTTGGTGGCAAGTGAAATTTAATATTTAAAATAAATTCATAATAATAATAATTCATTCTAACACAATATTATTTAACACACAAGTTAATAATAAAATAAATGCCTTGTTGTGCACTTTCACTTGCATGGTGATGTAATAAAATAATAGAAACAAAATTTTAATTAAAAGTAATCACCAATTTCCTAAAGAACCTATTAAACTATTAAAGCTTTAGTTTGTTTTAAACAAACTATTTAATTGTGTGCACAATTTTCCAAAATTATCTTAACCTTCCTTTAGTGCGTAACGAAACAGTTGGTCAAGTTCATGTTTGGCGCCCGTGATCTCTTTTTATTTTATTTAAAATAATAAATAATTCTCAATTTCTCTCCTCTCAATCTCCCTCTCTTAGAAACCCACCGTTATACTCTTATAAACATATGTTTTTGTAAAGAAATATGTCTAACGGTTGTTGCAATTCTCTAGTAGTGTTATCGTTTTCATTTACAAGTTATTCGATTACAGATTAATCGTTAACAATATGACGTTTCATTGGTGACATAATTTTTAAATGACGTAGGTTTTAGAGACTGAATTTATAAGTGTTTGAATTATATATAAGTGATGTGATGTGTATTTGATATAAAAACCAATTCCGTTATAATTTTTTATTTAAAAACAACATCATTCTTAATGAGAAGACCTATGTATATAAAAGCTGTTCCCAAATACGATTTTATGTGATTTATTTCTAATTTATTGCTAATACCCATACTTTGCTAAACGGATAGTTCTAAACTGGTTCACAAAGCAGGGGTTCTACATTGAAGACACAGAAACAGAAATATACTACCGTCCACCTAATCACAACACTAGTATCCAGGCAGATGTCCAAGCGATAACGGAATGCGTAAATTGGACTAGAATAAAATGGCGCTAACAGCAATTAGGGTGATAACGGGTGTTAAAGTTATATCTAAGATCGCATTGGATTGTGAAAAAGATTTTACCGAATACTCTCCTAGATGTTAAAAGTTAGTACCAGGCCACTCAGGAGTATTCGGCAACTAAAGAGCGAATGTACTAGCTTGAAAGGGAAGGGAGCTCAAGGTAGTTAACCTTATGAACGCAAAATCATTCGACGCAACGAGAGAAGAAGGGAAGGTCCTAAAGAGAGCAGAGAAGGGAGCCTCCTCGAAATGAGCAATTCTGAGGTTGGTATGATGGTACCTATTCTGAGTAGACACAGGATTAAGGACACAGCTATACGAGATTGGAGGCAATTGGTTGAGACAAATTCAGAGCATGTGGAGAGGACAGTGAAAATCAGGAGCACTTTTTTTGTCATTGTCAGGCTTTCGTCTAAATTAAATACAGATATCTTGGGAGTGATATTATTACATCCCTCACGAACTTTGATTGATTGATTCTTAGGAATTACGTCCACGAAACTTAGTTTCTGAACATCGGGCGATAATACCATCATTGATCATTTCGATGTCCACGATTAAACTTTAATCGAATAACTATAAACACTAACCAAAACACGTACATTTTCACATTTTTATAAACGTAATTAGTGGCAAAGCACGTTGCTGTAATTTTTTTTCGATCTTATTCTTTTTTCTTGGCAGATGTTTCTTGATCTATAATAACAAGTGGCTGCAGCATGAGAATTAGCTAGTTGTTTGTTATATTCGACTAGACTATGGCAAATAATTTGTTTATAATAATTGTTTTTATTTGTTCATAATTTACATGCATAAATAATTTAGTATTAATTAGGTAAAAAGAAGCTTTTGTAAATATGCGCACATTGGCTAATTTTGTAATAAATTAGAACCAATTATAAATTATAATTTAGAAGTGTTTATGTTTATTTTCAATTTGGTGAAATTTTTGTTATATTTTTATCACATGTCTTCTAGTAAATACATAAATAGGTATTTATAACTGATTCCCGTGGTTTGTGGAATTTGTGTGATTAAGATTAAAGGCGTCAATAACATGATTTTTCTAGGGCTACATGTAAAGGGAATTTTAAGCTTGTATTCCGACACTTGAAATTTTCTATTAATGTATGCTATAGTGGGACGATTTGTAATATATTTGGCCGTTTGCTGAAAATTTTACAAAACTGCGTAATGATTTTAAAATTTTCTTGCTAATTGGCATTATATGTGTAAATTGTGTTTATGTAGGTGTGAGTCTGTGCATCTATCATTTTCTATATGCCGGCAGAAGAGAATAAAGAATAGTATATATAAATAATTTGAAAGCGTTTTCACATATTACATTTGTTGTTTTTTCATATAAAAACAATGTTGCCAAAAGTGTATTGACTTTCACGTTAAAAATAGGCAGTTTGCACTTAGAATAGGGGAATTAAGGGGAAGAAGATTTTTCAAAAATATTATCTGATGATGTGCAAAAATTTTTGGTGTTGAAAAAGGAAACGGCAAAAATTAGTCTGACCATCTGTAGCATAAAATTGAGGAAAATTACGGAAAAAAATCTCGGAAACTAGTACCTATTGCTAGTCCCCCAATTTATTATCCAAATGTTCACATTGATGTAAAAGTTCTTGGTGCAAATTTCTAGATCTGGAGATACCAAATGTTGACATGGATGTCAGAGTTGTTGCAAATTTTAGCTCTAATAGTTTCCCAGATATACGAATTTTTGATTTTAGTTCATATAAAAAGTTCCAAGGCCCTCAAATGAATGTCAGAATATGGGTGCTACCCCCCATTGCTTGTCCGCAAATTTATTACCCAAACTTGGATGTCTAAGTTGTTCGTTCAAAATTTCTGTCAAGAGGATTTTAGCTCAAACAGAGTGACGATACACGAAGTATTTTATTTAATTTATATTGGAGTTTCCAAACCCCCCTAATGAAAGTCTGCTCATTTCCCCTCAAATGTTCACAAGGATGTTAAAGTTCTTTTTTGCAAAATGTGAAAATTATGCCTCTAATCGTTTCCCAGACAAACGTTTTTTTTTTCTTTACATATAGTGGCGCCACGCCCCTTTTTACAGTCCGCCCATTTTTTGTTCTAAATATTCTTGTTAATTTGCTATAATGTCAGCCTGACCTATATACAATATTCGCGGCAACATAGGAATCTTTATCGATAGTCAAGCGGCACTTCTCTCACTAAACTCTTATACTACCACTTCCCTATTAGTTAGACAATGCAAGAAGGATCTGTCAAGACTGGGTAGTAGGCGGGACTTATCGAGGCTAATAGCAGTAAAAACAGGACACTGGGTGATAGGCAGACATGCAAATCGGCTTGGGCTCCCCTTTAAAGATCAGCAGTTGCAAAGACAGGTAAAAGGAAGAAACGGTCTTCCATCTTCACTGTGAATGCTCTGCTCTGGCCGTAATGAGAAACCGCTTCCTTGGCAGTTACTTCATATCTAACTTTGGTGAGATATCTGCTTAATTACCCAGATGACGGCTACAGGCTGTATATAATACTATAAATACTACATCTGACGAGTGAAGTGGTCCGTTCAAAACGGAGTCTCTTCGACTGTACTCGACAGTTCGCGTGCAGTGAACTACCACGTTAACCAACCAACCATTCTTGTTAATGCTAAAGTGGTTCTCAGTTATACTCAGATATATGATTTTCTTAAATTGTGAATTTAAGTGTAAAAAAGTCAGTTCTCACTCTCATGGACCTTACTTTACATGTTTACAGAATTTTGTCCAAATCGGTGACTATGGGAAATACAATTTTAAATTTAAAATGGAATTTTCTTATATATAAGTTTGAAGGTCTGGGAATTTGATCAACATTTTCAGATTTAAAAGTTATTAGATTGAACTTTTTACTTATACCTTTTAAAAGTATAAAGGACATATAAATAGACAAAAATCTTAACCAAGTTGTAAAAAACCACGTTTGGCGTTACACCCCTATTGGGAATCTGTCAATAAATGTCTAATTTAATGATTTGGTACAACGTTGAAACACAAGCAAATATATCAAAAAAATATAAAAATACATTTCGCACATATTCTGATTAACAATGCCTGACAATTGAATGACCAAAAATTATCTTTAAAGATTTCAAAAGAAAGAAAAAAAAGAAAACCAATTAAAATTAAATAATATATATTTTTCGAAACCCCCTCACAGGTGCTTGTGGAGTATTAATAGCACATCCTTTGGATACTATAAAAACATGGCAGCAGGCCTCAAATACCTCAGTACCCACAGCCACGCAACAGATCTACAAACGTAACAGAGGGGTAGGAAATGTTGTATAATGATATATAAAATTGAGTTAATTTTTGTGCCTTTCTATTCCTCTAGATCAATGGATTTTATAGGGGTATGTTTTTTCCATTTGTCACAACGGGCGCCATTAATTCGATTTTATTCGGGGTGTATGGCAATCATTTGCGGCAGCTGAGAATGGTGTGTCACAGTGACTATCAACGGGAACAATTGGAAGATAAAAATATATTTGTGGCCGGTTCGGTGGCAGGTTTTGTGCAATCCTTCATAGCCTGTCCCATAGAATTGATAAAAGTGCGTCTACAGACCCAACATTGTAAATACTGAATCGTATTAAAATTGGAAGTTGTTTAAAAATCTCTTTCTTTTTTAGTTTACAGCGATTACGTCTATGGCATACGCAGAACCACGTATGGTACGTTTAAAAAGATCTTACAAACTGATGGTATATCGGGACTTTATCGCGGCTTAATACCCATGATGTGTCGGTAGATTTTCGAACATTTTTTGTGAATCCTTATAGGAACAGATTGTTTAAGATTTTATTTTTTTATTCTTCTAGTGATGTCTTTCCTTATGGTATTTATATGTTGGCTTATCGTCATACCACTACGTATATAGATGAAACTGAATTTGTACAAAATCGTCGGCGTTTACGCAAAGATGATGAGGCTAAAGTGGATTTTGTGGTAACAACATTGGCTGGCGCCTGGGCTGGTATTTTATCGTGGGTTTGTGTTATACCATTCGATGTGGTCAAGACCATAATGCAGGCTGAAGAAAGTCGTCAATATCGTAATATTTGGCATTGTCTAACGAAGAATTTTAAGGTAAATACAAATTATATTTTAATTGAAAAACAAATTCCTAATTTAAATTCTTTTGTTTTCATCATACAGCGTTATGGTTGGCGTAGATTATTCCGCGGTAGCTGGATGCTGGTGGTTCGTGCTATACCCTTTAATGCTGCTACCTTTGTGGGTTATGAATATGCTCTTGAATGGTGTCATAAAGTTTGGCATATACAAAAATCTGCCCCTAAATTTATTTAAGTTTTAGTTTTTATAACTTTTAATTGGTAGAAAATCAATATTGGCTGTGTAAATTAAATAAAATTATTAGAAATATGCACATAAAATGATTTTTATATTAAAATATTAAAAAAAACTTCCCATACCGGGAATCGAACCCGGGCCTTCTGGGTGAAAGCCAGATATCCTAGCCACTAGACCATATGGGATATGAAAACTGCAATGAATATTATTAATGCAGTTGTGCTACTTTGACTGCAGATTTATAAACGTATGGAAATGCCCAAAAAGCTTTAGAAATTCAGTCACCCTCATTCATATATGCTCTTTCTATAGAAAGAGCAGAAACTTAAACAAAAGCTCATTGGAATCACACAAGTGTGAGTTTTGTTTGTGTTTTAATACAGCTTTTTACACACATTCATTCACATTTAGATTTTAGACAGCTAAGTTTCCACTCATAGAGCTTTCTCTACACTTTTCCATGCAAGCTTTTTCAATTATATACACAATGAGAGGTGTTGGACATTGCTTAGCAAAGTTTGAAAGTTTTCTAAATAATATTTTTAATTTTAAGATTCAAAAGATTTGCGCTTTATGTTGGTCATCCATCACTATAAGTGGGTATGGCTAGTATTGTCTATGGACTAGCCTAATACATTTATGTGCTAGCCTATTGACGGGTCATGAACTACCCTATTAAATAGTCTATGGAATAGCCTATAACTAGTCTATTTACTGGTATATGAACTACTGTATTTAGTAGTCCATTGTCTAGAATGTGGAATTTGAATAACACTGGCCGACAAAATTTTAAAAAAAACCTAACCCTAAGACCAAGTTTTTTAAAGTATTGAGCCGCGCTAAATCTCCATCACATGTGGTATTTGAGATATCGTGTTATCTTGAGTTGACTTGGCGCTGTTATAATATCTCAAAAAGGGACTAGTCTATGGATCTATATAATAACTAATCTATTGACTAACCTATAACTTGGTACTTGATTAATTAATCGTATATAAATGTTGTGTAAGGTTCAGACCATTATAAGTACGATTTTAGTCAAATATACCATGACTTTCGAATACCCCTAGTGTAGTTGATTATATGGTCTAATATGGAATTTGATATAATGATGCGTTCCTGATTAAACCGGTAATTAATAAACGGTTTGATCAATTTTAATAGAACTTTGCTTGTCTATAGAGGTATTGGTGGTATGAATTTTGTCCTGATCATAAATAACCAAATACGAAGTTTTTCCCACTGTGCAACGTTAATAAGAGGAAGCCATTTATTCTAAAGTTTTACATGGTTTAAATAAAACTATTTTTTTCTGGAAAAAATGAAAGGTCCTTATGGAATTTCTAGTTAAAATAAGATTTGTTTTTAGTAAATTATGAGTATTTTTTGTGAATTTCAGTTTTGTTTATACTTTTATCTAATTAATACTTTTATTTTAATTACTTTAACTGTCAGCAGTGTTAATCATTTTACTGCTATAAATATTGCTCATATACATGACAGATTGTAATAAGGTATTTAAAAAAAATTCCATATAAATATTAAAGGGTCTTTTGTTAAAGAAAATAACAAATAATTAAAATCTCTAATCCAACTCGACTCTGTATAAGTACCAAGGAGGACAATATGGAATCTTCTTAACTGAGTTTCGGGTCTTCAAACTCCCTTTAGGTAACGCCTTTCTATAGTATTAATGTTAACTCCTCACGGCTCCGACTGCAACACCCTTTTGAAAGTGTTTGAATAATTGTTTTTTGCATTTAATAAGCTTAAATATAAATCTCTCTTCTTATGTTAGATATACATACCCAGTAAAAACTCGGTAATGGCTTGTAATTACATAACCACTTACTTTTCAATGACTACTACTTACCGTCTGCATTACTTTTAAGATTTGCACATTTTATGGAATCGCGCACAATCAACTGTTTCACACACAGAAAGCAAATAGTTTTTCTGTGTGAAAACCATTATAGGACGCTCAATAAAACAACTAATCAGTGCTGTTGTGAGTATGACAGCAAACTAACGAATCCCAGGTTCGTATTCTGTTTGAGCAATTTTTTCTTTTTAAAACAAAACAACTATTTAACTCCTTATTTGTAAGTTTTTTATAAGTGGGTATTTGTAAGCGAGCGTGGTAAGTACTTGACTCCAATGTCAATAAGTAAATATAAATGCTAATGAAGAAGCAGTGAAAGCGGCCTTTTTAGCTTTTTAACTCATTACTTTTTAAAATAAGTTTTTGCTGGGTACATACATACATAATTTACATTCGGCTTTTGATATTAATTTATTTAAATATTTCATTGTTTTTTTCCTTTTTTTTGTACTTTTCATCATCAACATCTCTGCATTTATTTTCCATTCAATTAGTGCCATGAAATGAAAATTAATGATATCAAAGCAAATTCTCTCGCACAGCATGTTATTTATAAAATTATAACAATAAAATTATTAAATGAAATTTTTGGATAATTTAAGACAAACAGCACCGTTACGTTTCTGGTGATGGCAAAAATTTAAAGAAATATTTGTTTACTTTAAGACAACAAATATCAAATGAAAAAATTTAATTTTCTAAAATTGTTTGGCTGTGTGAAAATATTTTTACAGAATTGGCTTGACCTCCACAAAGTAAATATTTAGCATTTTTCCACTTTTGCAGGAGCAAACAAACTTAAATAGCTGTTAACTAAAGTAACGTTCACATTGTTGAATTATTTGATTTTGAAATTAAGTGATCTCGCAAGAGGAGTAAGAGTAAACAAAGAGAAAGTAAGTATTTAAATAAAAAATTGACTAAAATAAATCTATAATATCCCCACGATACAAAGTAGACCTTATGAGGAAGCAAAAGATTTGCGGCCTCGGTGTCATTTTAGCCAAAATGTAATCATTTTCTCAGGCTCTTATTTCGAAAACCATTCGGAATTTTGATTTATTCTTTGAGGTTAAGTTGTAGCTCTTGTCATAAAGAACAACAATTGTGAATATATAAAATCAAAAAACTTCATCTTCATTTTTTCATTTCTAGTTTCACATTGTGAAATCTGCACTGTTTTCATAAACGACACCTGTACGTATACGTGTTAATGATTTATTGATATTACAAATATTAAGTATACGCCCAATTTAGAGAAGTATTTTTAAACATGTGGTCTTAAAGATGACATTTTTTTTATTTTATATATTCACTTTGCCTCTTGGTCTTTAATGACGTAGAGGTGTTCATATGTTATTATATTTTTTTGTGTTGCACGGTGTAATTTTTTGAATCCACCATTTTCTTTAACTTAATTAAACTATGTATACAAAGAAAATGCCTTAAATTCCTCCTCATTCTGCTTTTTTTTTGGTTTTTTAACTAAAAGTGTGAGAAATATAAATAAATTTAAAGTTTCAAAATTGTTTAATCATCTGAACAGTGTGTTCTTGCCACCAACAGATGAGTCCTGCAAAAAAAATCCTGTATCTAGTTGTTGTTGTTAAATTTTTTTCGTCAGCATTTTTCATAACTCAAATTAATGAACTAATGAATCATTTTACTTCCGTTTTTATGTGGCAAATTTTCATTTCATTGTATCGTGAATTTGAAAATGTGGTTTGAGTTTATTTCGTTCTGTTTTACAAATTGTAGCACAAAATATTTTTTAAACATAATTAGCAGCATCATCAGAGTCGTCTATTCATCATAATGGAAATTGTTAACATAAAATCATAATTTGTACATTGCGTTTTAGTAGGAATTTTTAAATTGTGTACAGATTTAGGAAATGAAATATTAAGTTTATTATGTAGTTTGTATTGTTGAAGTATTTTAAAAATATTAAATTTGTAAAGGTGAACTTAATTCAAAGATAATAAAGTATTTATGTACTTCATTATCATGATATTGTTTTCAAGCTAAAAGTTATCTTATTTTCATTATAATGTACCAGCTACAAACCTTTTAGTAATTACTAAAGGATTTGTTGTTAGTCCATATACACGAGCGACCTTTGGCAAAATAGTTAATTTACTATTACTTCTCAATTATGCTATAAATATTTGTGTTTATTTTTTATTATTTTATTTTAATTTTCCCGCTTTTGTGGATACACATTTTATAGACAACTTATGCTTGAATTATTTTAGAAAACAATATTTATTACCAAATTAGAATTTAATTAAAAAAACAACAACAAAAACTATTTTTGTTTCAAATAATCCTTGATTAAGTATCAATTTATTATAATTTATATACATATACATTGGGGTGGACCACATCTTTGTAGGAAGGCCTCCCTACCGGCGATTAAAAATCTTGATCTATGTGCAATATCCCTGCAAAAACTGTGTAATGGCTTGTACTTACATAACCACTTACTTTTCAATGACTACTACTTACCGTCTGCATTACTTTTAAGAACCATTATCGGACGCACAATAAAATAAATAAGCAGTGTTGTTGTGAGTAAGACAGCAAACAGGTTCGTATTCTGTGTTTTTAAAACAAAACAACTTTTTAACTCCTTATTTGTAAGTAAGTACTTATTTAAGTAGTTATTTGTAAGCGAGCGTGGTAAGTACTTGCCTCCAATGTCATCACAGTGTTAAAATAATCAGTTTAAATGCTAATGAATAAGTAGTGAAAAGCGTCATTTTTCAATTCATTACTTTTCAAAAGTAAGCAAGTGGTAATTCGGGATAAGTTCGGTGCTGTTGCCAACAGATAATCCACAGAGGAGTAAGACTGTGAACTAAGCGTTGGAAATGAGTTCGTTTAACAAGATTGGGTGTTTCGGATGTTTTTCTCAGTGAGTGTGCCGAATGAACGATAAGTATGCTGGATTGAATGGCGATAGATGTAAGGTAACTTATACAAGTGATACCATGGAATTTTCCTTCTTTGTCCAGATATGTTCAGAGTAAACTCTGTTCATACCATATTTACCACAGTGTATTCTCTGGGAGCAAAAACAAGTCCTCGGCTTATTTGATGGATTCGTATTTCGGTCTATCCATTACGTCTCTAGGTTCTGTTGCCGACTCAATAGAAGCCATCCCATCTACGTGGTTGTAAGCGAAAGTGATGTTTTTGCATCTCGGAAGTTATGTAACGGGCCAGCAATGGTCAGAGATTAGATGGCTCAAGTACTTGAGCAAGGTGCTTGTACATGGACCGGAACAAGATATAATTTACTCAAAAGGGTGGTGGTGAGTCGTCAAAAGCTGTGGATGAAAAAGACCACCATGAAATAAGGCTTTCAAGGCAGATGTTCACATAAAGCATTTCGATAGCTTAGACTTTAAGAGAGTCATAATTGAATATTCTTCAGAAGTAAGCTATAAGTCATATACTCGCCGGGACGGTGAATAGGACATAGTATCCGAGTTTAGTATGATGATACGATATTCATTGTAGACTCAAAGATTAATGGGCACAACTATACAAAATTGAACGAATCTAAAACATTCGGAGAGGTCAGTAATTACCAGGCTTTCATTGAAATTAAATTCAAATATTTTGAGATCGAAGAAAAGGCACTTTAAGAGGTAATGAGAGTCCGAATTTTATGTTAAAGCTGGAACACTTTTTCTGTCGCCTATAGGGGGACTTATATAGATCTTTATGGATCAATCTTTTAGGCATTTTTTATTAACTTGTTTATTAGATTTATGCTGAATTGTATTAGGGATCAAATGTCTATTCTGCAGAATTTAAAAGAGTTTTTAATTTCTCAGAACAAATGAGAAATTATGAATTTTGATTCTTATAAAACATGTTTATAAAGAATTTCACCATTGAACCTGAATGAGAAAATCATCTTTTAAGAATATGTATGTATATTTTACGATTGCACCTTTGAATATGTATGTTTTGCTTTTAAAATTATGGAAAATTCTTAAAAATTTCATTCACCTTCTTTATCTTTAATCTCTATGCTAGGGATAAAAAAGTAAGTATAGCAAAACACCAAATAGATAGGTATAAATCTTCATGCAGAAAGAGGTGTTGTTGATATAAAAATATTTTTTTTTGTTGTTGTGTAATAAGGCATTATTTTTTAAATTAAAAACCTACGCAAGTGGATGACTTCAAGTTAAATACTTGTACTTATTTGTAACTTTATTTTTTATTCTAAATATGGAATTTAAGTCATGTATAATAAATTTTTATATGAAATTTACGCACAAGTTCAGTTATATAAGTAGGGTTAATCAACTTAAAGAAATACATTATCCTAGGAACTAACTTAACAAACAAAATTGTAACATTACTGATGTAACATTTCAAAATTTGTTTTGTAGCTTTAAATATGAAGAAATAAATTTAAGTTGTTTAATTTATTTTATGTAATTTTTCATTTAATGCTTTTGATAAACTATCTTGATTAATTATGTAAATCTATTAAAATTTATTGTTCACAGAAGTGCTTAATTAAAATTACGTAAATTTTCCCACAACCATTAAAACTTTAAATAATTGATGATATCATAAAAAGGAAATTTAATACATCTTATATAAGTTATTATTTAATTGTAGTAAATATTTTTTATTTTTTATATAATAGAAAAGGCAGTTTTTCTCTAACAACTTCTTAAGCCTAAAGTTACTTTCACACCTACAAAATATTTTACAAAAATTACTTGAACCTTAAAAATCGACATTTTTATATAAAACTTCTTTATTATTTGATTCGTTATTATTTGCAATTTGGAAAACCATGAAGATAAAAAAATATTTGAAAAAAAATAGTGGTTATGTATTTTTCGTCAAATATTCGATAGGTGTGAACATACCTTAATACTATTTAATATTATTTTTCTAATAATTTTCAAAAATGTTTAAAACATTTTTATTATTGAATTTAAACCAATTCTAAATTCAATTGTTATGTTTTTGAATGTATTTGTTAAATGCAAAAATCCCAGTCTAATATTATTTAAAAATTTGGTAATATTGAGTATGTTATTTGAGTAGTTATTTCATACATTACATGGTAATGAGTGGTCGTTATCAATGATATTAATTCTTTTATTAATTTAGCCAGAGTGTTTGTCTAATAAAAAATTAGTTAGTGGTTTTAGTCCTAGTCGAACCACTAACCAATATAAAAAACCGGGAAAGTCGGGCAATCAGTGATTACTAATCACATTTGTAAACAGTTATTTTTGGTCATCGTCACCCCAAAAGTAAGTACTTACACTTTGGTACAATATTACTTGCCTCTACTTACCGGGTAAGTAAAGATTTTGCTGGGATATTTCGTTACTTTTGTATCGATTCTTAAGAACATATCTTTCCACTTGATTAATTCAAGAAATTTCAACATTTAAATAAATATTTTTTTTTCATTTACTTTCCTTAATATTGGGATTTTTTGTTTTATATTTTTTTAAGCAAAGATTGTTTTTAATTTTCTGTCCTTTTTTGTATTGAATTCATCGTTTGAACTTTTTAATAACAGATGTTGTAAAACAACATGGACAACAGCCACATAATGGTTCGAATTAAAAACCAAAAGGAAAACCATAAAATTATTGATTAAAAATTCTGTTTCAGATAACTTCGTTCATCGTCAACGTATCAAAACGGTTTTATCACTTAACATTTAAATAAATTGTTTAAATGTTTTTTTGATATTTTTTTATTAATGGTCAATGGTGTGTAATTGAAAGACGTTCATTGGGAAATTAGCATTTTTAAGAAATTTAAAGAAGTAAAAGAGTAGGGTGTTTGAACTCATCGAAAGCTGAAATAAACTGAAATCAAATTAGACTTCGTTAAACACGTTTAAATTAGTTAGTTAGTTAGTTAGTTAGTTAGTTAGTTAGTTAGTTAGTTAGTTAGTTAGTTAGTTAGTTAGTTAGTTAGTTAGTTAGTTAGTTAGTTGTTAGTTAGTTAGTTAGTTAGTTAGTTAGTTCGTTAGTTAGTTGTTAGTTCGTTCGTTCGTTCGTTCGTTCGTTCGTTCGTTCGTTCGTTTCGTTCGTTTTCGTTCGTTCGTTAGTTCTTTTCGTTCGTTCGTTCGTTCGTTCGTTTTCGTTCGTTCGTTCGTTTCGTTCGTTCGTTCGTTCGTTCGTTCGTTCGTTCGTTCGTTCGTTCGTTCTTCGTTCGTTCGTTCGTTCGTTCGTTTTTCGTTCGTTTGTTCGTTCGTTCGTTCGTTCTTCGTTCGTTCGTTCGTTTCGTTCGTTCGTTCGTTCGTTCGTTCGTTCGTTTTCGTTCGTTCGTTCGTTCGTTCGTTCGTTTCGTTCGTTCGTTCTTCGTTCGTTTGTTCGTTCGTTCGTTTCGTTCTTCGTTCGTTTCGTTCGTTCGTTCGTTCGTTCGTTCGTTTCGTTCGTTCGTTTCGTTCGTTCGTTCGTTCGTTCGTTCGTTCGTTCTTTCGTTCGTTGTTCGTGTTCGTTCGTTCTGTCGTCGTTTCGTTCGTTCGTTCGTTCGTTCGTTACGCGGCTTACCTCTACCTGTCTCTTCCCTCTGTCCCTCCCCATCCTCCGCCCTCTCCCTCCGGCCCGCTTTTTTTTTCGTTCCCCCTCGATCTTTTCCTTTACCCCCCACCGCGCCCCTCTCAAAATACTTTTCTTATGCTCAACTTTGTTATTGTTTTATGTATTATTTATGCAAATGCTGTAGTTTCTTTGATTTTATTTAAGAACAACTAAACAACTTTAAAATTTACAATTTACATTATGTACATAAATAAATAGATTCTTTGTATTATTTACGGTTATTTTATGGTCTATTGTCATTTATTTATGGACAATACAATGAACGCATCATAAATTTTTATTAACTTATTTTTATTGTTGTTGTTATTGTAAATGGTTTTTGTAACAACATTTTGTTTTTCTTAAAAGACAAAACACGAAAAACCCACTGTTCGAGAATTGAGAGGCTTTTAGCTCAAACAAGATAAGCCACATATTAGTGAAAATTAATTTAAAAAAAATTATGTTAAATACTTACCAAAATAATTTTTTAATATTAATATTTATAAGTTAACTTTTTTAATTTTGATTTCAATATTTTTATTTTGGTCTTTATGAAGTTTCTGCAACCAGCAGTCGCTTTCCAATTGTTTCTTGTAAATTTTATTTATTTTAAAAACAATAAACAATTTCATCTTATAACAACAATACACACTTAAACAAATACAAAAAAACACATTGTTTACTTTAAATGTCATTGTTGTTTCTATTTTTTTCTCCTATTATTGCAGTCCTGCTAATTTCCATTCATACATAAAATATATAAGCAAAAACACATGTACATACACATGTATAGGTATAAAACAAATATTTATTTATGCGTATGAATCTTTCCGTGATATACTCAATTAAACATATACATATGTATATACATACTATACAATAGTCATATCGAATTACAATAATTGTACAGAATTTCCATGACATACCCTTAAATTCTCTTTCCATATAAATAAACACATACATATACAAAAACAATAATTTATACTAGCCTGTCTGAATCCTTTTTGGCTCACTCACTGACTGGTTTACTCTTTCATTTACAGTTAATAACTCAACAAACAAATGTATGTTTAAATTTTGATATTGTATCCAAAAAGTATCTATTTCATTTGTATTAAATGTTGTATGTTTGTTTAAAATCTTTATAATATGTAAACTTCGTAATGATCAGATTTGAGAGTATAAAACCAATTTAAATCTAAGAGAGATTTCATGTAAAGTGATCTAACTTTTGAAAACGATATCTTACGATAGGGATGAAACTTGCCCCTATGATAGTTCTATTGGATAGTGGAAAATTGTAACATTACTGTTCACTGACTGATACTTGATGGAACAATGTAAATGCCAGACGTTAATGAGAGAGAGTGAGTAAAATTCTTCCCCCAAATCGATCCACAAAATGGGATTTTTGGAAATTAGAGGTGGTTTCGTTTTTCAACAAGTTAATTATGAGTTTTTTATAATTTTGTTTCTTGAACTATAAAATTAAATACGCAGAGTCCTGAGTAAATGAAAATCTACAAATGGGGAATTTTTGGTACTTTTTCATATTTCAACTGGCACTTTATTGAGTTTAGAAGCATAAAATTAAACATGCAGTAATGAAGATCTATAAAAATGGATTTTCTATCACTTTTTAGTTCATTTGTACTTTTCACTCTTGCTACAAATAACTCCTTAAAAAAGTACTTACAAATAAGGAGTTAAAAAGTTGTTTTATTTTTCACACACAAAATTGCTCAGTTGGTTATCGTATTGTGAGCCAAAAAATGGTTTTCATAAAAGTACCTAAAAGTAATGCAGACGGTATGTAGTACTAACAGTGAAAAATAAGTGGTTGTGTAAGTACAACGTATAACCGAGTTTTTGTTATGCCTTCGAGAAGAATTGGCAATTAATGCAATCGATCATATATGATTGTTTTAACTTCAAGTCGATACGTTGTGGTGACAATTTGGATATATGTATGTACACAGAGGGAAAAGGAAATAGACACGTCTGGTACCAAATTGACACCAAACTGTTTATAATTTTTCAATACCATCCGTTGTCAAAGTATACACATACGTAAGACAACACTAGACAAACAATCCGTTACCAACGTTTGTTAACATTTAAACAACGGATGTGTATAAAATTTAGATTTCGACGACGAATTGTTGCACGTACGTATGTATATACTTTAACAACGGATTTTATTCAAAAATTATAAACTCTTTGGTGTCAATTTGGTACCAGACGTGTATATATCCTTTTCCCTCTGTGTATAAATAGTATGTTAGTAATTATATACATACATATGTATGTATGTATTGTATTTCTGTTACAGTTATTTGTGGAATTGAATATGTATGTATGGAATTGTAATAATTGCATATATTGTTCTTCAGCAGTTATTACCTATTTTGATTTTTAATTAAAATTACAAAAGAAGTAAATAAATAAAAATAACAAGCCAAGAATATTTAAATAAAATTTCTGTAGTAAATTTTAATTTTATATTATAATTGGCAATGATGGTATGCATTTTATCTTATATCTTATTACAATTTTTATTTAAATTAAATTAAAGAGCATAAGTTAATTTGATCTTCTGTGTTTTTTATTATTAATTTCAACTCAATTACATATCAGCAACATTTGCCATAAATAATTTACAATTAATGTAACCTTATTAAAATTATAATGTTTTCAGGAAAAAGTTCTTATACAAAAGACATGTTACTGACATAAAGGACAGATAGACATAGACAAGGAAAACTGGAAATGAAAAACAATATATGGAGCTTGTAAGTTTCCCTGTTTTACATACTTTTACTGCAATTTACACCATATATTGATGTTATTTTGCGAAAATTTTACAAATTTATAAAAAAGTGTTCGCGTCTATATAAAAACTTTAAAATTTATTTAACAAAATTATTAAAAAATTAAAGGTTTTTATTGAATCAGCACCCAAATAATACTTAGATTAACGTATATTCTTAAAAAGGCATTATCGTCATTGACCCGTTTTACTTATGAAGCAAACACGTTTTAGTACAGCAAATATTGTATTTTGTAATTATAGAATATATTCTAGATTTTTCCACGCTAATTTATTCCTTGAAATTATTCCAAAGTTAATTACCCCACTTATGTGTAAATTTCTCATATTTATGATGCATTAATACGGTTCCATATTTAGACTAAAAATAGCAAATTCTTGCACATACAAACAAGTAACATAAAGTCATTCATATGTGAGAGCTTACATTTAAAAATAATCCATGTTATGCAACAAAAAAAAAAAAAAAAAAAAAAAAACGTTTTCGTATAATTCATCTATTCCTTTTTGCAAAACATACTTACTTTTTACCTGTAGTATAAAGATTAAATATGAAGCAATACATCCTAAGTGATATAATTTCCTATAACTACGTTATAACCTGTAGTGTTCTAATAAGAAAAACCTTTGCAAAAACCTTTCACGGCAAATCGATTTTTGTAAAACCATTTATGTACAAATTTTAATAAATTTTAAGTTTGGGTGCTAAATTTGGAAGAAGAATATACCGCGGTTAGTACGTAAGTTAGTTAGTTAGAGAGGTAGTTATTTAGTTAGTTAGTTAGTTAGTTAGTTATAGTTAGTTAGTTAGTTATTTAGTTTCGTTCGTTAGTTCGTTTTTCGTTTATCGTTGTTCGTTAGTTCGTTCGTTCGTTAGTTCGTTCGTTCGTTCGTTCGTTCGTTCGTTCGTTCGTTCGTTCGTTCGTTCGTTCGTTCGTTCGTCGTTCGTTCGTTCGTTCGTTCGTTCGTTCGTTCGTTCGTTTCGTTCGTTCGTTCGTTCGTTCTTAGTTCGTTCGTTCGTTCGTTAGTTCGTTCGTTCGTTCGTTCGTTCGTTCGTTCGTTCTTCGTTCGTTCGTTCGTTCGTTCGTTGTTCGTTCGTTCGTTCGTTCGTTCGTTCGTTCGTTCGTTCGTTCTTTCGTTTTCGTTCGTTCGTTCGTTCGTTCGTTCGTTCGTTCGTTCGTTGTTCGTTGTTCGTTCGTTCGTTCGTTCGTTCGTTCGTTCGTTCGTTCGTTCGTTCGTTCGTTCGTTCGTTCGTTCGTTCGTTTCGTTCGTTCGTTCGTTCGTTCGTTCGTTCTTCGTTCGTTCGTTCGTTCGTTCGTTTTCGTTCGTTCGTTCGTTCGTTCGTTCGTTTCGTTCGTTCGTTTTCGTTCGTTCGTTCGTTCGTTCGTTCTTCGTTAGTTCGTTTCGTTCGTTTCGTTCGTTCGTTCGTTCGTTCGTTCGTTCGTTCGTTCGTTCGTTTCGTTCGTTCGTTCGTTCGTTCGTTCGTTCGTTTCGTTCGTTCGTTCGTTTCGTTCGTTCGTTCGTTCGTTAGTTCGTTTCGTTCTTCGTTCGTTTCGTTCTTCGTTCGTTTCGTTCGTTCGTTCGTTTCGGTCGATTCGTTCGTTCGTTCTTTGCGCCTTTTTCCCCCACTTCCCTCCCCCCTTTTCCCCCCACAATTTACAAAAAAAAAACAAGTAAGAAAGTATAGTCGGGCGTGGCCGACCATATGATACCCTACACCAGTTATGAATATTAAATGTGATTTATTTTTCATAATAAAGCATTTATCTTCAATATTCCCTTGTTCCGATACATTTAAGCAATTTATGGATGAAAATCTAATTTTCTGAAAGAGGCTTTATATGGGGGCTAGGGGCAAATATGGACCAAGCCCGATAAAATTTTGTGAATATATTTATATTTACATAATATTTTATTGTGCTAAATTTCATCGCGATATTTGTGTTTATAAGTTAATTTGGGACATTCAAGTAATTTTCTGAAGGGGACTTTGTATGGGAGCTAGGGTCAAATGGGGCCCGATCTTTATGAAATTTGGCAGGGTCATCCAGACTTCTATAAAACTTAGTTGTGCCGCATTTTATCGATATATCTGTAAATTTAACAAAATTATGAGCTCAAAAGCTCTTTTCGGGGGGTTCTGTTCTATGGGGGCTAGGTGAAATAATGGACCGATTTCAACCATTTTCAATAGGCTTAGGCCTTGGGTCAAATAAAATGTGCGTGCCAAATTTCATTCAATTATCTTGAAAATTGCGACCTGTACCTTGCGCACAAGGTTTACATGGACAGCCAGCCAGCCAGCCAGCCTGCCAGACGGACGGACGGACGGACGGACATAGCTTAATCGACTCAGAAAACGATTCTAAGCCGATTGGTATACTTTAAGGTGGGTCTAGGACGAATATTTTTGTATGTTACAAACATCAGCACAAATCCAATATACCCTCCCCACTAAAGTGGTGTAGGGTATAAATAGTTTAACAAATAAAAACACAGCAAAATTTCCTCTTAAGATTAATACTATTTATTTATTTCACAATTAAAAATTTTCTTTAACATTAGCTGGAAATGGTGTAATTAATGAGTTCATTACTACAAGAAGGAAAAAATTAGACATTCATACACACTCTTCTCATAAACTCACACACGCACACAAATGCAATCACTATTTAGTTTCTGATATTTTTGCTTCAGTTTTTTTTTTCTTTTTTTCAAAGAAATGACAATGATTTTCATTACGTTTCCATTGTAAGTACATTTAATATCTTTGTTACTGCTTCTGTTGTTATTATTGTATGACCACATAACAAACTCAATTGAATTGAATCAATCTATCAATTTATCAATGCATCCTTCTATCCTATCATTTTACAACCTACAAGTTTAGTTCCTTTATGACATCAACTGGTAATTTTTTATCATAAAGAGCAACGTTATGGCCAACCATAATGTCCAATGGCAATGTAGTTGCAGTTGAACTATGACAGGTGTACTGCCACACGTTGATACTTCGAATTGTCGACAATTGCTGAAATGTTTTTCATCCGACAACATTTGTGCTGTGGCACGTGCGAATGCGGCCGAATTCTGATAGCATTTATAGCGAGCACTATTATAGATGCAGGTCTCATAAGCGTAACGTGCACTGCAAGTAATCAAGTTAAGAAAAAAAAAGAATGAAATGGAAATTAAATTAAAAAATATAAAATGTCTGTAAAACATACATATAAGACAAATAACAAATTTATAAATTAAAAAAAGTTTTCTCTTCTCATACGTGACGTTTGTAATATAAAGGTGAATACATGGAGATGTTGTTATAAAATTTTTGCACAAAATTTATTATTGTTTTGAGGTTTGGTAGACAAATATGTGCTAAATATAATTGTTGGTTGTATACGTAAGTTTAGAATAATAGCAGTGTTTATAATTGATAAAATACATATGTAAGTATTTTTGTAAATATAATAGTTATGTAAAATTTTGCAGGTTCTTTATTAAAAAAGACTTTGTGAAATAGTATTTCTTAAAAAATAATTTTTGCTAAAAGTCTTCTTAAAAGCTGCTATTTTTTCTGTACAACTTATATTTGAAAGTTTAAATTAAATGTGAAACATGTGAACAAGAAAAATGTGTGTGTGTGAAATAAATGTAACTGAGACTGACTTAAATTCCCATGATAAATATTATTTACTTTATTAACTAACTGTATTTATATTGTTGTTGTTGTTATTATTTTCACAAACTTACCAACAAAATTCCAAAAACTTTTCCGTTATATTTTTATCCGAGTGTAAACCTTCAGACAAAATATTTTGAAAATTTTTCGTACAATGCATCCAATCCTCTTGTATGTAAGAAAAACATTCCTTGTGACTTAAATAATCTGGAGAGAAAAAAGAAAGACAGATGCAAAGAGTAAGAGAAATGAATGTTGTAATAAAATATGAATAAAAGCAAATTTGTCATACTTATTAAGAAATGTATCAAGTTGTCTTTTCTAATTTGACACAATATATACAAAATTTATTTATTCATTATAGCAGAGAGTGTGAGAGGGATAGATAAGGGACCAATGTTAGGTTATGTTTTTTGTAAAAGCCACTAATATTTATATTTCTGTATTTAAATGGAAATTGGCAAATTGCTTGCTTAATGTCACTTTTCATAGAATAAATGTTGATTTTTTTATGTGTTTCATTTCGTGTCAAATATCCTTAATGTGCAAAAAGAAACATATACAAACCAATAACGATTATTATCTAAAGATGTCAATTTATGTTTAGTTAATAACCCAGTAAACAATTTTAGGGTATTTGTAAAAATAAGATTTAATAGAATGAATCATTGTTCTTCCTTTTAACAAAATATTCAAATTTTCAAAACATATGTGACGTATACTTAATATGCAACCTAATAAGAAAACAAATAATAAGTATACGCCACATATGTTAGATTATATTACAAGTTCAAATTTTTTTAGTTTAAATATTTAAATTAATTGCCTCAAACTAAAACAAAAACACAAATGAATCAAAATTATACTTTAATTATTTAAAAATTAACCAAAATAATGAAAAAAGTCTTTGAATTTAACCTAAAATTACACAATTCAACCAATCTCAATTATTCAACAAGCCACTTAATATAAAAATTTCTTTTGAAATTTAACTTGAGACACATTTAGAATATTTTAAAGTACTTGAAATCAAGACTCTTATACCAATCCAAAAAGAAAAAACATGCCAAAACCTTTAACTGTCAATGACTTTAAGCACAATTTTTCCAGCTGAACGATTTAGGTTTAAACCTTATTAAACTGCTAATAATTTCATTGTATTGTTTTAGTATTCAGTGAGGTTTTTATTTGTTCTTAAATTGATACAAATTACTTTACTAAGGAAACATTAAGATAAATATAACGGATATTCAATTTATGTAATATTTTTTTTAATGTAATTTTTCGTGTTGTTATATGTTTATTTTAAAATGCTTTCAGGCTTAAATATGTATTTGATTATTTTCAAGGTGAGATTGTCATATAAATGTTTGATGTTTTGAAAATACTTAAAAACACCTTGGGCTGTTTTAATTTTACTTAAAGTACATTTTCTTGTATGTATTTAATTAACTATATAGGAGTATATTAGGGGCATAACAAAAGTAGAGGTAGTTTTTTATAAAATGTTTTATTTTCCAAAATGTATCAAAATAATTAAAACAAGTAAGAGGAATTTATTCTGCTGTACCGAATCTTATATACCGTTAATTTTTAAAACATATGTGACGTATACTTAATATTTTAACTAATAAGAAATTAAATATGAAGTATACGCCTCATATGTTTGATTTTAATTCAAGTTAGAAATTCTTGTGAGTTTAATAAACAATAAACTGAAACACAAATGCAGATGCAAAATAATTCACAAATTATTTAAAAATTTAAAAAAAATAAATAAATTTTTTGAAGGGGTCTCAGTTTTGTACTGGCGATGGAAAATTTTAAAATTATTACAATATTTTAAAAAATCTTTTGCAATATCTTCGAAATGAATCGCAAAAATACTGTAATTTTGAGCTGATTACAGGAAAAATAATTTAAAAATAGATTTTTAGTAACTAATTAACTAACTAACGAACGAACGAACGAACGAACTAACTAACTAACTAACTAACTAACTAACTAACTACTAACTAACTAACTAACTAACTACTAACTAACTACTAACTAACTAACTAACTAACTAACTACTAACTAACTAACTAACTAACACTACTAACTAACTAACTACTAACTAACTAACTAACTAACTAACTAACTACTACTAACTAACTAACTAACTAACTAACACTAACTAACTAACTAACTAACTAACTAACTAACTAACTAACTAACTAACTAACTAACTAACTAACTAACTAACTAACTAACTAACTAACTAACTAACTAACTAACTAACTAACTAACTAACTAACTAACTAACTAACTAACTAACTAACTAACTAACTAACTAACTAACTACTAACTAACTAACTAACTAACTAACTAACTAACTAACTAACTAACTAACTAACTAACTAACTAACTACTAACTAACTAACTAACTAACTACTAACTAACTAACTAACTAACTAACTAACTAACTAACTAACTACTAACTAACTAACTAACTAACTAACTAACTAACTAACTACTAACTAACTAACTAACTAACTAACTAACTAACTAACTAACTAACTAACTAACTAACTAACTAACTAACTAACTAACTAACTAACTACTAACTAACTACTAACTAACTAACTAACTAACTAACTAACTAACTAACTAACTAACTAACTAACTAACTAACTAACTAACTAACTAACTAACTAACTAACTAACTAACTAACTAACTAACTAACTAACTAACTAACTAACTAACTAACTAACTACTAACTAACTAACTAACTAACTAACTAACTAACTAACTAACTAACTAACTAACTAACTAACTAACTAACTAACTAACTAACTAACTAACTAACTAACTAACTAACTAACTAACTAACTAACTACTAACTAACTAACTAACTAACTAACTAACTAACTAACTAACTAACTAACTAACTAACTAACTAACTAACTAACTACTAACTAACTAACTAACTAACTAACTAACTAACTAACTAACTAACTAACTAACTAACTAACTAACTAACTAACTAACTAACTAACTAACTAACTAACTAACTAACTAACTAACTAACTAACTAACTAACTAACTAACTAACTAACTAACTAACTAACTAACTAACTAACTAACTAACTAACTAACTAACTACTAACTAACTAACTAACTAACTAACTAACTAACTAACTACTAACTAACTAACTAACTAACTAACTAACTAACTAACTAACTACTACTAACTAACTAACTAACTACTAACTAACTAACTAACTAACTAACTAACTAACTAACTAACTAACTAACTAACTAACTAACTAACTAACTACTAACTAACTAACTAACTAACTAACTAACTAACTAACTAACTAACTAACTAACTAACTAACTACTAACTAACTAACTAACTAACAACCTAACTAACTAACTAACTAACTAACTAACTAACTAACTAACTACTAACTAACTAACTAACTAACTAACTAACTAACTAACTAACTAACTAACTAACTAACTAACTAACTAACTAACTAACTAACTAACTAACTAACTAACTAACTAACTAACTAACTAACTAACTAACTAACTAACTAACTAACTAACTAACTAACTAACTAACTAACTAACTAACTAACTAACTAACTAACTAACTAACTAACTAACTAACTAACTAACTAACTAACTAACTAACTAACTAACTAACTAACTAACTAACTAACTAACTAACTAACTAACTAACTAACTAACTAACTAACTAACTAACTAACTAACTAACTAACTAACTAACTAACTAACTAACTAACTAACTACTAACTAACTAACTACTACTAACTAACTAACTAACTAACTAACTAACTAACTAACTAACTACTAACTAACTAACTAACTAACTAACTAACTAACTAACTAACTAACTAACTAACTAACTAACTAACTAACTAACTAACTAACTAACTACTAACTAACTAACTAACTAACTAACTAACTAACTAACTAACTAACTAACTAACTAACTAACTAACTAACTAACTAACTAACTAACTAACTAACTAACTAACTAACTAACTAACTAACTAACTAACTAACTAACTAACTAACTAACTACTAACTAACTAACTAACTAACTAACTAACTAACTAACTAACTAACTAACTAACTAACTAACTAACTAACTAACTAACTAACTAACTAACTAACTAACTAACTAACTACTAACTAACTAACTACTAACTAACTAACTAACTAACTAACTAACTAACTAACTAACTAACTAACTACTAACTAACTAACTAACTAACTAACTAACTAACTAACTAACTAACTAAACTAACTAACTAACTAACTAACTACTAACTAACTAACTAACTACTAACTAACTAACTAACTAACTAACTAACTAACTAACTAACTAACTAACTACTACTAACTAACTAACTAACTAACTAACTACTAACTAACTAACTAACTAACTAACTAACTAACTACTACTAACTAACTAACTAACTAACTAACTAACTAACTACTAACTAACTAACTAACTGACTAACTAACTAACTAACTAACTAACTAACTAACTAACTAACTAACTAACTACCTAACTAATTAACTAACTAACTGTGTTCAAGTTTTTCAATCGCTTGTAGGGAACTGAGGCTTCTTTCAAAAAATTGTATTTCTCTCTTATTTAGCATCTTTTGGGAGGTATTCCTAGAATAAAGTAGTCATAGATAAAAAGGATACCCTACATAAATCTTTAAGATTTTGGCAATTGTTTCAAAACATGTCATAATATTTCAAAATTAATATTAGACTTTTGAAAATTTAATTTATTTTTAAATACATAGCTGAGGGTATTATTTAAATAAGTTATGCTATTGAATTAAACTAATCTTATATTAATTAAATATTTTTTTATAAATATGTCGCAGCATATATTTTTAGCCTTTAGTAGAAAAACAAATTCAAATTATAATAATATGAGAATTTAATAATTTCTTCCTATTTGGCAAATGTCTAAACTTTATATTTCTCAATGTATTATTTTCACCTTTATATTTTAAAAACTTAAAATTTTCAAGATCATTTTAATTGATTGTGTTTATATATTATTAAGTTTTAATTAATTATAATGCAGATTTATTTCAAGAGATTAAGTTAAGTAACGTTATAAGTAAATTATTTATTTTACTAGGAAATTCTATTAATTCTGTGTAAATATTAACAAAGGATAGACACTTTTCATATTAAATATTTAATAAACATAAATGACGTGAGTAAAATCACAGTAGGTAATAAATTTCCCAAAATTATGCAATGCAATTTATGTGGTTATTGTATTCAGCAAGTAAAGTAAACTTTTTATGATTCACACTACCACCCACCACTAGCTTCTGACTGTAGATGAAGGTGAGTCCTTTTATACTTAGAAAAAGAAAAGAAATCTTCTTAATAAATGTTATTAGGTTTGCTGGTTAACCAGTTAATAAACCAAAGTGCTTTGGAAAAACTCACATTCATATAATCTTACATGTGGGTGAAAATATTTCTGAATTCGTGATGTACATACTTTAGTCTAAATGGATATGATTATAAGAGTGTATGTATGAATGTATGTACATTAAAGTGGTCCTGTTTCTATGAAAAAGATTATGTTTCCAATGAAACTTTAGTTCGTTTAAAGAAATCATTTAGGGGCCACCCTAATGTACATAAGTATATATAAGCATTTTACACGATAAGATCCAAAAAAAGAAGAAAATTTTTATTATTGTCTGTAACAGTTGCCTCTATGTGGTGTATCTGTAGGTGTTTGTCTGTCCCTCTATCTGTAGATGTCACACAAAATTGAGTTTGAATATGAAGCTTTAGCTATTGTTTTTTAATGTACATATTTAGTAGTATACACATGTATCTGGATACAAATTTCAACAGATGTACATATGAATGTACATATATGTGTATATTTGTTTCTATGTATGACAGTTGTATGTTTGTATTTGTAGTTTTGTTAATGGCAAATGTGGATTTCGCCCCCCACCTCGTATTTGATTTTATGAAAACAGAAATTAGTTTTTTTTTTTCAAGAAAACAAAACAAGTGCGCTATCTGTTAGATGACTTCTTGTCCAGAATGGATTTGACAGATTCCATTTAGTGTTCAGCTAAATGGACAAATGAATGATAGCTTTTCTAAGTAATAAAAGCTAATTTAATACATTGTTGGTTTTTTTTTTTTTTCTATTAAACTTTTCCGCAATTTTGGTGAAAATTTCAATATGATAAAATTGTGAAATTAACTGCAAATTGTGTTAAGTTTACATTTTATAAAAATAAAGTTTTGACTTAATTATTTATATTAGAAATCTTTTCGATCTGGCAATTAGTGTCATTCACAGCTTAAGAAAATTGTGAAAAACTCAGTTAACACTTTTCCACTCTAAACCAGTGCCAAATTTGTTTATTATTGGTTCTGTTGCATAAAATATACCAGAGATATAAGATGTGACACATTTTTATAAAATTTTTTCCAAATATATAAAGTCACGTATATGTACGAAAATGATTCAATGCACATATATCGAGTGTAAATAAATATTTACGAATCATTGTGTTCAATAAAGTTTTTTGATCGAAATTTTTGTCATTTCAGTCATGAAGAATTTTGCAAATATTTGCAAATATAATGCAAATATTTAACAAATGGCTTGTTTTTAAAGTTTGACAGTTTGTTATATGTAGTTGAAGATACGAAGAAATGCATTAATAAAAGTTAGGGGAAAATATTTAAAAGAAATGAAACTAAAAACCTTATTACATGTGACGAATATTGAAAGGGTTACTTGGATGTGGTCTAGATCTTATGATCTTTTAATGAGAAATTTAAGAAAGTATTCAGAGAAAGGACTTTAAAAGCAATGAAATAAATCTAAGTCTATGAACTCAAGGTTGTTAAATTTAAGAAAAAAAACATTTTCTTTATTTTAATCTTGTACAATATTTATAAAAAATATTTAAAATCTGTCACGAGCCACAATTCAAAGCAAATTAGATTCAGAGTCTAACATTGTAGAAATAATTAACTTGATAAAATATTTTGTAATTTTTATTGAATTAAATAAAAATCCAAACTGCAATAAAAATATTTAAAAGAAAATTAATCATTGTGTAAATAACCCTCAAAAAAAGTAATTTTCTCTTAAACTTTTTACAAAAGTTTATAATCCGCTTAAAATTTTTTTAAGTAAAATTTACCAATACAAACCAAAAACCAATCAGTCGTCCACCACCAGCCCACTCAATTATCCATGAATATTTAATACTTTTCTACTTAGATTTGAACTTTGATTTTCTCTTTTTTTTTGTTTCTTTCTAGAATTTATTACTTACCTTGTTGAAAGGTTTTATCTTCACAAAACTTTGTAAAGAATTTTTTAGCTCCTTCCACATTATTGTTCAAAATATTGATATTATTCGAGGGAATACAACGTGAGGTATAGTCATCGAAGCACTTCATGCCACGTCGAAAAACACTGTAATTAAAATGTAATTTTAGTTTTTTTTAATTTCTGAGGTTTTATTGTCATAATTAAAAGAAAATATTAAATCGCTTTCTGTGTGTAATTAAAATATTGGCTTAAAATTTGAAGGCCACTAAATTTTAACTGACGTTTCTTTTAACAGTGAAATTGTGGTAGTAGCAAAATATGATCTTATCTAAAATCATCCTAATTAAAAATATTTTTCAAAAAATGTATTTGTGCGTTTTTTCCTTTTTGTCTACTTTTAACAATCTTGTTGATGTCTATGTTGTCACAGTTTCGCTTCTTTTATCACGTTGTTTTGTCCAAATATTTTCCTTTCTTTTTGTTTAACTAGCATGTTGTTTTTGGCTTAAAAAAGCATAAATATTTATTATTATATTCTCAGTTGTAATTTAATATTTCAACTTTTTTCCATGGTCCTTTGGTCTTGTTTACAGCTACTCTTATTCTCACGCATCTAGCAAAAAATTGTGAAAAATAAGTGAGATAATATGGTCGAGCAAATCCGACCTTATTATACCTTACGGAAGTTATTAATTTATTTTCCCGTACTTCAGAGTACGTGGTGGCTATAAGGGTTATAAACCGATTTCAAACATTATCAATCTATATAGAATTATATTAAAACTAACGAGTTGTAGATGGATAACGTATGGACACCCATATGATTGGACTGACGGACGCATTAACTTCGTTCAATAGTCTCTGTTTAAGTGTTACACACTTTACCATAAGCATATTAAACCCCCTTAATAGTGGTGTAGGGTATAAATAGAAAACAAGTAAGAATTTATAGTCGGGCATGGCCGACCATATGATACCCTACACCAGTGATAATGTTAGGCTGATTGGAGTGCCTGCTACAAGCAATGCGAAGCTTTGCGCCACAAACCTTTATCTTTAAAATTGTGAACTGTAGTGTGCGCACAAGGTTTACATGGACACATAAACGGACAGACAGACAGACAGACAGACGGACTAAATCGACTCAAAAAATGAGTCTAAACCGATTGATATACTTTAAGGTGGGTGTAGGACCAATATTTTTGGGTGTTACAAACATCAACACAAACCCATAATTGCCTCCTCATTATAGTGGTGTAGGGTATAAATATACAGCAAATTTTAAAATGTATATATGTTTGTAGTGGGGAGAGTTTCATAAACATGGCCAAAAAATACAATATATAAAAATTTAAATTTTAAGTAACTTATTATAAATCTTGTTGTTATAAACAATATTATAAGAAATATTTATAAGATATATATTTATAAGATACATATTTATAAGATACATACATATATTTTTGTTTTCATCTTCAATAAGAAACCCTCCACAATTGAAACATCGAAAGAATTTTTGGTTTCTGTTTGTATGTTTTTTCTATAGTCAAGTTTCATTTTCAACATCAATAAGAAAAATTATTTATTATTCAGTTTTCCCACAAACAAACACAAACCCAAACCCTTATAAAACATACAATAATATGTAAATATGTCTAACTGTCTATTGAAGTAACACGAGTAGCAAAGTAATACAACTTAATAATACGGAAAGGATTTTCTTTTTCCTTTGACTACTTTACATAAAGCTTTAAAAAATTATAGTAGCAAATGAAAAAAAAAATCATATTTCAGGAAATTTCCTTTACGTGTTACACAAATATGTATCTTATAGCCATTAAAGACATTTCAAAAAGTAAAAAATGTCACACTCTAATATCAGCATATTTCATCTTGTCAAAAATATAGCTGGATTTCTTATAAAAAGTGACATTATTATTTGTTTTGCTTAAGGGGGACATAAATAAATATTTATTTTCTTTAAATTTTATTCTTTAATAAAATTCTTTATTATTATTTAAAAAACACAAAGGTTTGCTAACAATTATGATTAGATTTAATATTTAAAAGAAATTTGTTATTTTAAATTTTTTTATATAAGTATTTTGGGTTTTATGTATTTTGCCATTTAAAGTGTTTCCTTTTTACATGTGTTTCTACTTAATAGCATTTTTCATGTCATAAGTTTTAAGTTTTAAGTTTGAAGACTTTTTTGTACCTTTTATCCTTTTTGTTTATTGGCAATTTTCTTTTATTTAAAATAAACAAATCCTTTTTGTAAACAGATAAATAATAACATAAAGCTATTAAAAATACATAAAAATAATCTAAAAGTTTTTTTTAAATCTCTTCAAAAGAAAAACTTTGTATGTTTTCAAATTAATTTTTTATTTGAAAATAATTCAAGGAAAAATTTTCCAAAAAAGCGAGTTAATAATTTAAATAATACACCTTTCCTTTAACTCAACTAGGAATAGTTTCCTCGATTAATTTCACTCTCATTTAAATTGTTCTCTATCTGGCCATCACTGAACTAAACCAAACATCGTCAGAGATGAAGAGTCCTCTGACTCACTGTGTTCATATCCTACGCACTAGTCAATGTATCATTCCATCGACTTGCCTATTGACAAATAATCCATTCACTTATCTGTTCACTAGTCTATGGACTAGTCTAAAGTTAGAAATATTCTTTTAAAATTTCATAAATAATAAATTTTATTCTAATAAAGTTATTCAATTTAATTAAATGCGCATTTCGTTAAGTAAAAATTAATTCTGTAAAAACTTTTCAACACAATTTGTTTTCACACAAAGGATATGCCTCTTCTTAATTTCAAAAAATTTCTACAAAACGGATATTTGTTTTTTTTTGGTTTGGTTTTTTTGTTGATGAACTACTTTTGTTTTAGAAAATTTTATGATTAAACTCATCATCTACAGTATTCCTTTCACATAAAATTGTTTCTCGTTTAATAGTGCAAACATTAAATTTATTCAATTCTACATATATTTTAATTACGTTCCTTTTTCATTAATTTCACTCTTAAGAGTTGTGTTCGCTACTTAACACATCCTCTTTCTTTATGTTAGCAATATCTTATATCATATGTTAAGAAAGAAATTCGGTTATTTTTTAGATTTGTTCATTTTCTGCTGTTTACTTTATAACTTTAGTTATAAAGTAGATGTAGATTGTTCTCACTGTATATTCTATACATAAAATGATTACATACTACAAAGTACTTAGTTGTTTTCAAAATCTATTTAAATTACGTTTTTCCATTGCATGTCTTCTGTTAAGAGTTTATTCATCTTACCCATCCATCATCTTAGTTGTTGTTGTGCATTTTCAACAAATGAGACAAATCTAGAACTGAACTAGAAACTGAACTAGAACTAGAACTGAACTAGAACTACTGAACTAGAACTGAACTAGAACTGAACTAGAACTGAACTAGAACTGAACTAGAACTGAACTAGAACTGAACTAGAAACTGAACTAGAACTGAACTAGAACTGAACTAGAACTGAACTAGACTGAACTAGAACTGAACTAGAACTGAACTAGAACTGAACTAGAACTGAACTAGAACTGAACTAGAACTGAACTAGAACTGAACTAGAACTGAACTAGAACTGAACTAGAACTGAACTAGAACTGAACTAGAACTGAACTAGAACTGAACTAGAACTGAACTAGAACTGAACTAGAACTGAACTAGAACTGAACTAGAACTGAACTAGAACTGAACTAGAACTGAACTAGAACTGAACTAGAACTGAACTAGAACTGAACTAGAACTGAACTAGAACTGAACTAGAACTGAACTAGAACTGAACTAGAACTGAACTAGAACTGAACGAACTGAACTAGACTGAAATAGAACTGAACTAGAACTGAACTAGAACTGAACTAGAACTGAACTAGAACTGAACTAGAACTGAACTAGAACTGAACTAGAACTGAACTAGAACTGAACTAGAACTGAACTAGAACTGAACTAGAACTGAACTAGAACTGAACTAGAACGACCTAGAACTGACTAGAACTGAACTAGAACTGAACTAGAACTGAACTAGAACTGAACTAGAACTGAACTAGAACTGACGAGAACTAACTAGAACTGACTAGAACTGAACTAGAACTGACAGAACTGAACTAGAACTGAACTGAAACTAGAACTGAACTAGAACTGAACTAGAACTGAACTAGAACTGAACTAGAACTGAACTAGAACTGAACTAGAACTGAACTAGAACTGACTAGACTGAACTAGAACTGAACTAGAAACTGAACTAACTGAACTAGAACTGAAGAACTGAACTAGAACTGAACTAGAACTGAACTAGAACTGAACTAGAACTGAACTAGAACTGAACTAGAACTGAACTAGAACTGAACTAGAACTGAACTAGAACTGAACTAGAACTGAACTAGAACTGAACTGAACTGAACTAGAACTGAACTAGAACTGAACTAGAACTGAACTAGAACTGAACTAGAACTGAACTACTAGAACTGAACTAGAACTGAACTGAACTAGAACTGAACTAGAACTGAACTAGAACTGAACTAGAACTGAACTAGAACTGAACTAGAACTGAACTAGAACTGAACTAGAACTGAACTAGAACTGAACTAGAACTGAACTAGAACTGAACTAGAACTGAACTAGAACTGAACTAGAACTGAACTAGAACTGAACTAGAACTGAACTAGAACTGAACTAGAACTGAACTAGAACTGAACTGAACTAGAACTGAACTAGAACTGAACTAGAACTGAACTAGAACTGAACTAGAACTGAACTAGAACTGAACTAGAACTGAATTAGAACTGAACTAGAACTGAACTAGAACTGAACTAGAACTGAACTAGAACTGAACTAGAACTGAACTAGAACTGAACTAGAACTGAACTAGAACTGAACTAGAACTGAACTAGAACTGAACTAGAACTGAACTAGAACTGAACTAGAACTGAACTAGAACTGAACTAGAACTGAACTAGAACTGAACTAGAACTGAACTAGAACTGAACTAGAACTGAACTAGAACTGAACTAGAACTGAACTAGAACTGAACTAGAACTGAACTAAAACTGAACTAGAACTGAACTAGAACTGAACTAGAACTGAACTAGAACTGAACTAGAACTGAACTAGAACTGAACTAGAACTGAACTAGAACTGAACTAGAACTGAACTAGAACTGAACTAGAACTGAACTAGAACTGAACTAGAACTGAACTAGAACTGAACTAGAACTGAACTAGAACTGAACTAGAACTGAACTAGAACTGAACTAGAACTGAACTAGAACTGAACTAGAACTGAACTAGAACTGAACTAGAACTGAACTAGAACTGAACTAGAACTGAACTAGAACTGAACTAGAACTGAACTAGAACTGAACTAGAACTGAACTAGAACTGAACTAGAACTGAACTAGAACTGAACTAGAACTGAACTAGAACTGAACTAGAACTGAACTAGAACTGAACTAGAACTGAACTAGAACTGAACTAGAACTGAACTAGAACAGAACTAGAACAGAACTAGAACTGAACTAGAACTGAACTAGAACTGAACTAGAACTGAACTAGAACTGAACTAGAACTGAACTAGAACTGAACTAGAACTGAACTAGAACTGAACTAGAACTGAACTAGAACTGAACTAGAACTGAACTAGAACTGAACTAGAACTGAACTAGAACTGAACTAGAACTGAACTAGAACTGAACTAGAACTGAACTAGAACTGAACTAGAACTGAACTAGAACTGAACTAGAACTGAACTAGAACTGAACTAGAACTGAACTAGAACTGAACTAGAACTGAACTAGAACTGAACTAGAACTGAACTAGAACTGAACTAGAACTGAACTAGAACTGAACTAGAACTGAACTAGAACTAATTTACATAGTAATATCAGTTTTTAATTTAATTTATTTTAATTTATATCACTAATGTAGATGCTTGGTGATATACAGACATAATTTTTATTGCAAAATTTTCTTTATATATTTCAAAATTAGTTGATTTTAAAATCAATAAGACAAAACTAAATAAATTTCCTATCTATCCTTAATATTTAAAAAGTTCTAAAACAATTTCGTTTTAAATATTTCTTGTCACACTGACCTTATTAAAGTCATCATAAGATGTTCTTTTTTAAATTTATTTGAATGAAATAAATTTAGGCTTTTAACGCAAACAATTTCTTTTGTTACACCCATAAGAGAACTTCAAAGAGAAATGAACTCCCAGAAGAAGAAGACCTTCTTGTTCAAACAAATAAATATTTGCACGTGTAAATAAACAAGATGTAAAATGGTATCGTAACAATAACAACAAGCAGGAAGGCGTGAAAACTAATTTTTTAAAGAAAAAAAACAATTAAAGAAGCTATAACAAATTTCAGTAAATTTTTCATTTTAATTTTGTTATTTGTTTAAATATTAAAGACGTGTTATAACAAAGAATATTTGATGAGTTTTTTAAGAAAAATAAGGAAATAATTGAATTTCTTTTAAGTTGTATTTTTTATATTTGATTTTATAACATATGTATATGTATGTATTATCAGTAACAAATTGTGTCATATATTAATTTTTAATTTATTTTGTCTTGTGTCCCACATGAGTTGATTAGAAGTTGTTGCTTCTTTCCAGTGTTTTGTAATAAAAAATGGCACTACATACATTAATTTTACACACAATTTATTTTTGTCCTAAGTCACTCAGTCAGCCAGTCCATTAATCAATTACATGGACTTTATAAGATAAAGTTAAACTATGCAGTTAAAGAGGAAAACATTGAACAATTTGGAATGTTTTTTCGTTTGTTGTAAGACATTTTAGTACAATTGATTTTAGTACTTTATTTTCAGGATGTTATTAGGCGATATATAGCATTTATATACATATTTTCTCAGTCTTGGATTTTTGATTATATCTCTGTTATTTATGGACCGAATTTACTGATTTTAATTAGGAAACTTCTTATTTGGATATCGAAGATACATATCTGCGGTCTTCAGAAAATTTACAGTTTAATCGACACCGCTATCTTTAAAGATCCAGAATATATATACTTTATAGTATCGGTTACCCCCGGGGGCATTTTACCTTGATGAAAGTGGGTCTTTCTTGGTGTTATTGCAATCCCGGGGAAACGAGGTGCTATCAGTACCTCTAGTCTGCCGAGACTATAAACTGGTATTCTCGGCCTTTCCTTGGAATGATTCGACATGGGGTAGAACCAGAGAACCACATAATCTGGTACCACGGTAACCGGTAGCCTACAGAGCAGAGTTTCGAGTCCCAGTTATTGGAGAGGTCCCATCGGCGTGCATTTGGAGGTTGTGGTTTTAACCCAAATTTGCGGGAAGATAAAGATTGACTGTGGGACTAAGCGTTCGAAATTTGATGTTAAGTGTACATGACGAAATGTGGGAATTTAGGGGTATGCGGACCTTACTCACCTATAGTGAGCCAAATCCTCGACTTATTTGATGCATTCGTGTATCGGTCTACCGAATACGTCTCAATGTGCTGTTGCCAACTCAACCATCTCCGGAAGTGTTGTTTCATCTTGCATCTTGGAAGTGGTCAGAGATTAGATAGCTCGAGTCCTTGTACATGGACCGGCAGAAACATGTACAAAAATGAGTGAGTCGTCTAATTAGCTCATCCCGTGGAACCACCGTGGAATAAGGCCAGCACGGTAGTTGTTCACGTAAAGCACTTCGACTTCGAAAACGAAATGTCCATTTGAAAAGCCTTTTTCTATTGGAGAAGAGCCATTTATTAGCTACAGAGAAAAACTTTATATCTCCAAATTCAGAAGATTCTTTAATTTTGTCTTCCTAAATTTTGATTTGGAATTATAGATTTATTCCCAATATTTTTCAAAATATTAAAAAAACTGATCATCAACTATCTTTATATAAAAAAAAATTTTAATTTAATTCAATATCCTTACACCAACTGAACTGACAGAATGTGTTCCAGAAATGATTGATGACTTTTTACTTGAACTTACTTGCATTTCGATACAATGTCCTGTTCATTGATGGCTATTTTCGAAGTTTGTAAAAATTCCATTAGATGTGGCGGCAGATCCCTAAAACAATTGTCTGCCATTTTTTGCGTATTGCCACACATAATATTATTGTTGCTGTTGCTATTATTAGATATGTTATTATTGTTGCTATTGATATATAGATTCGTATTTTGTTCAGCCTCCGCTGCTCCAGCTCCTATTAATGACATATCCGGTGTATTTGTTTTAATTAGATTTTCTGAATTGACACATGTTATTACCAAAGTTTGATAAATTAGTAACAAATACAACATTTTGGGTTTTTGGTTTTTTTCTTGGAAACGTTGCACACTGTATACAAACATTTTGGTTACGATTAATTGACACGTTAAGAATTAGAGATTTGACAAAACTTTTCGTATGTTATTCAGTACACAAAAACAAACATTTTGTTGTTTAATCTTTTTCGACTATAAAATACAATTCATTGGATATTTCGAAATCGTATGTTTTCACTTTTTTGCTTTAATTAAGTTTCACCTCACGTATTTGTAATATTTTGTTTTTTCATTTTACATTTCGTTACAACTTGTTGCTGTTTGTTCATTGTTAAATGACATTGAAAATACTTTTGCTTTTACTTTAACTTTTCATTAATAATAAATTGTTGCAATTGTTTTCTTTTCTTTTTATTAATGCTATCAATTATTTAGCAAAGTAAATTTTCTTTCCTTTTCCTCCGTTATTGCTTTAATGTTCCGTTAACGAGTGTAAAAGGTTTGAAAACATGTCAACAACTGGCATTGAATTCTGAATATTCTTACTATTTTATATTTGGCTAATATGAAAGTTTACAAACAGTTAAGGATGCTGCTGTTAACAAAATTTACTTCTTTTACTGCTCAGTTAACATTGAGAGAGTTTAACAGTGAAGAGCGTTACTACATTAGAATATGCGCAGTTTATAGGAAAACACGTGCTTTTGATTTGTTTAGAAGTTTTACATTAACTATACTTATACATTCATACATACATATGTTCACACTTACATATGTATATATGTATGTGTGTAAATATATTTTAAATAATCAGTTATATTTGCTCTTTCAAAATGATCTGCTGATAGTTTTTGATATTCATTGAAAACATTTTTTCAGATTCCTTTCTATAATATAGAATCTAGAAACATGAAATTAAGCATGTAAACTCCGGAGTTAGTGAGAACCTATAAAAGGGAACTTTTCATACTTCGAAAGGTTCTTTTTGAGTTTTCTATAATATAGAGTCCTACGTGAATGAAAATCTGTAGGAAAGGATTTTTGGTGCTTTTTCGTTCTTTAACTGCTACTTTTTGGGTTTTATGCAATATTCAACCAAGACATTTGTATATCCTGAGGAAATGAACATCTAAAAGAGTGATTTTTTGTACTTTTTGTTCTTCAACTGACAGTTTTTGAATCTCTAATAATAATGAATATAAAAAACGCAAAATACTAATTAAGTCAAAATTTATAAAATGGGAGTTTACAGTGCTTTTTCGTCATTCAAGTGGTACATTTAGGATTTTATGAATAATTGAACCTAGAATCACATACATGTAGGACTCCTCTGTTATAACAATTTGTAAGAGTCTTATTTTTGGTACTTTTTCGTTCTTTAATTGGTATTTTTTGAATTTTTTCTAATATTAAAACCTAGAAACATAATTAAACACGCAGCGCCCTGATTGAATGAAAATCTATATTAAAGGGAGACTTTTTGGTACTTTTTCGTTTTGTGATTTTTTGATTTTTATACCCGTCACCTTCGTTTGTAATTTCCACAATATAACTTTCCGACCATATAAATATATATATTCTGGATCCTTATAGATAACGAGTCGATCCGTTTGTCTGTATGTCCGTTTGTGTGTCTGTTAAAATCAATTTTCTGAAGACCGCAGATATCTACGGGATCAAAATCTTCAACAATCCTGTCAGACATACTTTCGAGAAGTTTCCTATTTAAAATCAGCAAAATCTTTCTATAAATAACGGAGATATGAGCAAAAATCCTAGACAACCTCTGAAAATTTCATATAAAAAGACAATTTCTTTGTTGCTTTAACAAAAAAGCAACAACAACATTGCTTATTAAAAACAAAAAACGTATGTTTGGATGTGTATTGGTTTTATTGCTTTGCGTATTTTGTTTTGGTTTTTTGTGTTTCTTTTCGTTTGAAGTTATTTCGTTTGTTGTTGTTTTTTGTTTTGTTGAAATTTTATAAAATTAAACTTTTTAAACACACTATGATGAAGGGCATATAAGATACGGCAAAGGCGAGTATAGACTTCGATAGACTTGGTTGTAAAAAAATTCTTACTGACTGTTCTTTTAATGTATGTACTATGTTGAAGGGTATTTATGATTCGGCACAGTCGATTATAGAACTCTTATTTGTTTTCTATTAAGCAAGACAATCTAATTTCTATTTTAAATCTCCATCCTTTTAGAAAGTCTAATGAGACGGTCAAAAATGCTCAAAGTCTTACAGCATACAATTAGTTAGTTTATGTTATTGTTTTTTTATTGCCATAGTTAACGGTAGTCAGGGATGGAAGAATATATGCAATGCAAAATTAAAAGAAAAAAGAAAATTTCAAAAAATAAAATAAATTAATTAAAAAAAACTAATTATATTATTAAAAATTAAAAAAAAATAAATATTTTTTTTAAGAAAATTTTGTGAACATTCTACAAGCCCTTTTTTGTTGCTCAATATTAAAAATTAGACGAAAATGTTGTTATCTCAAAGTAATGTTATTTACAACATCTTGTTACTGCTAATTGTATTTATTATTTTCTTTAGCTTAAAACGAAATGTCAATGTCTCTTGTTGCATTTATTGTTGCAAAGGTCAACAACAATTATAAGCAACAATAATAGCAAAAGTAAGTCTTAGCCTGTTGATAACAGGACTTTTATTTAAGGTCTGCGGTTTTTAGTTACCGATGTAAAGGTTTTATTTTTACGTTGTAATTTTTCCAAAGAAAAAACGAGATGGCCTGAGGTGAAGTAATTGATTTGAATTATACGAGACGTATGCATTGTCAGGGCATAAAATTGTAATTATTTAAATAAAATAAAGAGAATTCAAGAAATGTTTAATTACATGCTGCATTATAATTACAGAGATGTTTGTATTCTAGGAAATTTCTACAAATACTTGTTGTGTATGTATTTATATTTGATACTTTTTCTTTTGCCATAAAATTCCTTTGAAGCTATTGATTCACAATCTCTCGAGTAACAAGGAAGTAAGTCTTTGCAACAAATGCATGTATTTGTGAAAATGTGTGGGTAAAAACACAATATTATTTGTTTTGTGGTTGCAACATTGTAAATTGTTAAGTGCTTTTAAATTGAACATGAACAAGCGAATGAAAGAAAGAATGAATGGATGTATGTTGCTGGTAAGTGCAACTTGAGCACTTGCAGCCAGCTACCACTTGGTAGTAAGGAATGGTATAGTAGAGTAAAATGAAATAGAGTCTTTAAATAAATTATTGTTTTTTTAGTACAAATAGTACTTGCACTTGTATGATGATGCAAACAACAATTTATTGATTTTTAAGCTCTTTGTTAGATTCCATAGAAAATTCTCATACAACAATAATACAACCAACACACATAGAGTCTAAACATTATACATATGTAAGTATACATATAACATGCCACAAACAATGTTTATTAAGTGCTAGAATGGGTAAAAAATAAATAAATAATAAAATGCGGTTAAAAAGTAACTAATGTTGTGTCTTCATAATTTTATAAAAGACCAAGAAAATTATAGTAAGTGGGATGCAAACCTAACTACACGTGACGTATACGTAATATGTTCAGAGTGTATAAGAAAATTATTAATCATACGTACTGTAGGTTGCAAATATTTTCAATTGTTTGGTAATACATATAAAACTTTAATTTAAGTATTTATTTTACCTTAATATGTTGAAAATTAGTTTTATTAAATCAAAAAGTCAGCTACAATTTTGACACGTTTTATTATTAACAATTTTACACATACAGCTTAAACTTTTTTTTGGCATTTTTGACCCCAAATGATACTCTGCACACACATAATGTTTTGTTGAAATATTACTACCCCATTACACATACATACATATTTGTATTTAGTTGAAAGAACAAATTATTTTAAAAGAACTTAAAAGTATGAGGAATTAAATTGTTTTAAAAAATGTTTTACATCAGCTTAACATTTGTGGTTTTTGCTTGACTAATTTTCATAATACTTTTGTAAGAAAAAAAAGGGAATTTAAAAAAAAAATAAGTAAATAATGCTACACGCGTTTAATCTTTAGAGATTTTACTACGTCAGTTAACTGCTAGCAAACTTAAATACGATGACTTTTAGTTAAAGGAACGGTGGTATCATGCACTAAGTCTTTTTAAAGAAGACTTTTTCTATAGCAACACATTCTTCTTGAGGACGACTTTTTCTATGCGGAAACAGTCTTCCATAGGAAAATATTTTCTATAGAAAAACATTTTTCTTTTGGACAAATTCTCTTTCTCACCTAATCACAATTATATTCCTGAAAATGTTTAATGGTTGTTAAAGCAAATTAATGATGGGTGTGTAGTCATGCAGAACTCTTTTCATCTTTATTAACTAAGTGGAATGGTCAAAATATTTGTTCAAATTTTCTTTTTATTATATTATCTAAATGTATGTACAATATTTTCATACCTTTCTACCCTCCTTATATAAATGAAGAATATTTTGTTGTTTTCCTCTGTTGCTGACATCGACATTGTTTGTTATTTTTTATTGTTTATGTCAACATAAATGAAACTCATTTAAACTTACACAAATATACTTTTATATAAGTAAATGTGAAAATAAATATGCGTATGTGCATGTGTGTTATTATTCCACATTGAAATTAAACTGGGAATTACACGAACAGTACCACATAAGTCCCGAGTTTGTTTATTTCTTTATGTATGTTTGTTTAAAGATTTATTCGCTATATTTTCAATCCTTTTATTTGCGATTCCTTCCTTCATTTAAAATCTATTTTATTTTGCACTAAATTGCTAAGAAATACTAATATTCACGTTTGTAATGTGGCTTAAATAGTATTTCCTTTTCTGATGAATTTGAAAATTTGTTCAAATTATTACGAAAAATTTATGTGTGTAGTAAGAATAAGAATTTGTATTTTTGTATTATTAAGAATAGTATGATACAGGAAAGTCGAAATAAACAGGTGTGGAACTGATGTATAAAGTTAGTTTGTTAGTAGTTAGTTAGTTTGTTAGTTAGTTAGTTAGTTAGTTAGTTAGTTGTTAGTAGTTAGTTACTTAGTTAGTTAGTAGTTAGTTAGTTAGTTAGTTAGTTAGTTAGTTAGTAGTTAGTTAGTTAGTAGTTAGTTAGTTAGTTAGTAGTTAGTTAGTTAGTTAGTTAGTTAGTTAGTTAGTAGGTAGTTAGTTAGTTAGTTAGTTAGTTAGTTAGTTAGTAGTTAGTTAGTTAGTTAGTTAGTAGTTAGTTAGTTAGTTAGTTAGTTAGTTAGTAGTTAGTTAGTTAGTTAGTAGTAGTAGTTAGTTAGTAGTTAGTTCGTTAGTTAGTTAGTAGTTAGTTAGTTAGTTAGTTAGTTAGTTAGTTAGTTAGTTAGTTAGTTAGTAGTTAGTAGTTAGTTAGTAGTTAGTAGTTAGTTAGTTAGTTAGTTAGTTAGTTAGTTAGTTAGTTAGTAGTTAGTAGTTAGTTAGTAGTTAGTTAGTTAGTTAGTTAGTTAGTAGTTAGTTAGTAGTTAGTTAGTTAGTAGTTAGTTAGTTAGTTAGTTAGTTTAGTTAGTTAGTTAGTTAGTTAGTTTAGTTAGTTAGTTAGTTAGTAGTTAGTTAGTTAGTTAGTTAGTTAGTTAGTTAGTAGTTAGTTAGTTAGTAGTTAGTAGTTAGTTAGTAGTTAGTTAGTTAGTTAGTTAGTTTAGTTAGTTAGTTAGTTTAGTTAGTTAGTTAGTTAGTTAGTTAGTTAGTTAGTTAGTTAGTTAGTTAGTTAGTTAGTTAGTTAGTTAGTTAGTTAGTTAGTTAGTTAGTTAGTTAGTAGTTAGTTAGTTAGTTAGTTAGTTAGTTAGTTAGTTAGTTAGTTAGTTAGTTAGTTAGTTAGTTAGTTAGTTAGTTAGTTAGTTAGTTAGTTAGTTAGTTAGTTAGTTAGTTAGTTAGTTAGTTAGTTAGTTAGTTAGTTAGTTAGTTAGTTAGTTAGTTAGTTAGTTAGTTAGTAGTTAGTTAGTTAGTTAGTTAGTTAGTAGTTAGTTAGTTAGTTAGTTAGTTAGTTAGTTAGTTAGTTAGTTAGTTAGTTAGTTAGTTAGTTAGTTAGTTAGTTAGTTAGTTAGTTAGTTAGTTAGTTAGTTAGTTAGTAGTTAGTTAGTTAGTTAGTTAGTTAGTTAGTTAGTTAGTTAGTTAGTTAGTTAGTTAGTTAGTTAGTTAGTTAGTTAGTTAGTTAGTTAGTTAGTTAGTTAGTTAGTTAGTTAGTTAGTTAGTTAGTTAGTTAGTTAGTTAGTTAGTTAGTTAGTTAGTTAGTTAGTTAGTTAGTTAGTTAGTTAGTTAGTTAGTTAGTAGTTAGTTAGTTAGTTAGTTAGTTAGTTAGTTAGTTAGTTAGTTAGTTAGTTAGTTAGTTAGTTAGTTAGTTAGTTAGTTAGTTAGTTAGTTAGTTAGTTAGTTAGTTAGTTAGTTAGTTAGTTAGTTAGTTAGTTAGTTAGTTAGTTAGTTAGTTAGTAGTTAGTTAGTTAGTTAGTTAGTTAGTTAGTTAGTTAGTTAGTTAGTTAGTTAGTTAGTTAGTTAGTTAGTAGTTAGTTAGTTAGTTAGTTAGTTAGTTAGTTAGTTAGTTAGTTAGTTAGTTAGTTAGTTAGTTAGTTAGTTAGTTAGTTAGTTAGTTAGTTAGTTAGTTAGTTAGTTAGTTAGTTAGTTAGTTAGTTAGTTAGTTAGTTAGTTAGTTAGTTAGTTAGTTAGTTAGTTAGTTAGTTAGTTAGTTAGTTAGTAGTTAGTTAGTTAGTTAGTTAGTTAGTTAGTTAGTTAGTTAGTTAGTTAGTTAGTTAGTTAGTTAGTTAGTAGTTAGTTAGTTAGTTAGTAGTTAGTTAGTTAGTTAGTTAGTTAGTTAGTTAGTTAGTTAGTTAGTTAGTTAGTTAGTTAGTTAGTTAGTTAGTTAGTTAGTTAGTTAGTTAGTTAGTTAGTTAGTTAGTTAGTTAGTTAGTTAGTTAGTTAGTAGTTAGTTAGTTAGTTAGTTAGTTAGTAGTTAGTAGTAGTTAGTTAGTTAGTTAGTTAGTTAGTTAGTTAGTTAGTTAGTTAGTTAGTAGTTAGTTAGTAGTTAGTTAGTTCATTAATTGAGAATTTCTGCACATACATAATTTTCTTCCAATTGAAATTTGTCTTTTTAGTGTTAGTCTACTATTTAAAATTTCATTAAATACACACACTCACTTCTCAGACGCCCTCCTATTAAGGATTTTCTTGATAAATCTAACAAGGATTTTAAAGTGTATTTGTTAATTTCGTTTAATAACCGTATTTTTTTAGAAGAGTTATAGAACAATGATCCAATATTTTTTTAAGGAATGTTGCTACAGTTTAATTCTGTCAATTTTCACAAAAAGTTATTAAATCTGGTAGGATTACAAAAAAGCTTAAATTTAATAAAAATTGTATTTTGGCAATATGTGTTGCCATGAATTATGATAGGAAATAAAGGGTTCTCCAATAGCGGATGGGTTGTTGTGAAAATCGAATAAAATAAGTTGTGAGAAATCTCTAATATGCACAATGTGAGGACCAGTATAAATAAGAAAAATGGTTTGATCACTCTGTATCTTTTAGTAACGCTTCTTCAAATCATTATGTTATTATGTTACATAAATGGTATTATAGAAATGTACTAGTATCATCATATTAAATATAATTATTTTTTTGTTTGTTGTAAAAAAACGAGATAATTACGCGAGTATGTGACTCAATATATATTTGTATTATTTTTAATGTTAAAAATAGGTAATAAATAATTAATTCCAATGTAATTCATTAACTATAATCATTTACATTACATTCAGTTTTTTTTTCTGCATTTAATTTAATAAACTTTGTGGTCATTATGCGTAAATTGAATTTGCGTGTAATACATTACAATTTATTTCCACACAAACAATTTTCAACTATGGTAAAGAACAAGCCGACAGTTAAGGGCAAAATAATAGCAACATTGTAATTAACATTGTAAATGATAAAGTAAGAAAATAAAGTTTTGTTAAATATTATGTTTTTTTGCTCAACTATAACTTAATCCATTTTAAGTACAAAAATATTTCTTAATAAAATTCCTGATGATATAAAGATACAAAAATCTGTTGATGAATTACTAAAACACAAATAAACCACAAAACTTCTTGCTTACAAAACTATCCAAGAAATGTATTTATGTATGTATGTATATAAATTTGTAAGATAGATTATTTTAGTCTACTAAATATTTGTCTGTAACATGAAACATTCATCTGATAGCGTGCATTGACATTGTGGAAAAATTCTATAATTTTTTATTTTTTTTTGTGCTAAAAATTCTATTTATAAATGTAATTAGTAAATCATTTAATAGTCATCAATCTGCAAGGCAAAAGTTTTTGTTGATTTTTTGTTGTTTAAATAAATAGAATTTATATAAATAAATAAACGTGTATTTTATTAAATCTTTTTTTTTTGTCTACAAATTCCTTGAAATTAAAAAAATAAACTTTCCCCTTTTTTATTATTAAACTTTTAATTAATGCAATGAGGTTTTAATATGTATTTTTTCCCATTTTTCGCTTTTATAAAGTCAAGTAAAAAAAGTATTAATTATAAATGCAATTAAAATTTGAGCAGCTTTATAAATTTAAACTTGTTCTTGATATCTTTTCGCAAAGGTCATAAATGAAATTTGAAATATATTGCAGCAAAACATGGTTATGGCAGAAGAGTGTGGTGGCAATAGGGCAACCAGTAATATGCTATATACATTTCTATCATAAGCGTATAATTCAAATATTTTTCTTTTAACAAAATTATTTAATATTTTAAAATGTACAAATATTTTAGCTATAAGTACTTCACGTAGATGAAAACATATGTATATGTAATTTCTTTTTTCCGGTTACCCTGCTTATCAATATAACAAAAAAGCAAAATTTAACTTGAACTTAATAGTGTTGTGCAAATAAATTTCTCTTCATTTTTTAGCACCTTATTTGCCCAAGTGGTTTGTACAATTTGAAGGGTTTTTAATCGTAAAATTCCAATACAAAATGTATGCGAAAAATTTACATATCACTCTTACCAGACTTACAAGACTATATAGCGTTTCGAGGAAAACGGCTTTAAAAAGTTTTATCATTTTATAATTCCTTAAACAGCTTTTAAAAAGTGAAACCATTTTTATATCGAAAAGCTTTTTCAATTAAATTTAAATAAAATTTTTACTTATCAAATATGTATTTGTTAAAACATGACTTTTAGTTTTAATTTTTAAAACCACTCACTCACTTAATGAAAGTCTTTAGAATGGGGCATATTTTTATACCCTACACCACTTTAGTGGGTAGGCCCCGAAAAGGTCTTCTGAGCTCATATTTATGTTAAATATACCTGTATATCGATACATAAATATAAATACATTCACAAAACTTTATCGGGTCCATATTTTCCCCTATCCCCCCAGAAAATTAGTTTTTCATCCATAAATTGCTTAAATGTATCGGAACAAGGTAATATTGAAAATAAATGGTTTATTATGAAAAATAAATCACATTTAATATTCATAACTGATGTAGGGTATTATATGGACGGTCACGACCGACTATACTTTCTTACTTGTTTATAATTCAATTCAATAAATCTCGAACTTGAATTATGTCAGTCTTGTAGTAAATGAGCGATATATACTAAAAAGTTAAAATAATTTCTAACCAAAGTCTTAAAATTTAATAAACAATTTTAATATATTTCAATATCTTTTGATACGATACCAAAAAGGAATAGTACTCAATATTATAAACAAAATATACATTTTGACGCCCGCATACCCCACATTCATCCCGTACCATATACAGTTAACACCAACTCATTTCCCACGCTTAGTCCCACAGTCACTCCTCTGTGGGGTATCTGTTGTCTCCGTAACAGCACCGAACTTATCCCGAAATATTGACTTTACCTTACATCAGTCCTTTAACCGCCACTTACTCTCCCCGATAATTTGGGTTTAACCACATACACTACGTGGAACCCGAAGGCACCTCAACCAACTGACCATCCAGGACAAAGTCCAGCGGGCAACTGGCCACCCGTAGTACCAGATTATGTGGTGCTCTGGTTAGACCTCTTTTCAATTCATGCAAGGACTAGGCCAGGCAGTGAATTGTAAACACCAGTTTATAGTCCTGGCAGACTAGGGGTACTGGTAGTACCCCTCTCCCCCCGGATTGCAATACACCAAAATGCCAGTGGGTAACTAATAGATGTTTTTCTGATATGCATATGTATGTATATTAAGGTGGCCCCTACAAATAAGATACTAATGTGTCCACCGAAATTTAAAGTTTAGTTCATACTAAGATGCAATTTCTCTTGTAAAAAACAAACAAAAAAAATAATTTTAATTAACAATCTCATCAATTACTGTCCAACAAACATTTTTGAAATTGAAGCTACCACTTAGGGTTAACGCTAGCCACCGGATGGATACTCAGATAATTTGCTTGTTCTAGGAGGGAGTCAATCCTCCAAAAAGCTCACGCTTATTTTGGGGCTCCCAAATGTACATACATATTTCCGAAGTCGCTACCAGTTCAAAGGGCTGCGGGGATGTATGAATACATATTGAGTAAATATGTAAGTTTTAGTTTTTCATTAGTAAATCTACATGTTTGTATGTATGTGTTGAATATTTCATTTAATAAAAATTTTCATTTTTGTGTTTTTCTTCCACAGTTTCATAAAATTCATGTTTATTAAATTCTTGTTTAAACAATTTCAACTTTAATAACACAACAACAAACATTACATTAGAACATACACACATACGAAATAGACATACAAACATACACACAAATCTGTATGAATGTTTATATACAGACATACATATGTATGTATTAGGGTGATCGATTATTCGACATTTTCCAAAAACCGGTTTTCGAATAGTTCGAATAGTTGACATTTAAAAAAAACCGGTTGATATTTTTCAAATACAGAAAAAACCGGTTAACCGGTTTTTCATTATAAATAAAAAAAATATATTTTAATTTAAAAAACTTAATGTTTATGTTTAAATTTGATTAATAAAACATGGCCCGAAATGATTTTTAACAGTTTAAAAGATTATAACTTTAGATCTAGTCGTCTGATTTACATTATTTCTTTAATATAAAAAAATTAGGAAAAAAGTGGGACACTTCTGTTAAACATAAGGTACTATGTAATCCTAGCTTATTTTAAAAGCCCTGTTTAGGAAATTTGCATAGGCATTCCAACACTTCCATAAAATTTCAGCCGTAAATTAATTATTGTAATTGGAATATAATCTTAAAATTGATAAAATTTTATCAAACAGTTATAAATTTTACAAATAAATTTTTTTAATTAATTAGGAAAATCAAAGAAGTTTAACCAAAGGAGCTGTAGAAAAATATACGCTAGTTCCTCGACTCGAATATTTTTAAAATTTAGACGGGCTGTATTATTATTTACTTAAAAATTTCATTTAAATAATCTTTGAATACAAAGCAAATAAAAGTATTCGAAACCGGTTTTTAAAAAGTGAAAAAACCGGGTTATTCGATATTCGAAAAATCAACATTAAGAAAAAACCGACACTGGTAAAGCAGAAAAAACCGGTTTTAAAACCGGTTGAAAAATCGAGTCGATCACCCTAATATGTATATAGTACATAGTAGTTACTCATATACATATGTACATGTGTAAATATCCTGCTAGCAAATTTTTACATTTATATATGTATATACATATGTATGTACATTGTGCATATGTATGTATGTAAGTCAAAACATTTGTACGGGCCAAAACAAGCATGTATTGTTGAATTTTCTTTTAAATTTTAAAAATTTGCAGGACTCTAAGCAAACTTTCAGCGCATTTTTGTTTTATAAAAATTTAATGACGTTTATATATTTGTAAATATATTTTTATAAAATTTTTGTTCTCTCCTAATGAATTACTGGGTTTCTGTTTGGTTATTTCTGTTTAACCAAGAAAATTTCATTTAAAGTTAAATCATTATACCCTACACCACTATAGTCGGTTGGGTATTATGCGTATTGGCCCTAAACCCATCTTAAACTATACCAATCGATATATAAGTCGATTTAGTTATGTACGTCTGTCTGTGTGTCCATGTAAACCGTGTGAGCACGCTACAGTTCGCAATTTTTAAGATAATTTGATGAAATACTTACCTTTCTCTTGGTCCAAGGACGAAGTATATTAAAAATGGTTAACATACTCACTGGTGTAGGGTATCGTATGACCGACTATACATTCTTACTTGTTTTTTTAATGTGTTTTTCTTTCAACTTTATGGTCTAGTGGCAACAATTTATTGCCACTTAATTATTAACATTAAGTTGCCACAATTACTTAAATGTTTAAATTTGATAAAAATTTTTATATTTTTAATTTTTTTTTAATTCAAAAGTTCGATTTTTTAACTCAAAATTTAATTTTATACCAACAACTTTATTTTTACTAAAAATTTAACATGAAAAATACACCGATTTTTTAAGAAAATTAGATTTTTTGTTTTATTTTCTCTTGCGAAAACAAATGTCACATGTTTACTGAGCATGTTTGTTGTTGTCATTCTTGTATTACCCACTAGGGATCCATAACATTTTATCACTCTATAAAAACTGTATATTGTTTAGCATTAATTTAAAACGATGTTGACATTTAAAACTTCTAATTTTATTAAGTTTGTCAAAAATTTAATTTATTACAATTATTGACAATATTTGCAAATATGTTTCCTATGACGTTGAAATAAAAAAATCATTGAATCCGTTTCTTTAATTTGGGGGTGTGTGTATTTAAAACAGCCGTTACTTCTATGTAAATATGTACATAAGTATGTGTATGTATAAGTAAATATTATTAAAATTTTGGTTTGTTCAGCTTTGTTGATTTTGATGTAGGTGAAAAAAACTGTTAGATTTTATATCTCACTGAAATAAAGATTTTCGACGTGTAAATCCTACAAAATGGTCTACGACAAAACGATAGTAAGTACTTGTTGGGATTTAGCAGCAACTTCAAAAAAGGTTTTGGTTGAAAATTTAAGCCAGCAAACATCTTTCTTTATATGATTAAAATAAAAAAGTTTTTTACAAATTGTTGCAAAATTGCTACTATGTATGTATACATATATACTAGGGTGGTTCGTTTGTATAGAGAACAAATAAGGAACATATGTATGTTTCCATTGCAAATTAAAGTTTAGTGAACAGTTTCTCATAATTTTTATCCTGGGTTCAATATTTTGCCAGTTGCGTTAAATAAGAAAAATGTCCTTTTTATGTCGTTTTCATTTATTTTTCATGTTGATGCCACCCTAATTTAACTCTAAAGAATCTGTATAATAGTCTAGGTAATCTTGCTGTTTATGTATAAACATAAACATGCCCAGCAAAACCATGATAATGACTTATACTTAGCCAACGACTTTCTTTTCAATACTACATACCAACTGCATTACTTAGAAAAAGCCTAGTGACTTACAAATAATATATTATGTAAGTAGTTACTTTTTAGCCTTCTCATAGTGTTTTGTTTTTAACACAAACGAAGAAAAACATTTTTTTGGAAAAACTAATAATAAAGCAAAACTGCTTACTTAACTCTCTATTTGCAGGCTATTGTAGTAAGTACTTACCTATCTCCCAATTTGTAAGCAAGCGTGGTAAGTAACTACTTACCTCCAGTTTCATTGGCGTCTTAAAATAATGACTTAAAATGCTATTGGTTAGTGCAATAAATTACTGATTTTATTACAACAGAACAATTTAAAGAGAAATAAAAACATTTCGAAACATTTTCGTTTACACTATAGATTACTTAGGGTCACCAAAGTGACATAGTACTCTGTACTAGGTTATTTGTAATATTTTATGTAAACAATTGATCAAAATTAGAATCAATCAACAAATTTGTGATTATTACCAAAAATACGGGATACATAGACTTTCATGGAAACTGCAGGATAGAAGGAATTCATATCTTAAACAAATACAGACAAAAGTCTACATATTTCCAAAGATAAAAAGTTTAAATTTTGCCAAAAAGTGCTAAATAATTTTGTGTTCTTATTCTTTTTTGTTTAAATTGCTCATATTTTTAATATTAAATTTAAATTAATATTTAAAGAAAAAAGTAAATTACTTAATAATTTAGGCAAAAAAATGAATTTACACAAATTAAAACATCTTCCAAATGCTTCTCTATATATTTATAATGTCTTATGCAATTACGGCTCTTTACTACAAGGAATTCAAGAAACTACTTAAGCAATTTCAACTGACAACTGTAAAGAATCTTATTGTCTGCACTAATTTAATATTCACAACCAGTGTTGCCATATTGTTAAAGTAACCACTTGCCAAAACTGTTAGCCGTTTTTCAAGCAAGTTTAATCAAAAAAAATCTATAAATTAATGTTTTTTTTCTGATTTCAAACCACAGTCAAGCTCTCAGCAACACTGACTGACTGACCAAAGTAGTAGAATAAAGTTCACTGTTTTATCAAGAACTTGCAACAGTTGCCACTTCACACACAACTACCAGTCTAGAACTGACAATTAACAACAAGCAGAAATTGAGAAAAATAAAAAGAAAATTAAAATTAATTGTTAAAGAAAGATGTGACGACAAGAACAACAATATAACAAATAAAACAAATTACATCTAATTAAATTTAAATTGTTTTTTAATCGTACGATTAAATTAAATAAATAAACAAACTCCTTTCATTTCAACCTTTTTGTTTTATAAATCTTATTTAAAAGAAGAAAGTTTGAAACAAAGAAAGATTTTAACAAGATGAAATGAATTAAATCTCTGGAAACAGGAAAGTATTGCGAAAAAATAAAAAAAGGATTTAAATGAAAGAATTACTCGATCTGCCTTATCTCTATAAAGTTAAAAGAATTTTTATTTTTTTTTTTTGCAAAAATGAAAATAGAAAATCCCATACTGCATAACGGAAAGACTTTTCCTTGAAAATGAAAAACTAAAAAGAAATTTTGAAATTTACTATCACCAACCAAAAAATTAGTCTAGTCTAGTCTATAGTCTAGTCTATAGTCTAGTCTATAGTCTAGTCTATAGTCTAGTCTATAGTCTAGTCTATAGTCTAGTCTATAGTCTAGTCTATAGTCTAGTCTATAGTCTAGTCTATAGTCTAGTCTATAGTCTAGTCTATAGTCTAGTCTATAGTCTAGTCTATAGTCTAGTCTAAAGTCTAGTCTATAGTCTAGTCTATAGTCTAGTCTATAGTCTAGTCTATAGTCTAGTCTATAGTCTAGTCTATAGTCTAGTCTATAGTCTAGTCTATAGTCTAGTCTATAGTCTAGTCTATAGTCTAGTCTATAGTCTAGTCTATAGTCTAGTCTATAGTCTAGTCTATAGTCTAGTCTATAGTCTAGTCTATAGTCTAGTCTATAGTCTAGTCTATAGTCTAGTCTATAGTCTAGTCTATAGTCTAGTCTATAGTCTAGTCTATAGTCTAGTCTATAGTCTAGTCTATAGTCTAGTCTATAGTCTAGTCTATAGTCTAGTCTATAGTCTAGTCTATAGTCTAGTCTATAGTCTAGTCTATAGTCTAGTCTATAGTCTAGTCTATAGTCTAGTCTATAGTCTAGTCTATAGTCTAGTCTATAGTCTAGTCTATAGTCTAGTCTATAGTCTAGTCTATAGTCTAGTCTATAGTCTAGTCTATAGTCTAGTCTATAGTCTAGTCTATAGTCTAGTCTATAGTCTAGTCTATAGTCTAGTCTATAGTCTAGTCTATAGTCTAGTCTATAGTCTAGTCTATAGTCTAGTCTAGTCTATAGTCTATAGTCTATAGTCTATAGTCTATAGTCTATAGTCTATAGTCTAGTCTAGTCTAGTCTAGTCTATAGTCTAGTCTAGTCTAGTCTATAGTCTAGTCTATAGTCTAGTCTAGTCTATAGTCTAGTCTAGTCTAGTCTATAGTCTAGTCTAGTCTATAGTCTAGTCTAGTCTATAGTCTAGTCTATAGTCTAGTCTATAGTCTAGTCTATAGTCTAGTCTATAGTCTAGTCTATAGTCTAGTCTATAGTCTAGTCTATAGTCTAGTCTATAGTCTAGTCTATAGTCTAGTCTATAGTCTAGTCTATAGTCTAGTCTATAGTCTAGTCTATAGTCTAGTCTATAGTCTAGTCTATAGTCTAGTCTATAGTCTAGTCTATAGTCTAGTCTATAGTCTAGTCTATAGTCTAGTCTATAGTCTAGTCTATAGTCTAGTCTATAGTCTAGTCTATAGTCTAGTCTATAGTCTAGTCTATAGTCTAGTCTATAGTCTAGTCTATAGTCTAGTCTATAGTCTATAGTGTAGTCTATAGTCTAGTCTATAGTGTAGTCTATAGTGTAGTCTATAGTCTAGTCTATAGTCTAGTCTATAGTCTAGTCTATAATCTAGTCTATAGTCTATTCTATAGTCTAGTCTATAGTCTATTCTATAGTCTAGTCTATAGTCTAGTCTACAGTCTAGTCTATAGTCTAGTCTATAGTCTAGTCTATAGTCTAGTCTATAGTCTAGTCTATAGTCTAGTCTATAGTCTAGTCTATAGTCTAGTCTATAGTCTAGTCTATAGTCTAGTCTATAGTCTAGTCTATAGTCTAGTCTAAAGTCTAGTCTATAGTCTATAGTCTAGTCTATAGTCTAGTCTATAGTCTAGTCTATAGTCTAGTCTATAGTCTAGTCTATAGTCTAGTCTATAGTCTAGTCTATAGTCTAGTCTATAGTCTAGTCTATAGTCTAGTCTATAGTCTAGTCTATAGTCTAGTCTATAGTCTAGTCTATAGTCTAGTCTATAGTCTAGTCTATAGTCTAGTCTATAGTCTAGTCTATAGTCTAGTCTATAGTCTAGTCTATAGTCTAGTCTATAGTCTAGTCTATAGTCTAGTCTATAGTCTAGTCTATAGTCTAGTCTATAGTCTAGTCTATAGTCTAGTCTATAGTCTAGTCTATAGTCTAGTCTATAGTCTAGTCTATAGTCTAGTCTATAGTCTAGTCTAGTCTAGTCTATAGTCTAGTCTATAGTCTAGTCTATAGTCTATAGTCTAGTCTAGTCTATCTAGTCTATAGTCTAGTCTAGTAGTCTAGTCTATAGTCTAGTCTATAGTCTAGTCTAGTCTATAGTCTAGTCTAGTCTAGTCTATAGTCTAGTCTAGTCTATGTCTAGTCTAGTCTATAGTCTAGTCTATAGTCTAGTCTATAGTCTAGTCTATAGTCTAGTCTATAGTCTAGTCTATAGTCTAGTCTATAGTCTAGTCTATAGTCTAGTCTATAGTCTAGTCTATAGTCTAGTCTATAGTCTAGTCTATAGTCTAGTCTATAGTCTAGTCTATAGTCTAGTCTATAGTCTAGTCTATAGTCTAGTCTATAGTCTAGTCTATAGTCTAGTCTATAGTCTAGTCTATAGTCTAGTCTATAGTCTAGTCTATAGTGTCTATAGTCAGTCTAGTCTAGTATAGTTCTAGTCATAGCTATCTATAGTCTAGTCTATAGTCTAGTCTATAGTCTAGTCTATAGTCTAGTCTATAGTCTAGCTCGTCTATAGTCTAGTCTATAGTCTAGTCTATAGTCTAGTCTATAGTCTTTATAGTCTAGTCTAGTCTATAGTCTATAGTCTATAGTACTAGTCTATAGTCTATAGTCTATAGTCTAGTCTAGTCTAGGTCTAGTCTATAGTCTAGTCTAGTCTAGTCTATAGTCTAGTCTATAGTCTCGTCTAGTCTATAGTCTAGTCTAGTCTAGTCTATAGTCTAGTCTAGTCTATAGTTAGTCTATAGTCTATAGTTTAGTCTATAGTCTAGTCTATAGTCCTAGTCTATAGTCTAGTCTATAGTCTAGTCTATAGTCTAGTCTATAGTCTAGTCTATAGTCTAGTCTATAGTCTAGTCTATAGTCTAAAGTCTAGTCTATAGTCTATAGTCTAGTCTATAGTCTAGTCTATAGTCTAGTCTATAGTCTAGTCTATAGTCTAGTCTATAGTCTAGTCTATAGTCTAGTCTATAGTCTAGTCTATAGTCTAGTCTATAGTCTAGTTATAGTCTAGTCTATAGTCTAGTCTATAGTCTAGTCTATAGTCTAGTCTATAGTCTAGTCTATAGTAGTCTATAGTCTAGTCTATAGTCTAGTCTATAGTCTAGTCTATAGTCTAGTCTATAGTCTAGTCTATAGTCTAGTCTATAGTCTAGTCTATAGTCTAGTCTATAGTCTAGTCTATAGTCTAGTCTATAGTCTAGTCTATAGTCTAGTCTATAGTCTAGTCTATAGCAGTCTATAGTCTAGTCTATAGTCTAGTCTATAGTCTAGTCTATAGTCTAGTCTATAGTCTAGTCTATAGTCTAGTCTATAGTCTAGTCTATAGTCTAGTCTATAGTCTAGTCTATAGTCTAGTCTATAGTCTAGTCTATAGTCTAGTCTATAGTCTAGTCTATAGTCTAGTCTATAGTCTCTCTATAGTCTAGTCTATAGTCTAGTCTATAGTCTAGTCTATAGTCTAGTCTATAGTCTAGTCTATAGTCTAGTCTATAGTCTAGTCTATAGTCTAGTCTATAGTCTAGTCTATAGTCTAGTCTATAGTCTATAGTGTAGTCTATAGTGTAGTCTATAGTCTAGTCTATAGTCTAGTCTATAGTCTAGTCTATAGTCTAGTCTATAGTCTAGTCTATAGTCTAGTCTATAGTCTAGTCTATAGTCTAGTCTATAGTCTAGTCTATAGTCTAGTCTATAGTCTAGTCTATAGTCTAGTCTATAGTCTAGTCTATATTCTAGTCTAGTCTAGTCTATAGTCTAGTCTAGTCTATATTCTAGTCTAGTCTATAGTCTAGTCTAGTCTATAGTCTAGTCTAGTCTATAGTCTAGTCTATAGTCTAGTCTATAGTCTAGTCTATAGTCTAGTCATAGTCTAGTCTATAGTCTAGTCTATAGTAGTCTAGTCTATAGTCTAGTCTATAGTCTAGTCTATAGTCTAGTCTATAGTCTAGTCTAGTCTATAGTGTAGTCTATAGTGTAGTCTATAGTCTAGTCTATAGTCTAGTCTATAGTCTAGTCTATAATCTAGTCTATAGTCTATTCTATAGTCTATTCTATAGTCTATTCTATAGTCTAGTCTATAGTCTATTCTATAGTCTAGTCTATAGTCTATTCTTAGTCTATTCTTAGTCTAGTCTATAGTCTAGTCTATAGTCTAGTCTATAGTCTAGTCTATAGTCTAGTCTATAGTCTAGTCTATAGTCTAGTCTATAGTCTAGTCTATAGTCTAGTCTATGTTCTAGTCTATAGTCTAGTCTATAGTCTAGTCTATAGTCTAGTCTATAGTCTAGTCTATAGTCTAGTCTACAGTCTAGTCTATAGTCTAGTCTATAGCCTAGTCTATAGTCTAGTCTAGTCTCTAGTCTATAGTCTAGTCTAGTCTAGTCTATAGTCTAATCTATAGTCTAGTCTATAGTCTAGTTCTATAGTCTAGTCTATAGTCTAGGTCTATAGTCTAGTTCTATAGTCTAGTCTATAGTCTAGTCTATAGTCTAGTCTATAGTCTAGTCTATAGTCTAGTCTATAGTCTAGTCTAGTCCATAGTATTATCTTACAAAGTTAATGTATTGTTTCCTTTTGTTTTAAATTAAACCAAACACTGCATATGAGTAATATTTTCTGATAAATACACTGCAATAAATTATCTGTGACCCCAGTGTGTGGTTATGTAAATGTTTTGGGAGAAGAAGAAGAATCTACCATTACATGTTAGTTTAAACTAAATCCTACAATATTTCATACTTCTTTAAATATTTTAAATAGCATTGAATAGAATTTGTGTACAAATTTAAAATGTATTTTTAATACACAATTTTAAAAAAATAATTCCTCATATCACATTCGCCATTTAAGTTTTATGTGTGAAAACTGATACTGTTATATTTGCAATGTTTCAAGGAATTTTAATTAGATTTGCAGGTTTAATTAAACATTTTTATACGAGTATAGAATTGCACTTGTATACCAAATAACTAAATTTTAAATATTATTAAAAAAAAAATAATAATAATGAACTTTTACATACTTTAGGGGTGAAATAAACATTTTTTTATGAAATTTTAGACACTCAAATACTTTTTGATGCCTAAAAGTAAACTTTAATAATTTTTTTAAAGAAAACCGTTTGGGTTCAAATTTATAGCATTCTATATCAATAGAATATGATTTCAAACACTGTGGGATGTCATAATAAACAAATTGCTAAAAGTGTTATGACAATTTGTTTTTGCTGCCATTTCAGATAATATAAATACAGTGATTCTTAGTTTAAAAAACAAAACCTTTGTCCAGTTGATAGAAAAAAAGACCATCGAAATAGTTTTAAAAGTTCTTTGTATTTTTTTTTAATTTTTTCTTGAATAAAACACTTTTATTTTTCATTTTTTTTTATAAACATTTATTTAAGAAACTTTTTTGTTTTTATTATTTTGTTTAATATTTAAATATTTGTTTCGTTACATAAATATTACGATTTATTTATTGTTTTAATAATTCTCTTAAAATTGTATTATTTTTGTATTAATAATTATAATCTTCATTATTATTATTTAATTAAATGTTTTTATTATATTAAGCTTTTTTTAATATAAACAATAAAACTTGATATAAATTATAATTATAAAAAAATAAAATGAACCAAAAAAATAAGAAAATAATTTTAAAAAATTTTACTGTTTGTAGTATTTTATAAACTTAAATTAAAAATAATAATCTTTAAATTATGTGTTTTTATTTAATTCATAATTTGACTTAAATCGAAAAATAAAAGAAAAATCTGAAATAATTTTTTTTTTAATTAAATTTTCTTTTGTTTTCAAGAAAATTGTAATTAGTAAATAATTGCACATAATTAGTATGAGTAAGTTAATAAATGTTAATTAAAATATTCGTTTTGGTTTTTCAGACAACTGAAAATTGTGAAATTTTCTTTAATTTCTTTATGTAAAATAAAATAATGAGATTTTTATAAAATTTAATACATGATTAGGAGTTTTTTTGCAATTTTTGAATTGGACTTTAATTTGATGTTTTTCGAATTAACTTTCCAGGTTTTATTCTGAGGACATTCAGGTTTTTAGATTTATATAAGAATCATGTTCTTTAAAAATTCGTTATATACTATTGGTTGAACATTTTGACTTTGTTTTCAGTTGATTTTAAAATGTTACAATTTGCTACTATAAATTTCAATTCGATTTGAGATATTCTTTAAGAAACTTTAATTCGCTATCAAAACCACCAATAATGGGGTAATTTGGACTAAGTAACTGTGTAATAACATAAATTGTTTTAAAAACTTGAAACTACGCTCTGTGTTGAAACATTTTTTTATCAACTTTTAATCCTTTTAGGGCTACCAATTCCATTTGTTACTTTTTTTTTCAATTTATTAATTGCTTAAACATTTGTTTTAATTTCAATGTTATAAAAGGCACAGTATTTTATAGTTTTACTTAAAATTTATTTATGAAATAATATTAATGAGAAGATAAAAAAGAATTTCTTCGAAAATAAAAAATCCGTTAATTTGTTTTATAATTTCTAATATTAAATTAAAATAAAAGAGGTTTTCAAAAGTAAGAGTTAATGCGTTTAATGCAAGCGTTTTCACTTCCAAAATCACGAATAAAATTCTATTTAAAGTTCTGGGAACATTCTTGATAGTTTAAGTTGCTTCTAAATGTTTGTATTTTTATAAAATTGACAGGAATAAAACAAGTATTAACGCGAAACCTGTCAAAAAGTAAAGAATTTATCTTGGTTCAGCTCAGCGATAGCTTAGGCTTAATTTCCCACCGAACGAATTTCAAACAAAATTTGATATAAATTGGAAATTTATATCAATATCAAATGCTGCAACGTTGTTTCCAACACTTTCAAGTATTGATTCGATACGAAAATTAAAATTTTCAAATTTGTATTTTAAGTACTTTGTGACTCGTATGGATTTCTTTTTGAAAGATTTGCTACGTTCACAACTATCAAATATTTTATGAAATCACGTGATCTAAATAAATAAATATCTATTTATTTATACGTAATATAGCTGAAACGCATTTTTATTTGTTTCGATATTCACCCCTATTCTGCATGTCGATTACGATCGAAAATTGGTATTCCAACAAAAATCGGAATAGTAAGAAAGAGATGAAACAATTGAAATGAAATTATTTCAATGCTTTACGATTGTGTGTATTCTTCATTACGATCGTAAGTACGTTTTTTGTAAGTTCTTATTTAGCAACGGAGCTTCGAATCAAAATGCAGAATACCAAAGTTGCCAAATGGAGAAAATTTCGATTCGAATTGAAATGCAGAATAGGGGCGCTTATTTGCTATTACAAAAATTATGTAAGAACAAATAGAAAACATTAAAAAAATAGTGATTGTATCCTTTTGTTCAATATTTGATAGATGTGAACGTACCTTAAGATAAAACACAACTTTTACATTTGATATCAAACTTTTTAAAGTCCAACAGACTAGATCAAGGGCCAAATTTTGAGATTCGGTATTAATCGAAATCTCAGTTCAACGGAAATAGCTTTACTTGTTCTTTGTTGTTGTATCAGCGACACGTGTAAAGTCGATGAGGCGGGATTGACAATCCTTGGGCGTTGTTCGTTGAACTCCGAGTCGTTCCTGTGAGAAGAACCGATAGTCGTGGGAACACCTTTTTCTTTGTCATTTCGATTGCTTTTCATATGAACAGAATATTGTGTTTTTCTAAATTAACAATTAAACTTTCAATCTTCATTATAAACTTCACATCCGACCATTTTCTTTTCTAATCATTTTAGAAAAAGCTATCGACATGTTCGCCACATAATAAGTCTCACAGTTTCAGCTAATTATTTATTGATCACCTGTTTCCTATTCCTATCAAATATTTAAAGCAGATATCTTCGATTCCTAACCAAAAATTTAACATACAACTTTATTAGATTCTAAAATATAGGACGTATATTAACTTTTAGATAAATGGACGGTTTTAGAAAGCTCTGAAAAAGAGCAAACTTGAAAACAGGTGAATCATACATTCAGATCAAATGTTGCCATTACGTAGTATAACTACCCAGTTATAGATTAAGCTGGAAGATTCATACCTCAATGTAGTTGTGTGCGGCAAGTTACAAGCACAAAAGCATAGAGTAGATCTACTTTTGTAAGTGTGGCCAAGCGGCGCATGAACATGACAGCTGATTTTGATAATTTATATTCTATTTTAATTTGTATCAATTTTAATCACTGCTATTTTGTATTTCAATTCGAATCGAAATGTTCTCCGTTTGGTATTCAGCATTTTCGATTCGAAGCTCCGTCACTAAAATAATCACCCCTAATCTGCATTTCAATTCGAATCGAAATTTTCTCTCCGTTTGCAACTTTGGTATTCTGCATTTCGATTCGACTCTCCGCCACATAAACAACAACTTACAAAAACGTAGGTACGATCGTAAGGCAGAATACACACATTCGTAAAGCATTGAAAAGAAATGGAATTGCTTCTTCTTTTTCTTACGATTTGCAGAATAGGCGTGAATAACTTTCAAAAGCGTATTTAGGATCGTAATGTAATATACACACAAAACGCGTAGACAATTTAATCACCCCTAATAGAATTAAACTTAATATTGATTCCCATATTAATTCCTTTTCCGATTCTTTTCTCGATAAAAGAACTCCTGTCGTGAATGTTCGCGATAGAATCTTGTAAACAATTAACAAATGTTAAGAACAAAATCAACTATTGTTTACGAACTACAAAATTTATTCACAACTGTTGCAATCAAGTTCAACTATTGTGAATGCATAGTTCAAGGAACATTCACAATAGAAAATTTAAACTCGAATTTAAAAGAATTTTCACAAGTTATTCGCGACAATTATTTTAAAATAAAATTTCTACTTGATATTCCAAAAATTAGGTTTTTTTATGATCGTAATGAAATTTTATGAAAGAAGAAAAATAATTTATATTAAAAATTGAAAACCTCTTAAATTGTCCCTTAAAAAATCAAATTACTTTCCTGTTTTTAAAATTTTTTATCTAATAATTTTTGTTAATCTTAAAAGAAAAAAACACATTTACAATCAATTAATTTTTACTTCCAACTAATTTCAATTTAATTTTATTTTTCTGATGATGTTTTTGTTTTTGTACCTCTCCATAAATGCAATAATGAAAGAAAATGTGTTTAAAAAAAAAAAAAAGAAATTCTTTTTTGAAAAAAAAAAAATGGTGCTTAATGATGAATGAGTGCAAAATTTATTTTGATTTTTTTTTACTTAAAATTAATTATTAATTTTTATTATTTTTATTTTAAACTGTTTTTAATATACAAAATATATATTTGTTTAAATTTAAAGTATAAAATATTATTTATTATTAAGATTTATTTAATTGTTGTTGTTGTTGTTTAATTTAATAATAATTATTATTATACGAGTTTTAGTTTTATATTTTTCTCAATATTAACAACTAAATATGGCGTTTTGTTAAACAAAATTTAATTTTTAATATGTAATTTCTTTTAATATTTTTCTTATTTTTTGTAATTTAAATTTTAGATTTTAAAGTTACGCTCCAATGTAAATTAAATTAACTAAAGAATTTAAATTTCTTAATTCAGAAAAATAAAATTAAAATGTGTGGGATATTGGTTTTTGTAGTTTAACCTAAAAACTAGTTACACAATTTTAACAAAATTAATTTTAAAGAAGAAAAAGAACAAGTTTATATATATTTTTACTTAAAATATATAAACTTAAGTTTCTTTTTTTTTTTGTTAAATTTTCTGTTTTTTTTTTAACTTATGAAACTAAATTGATATTTAAAGTATTAAGTAAATATTACACACAAGATGAAAAAAAATATAATTATAATAATAAAATATATATGATCATTATTATAAAAAAACAATTATATTGATTAATTTTTGTTGTTGTTGTTTTGTTAGGCTTATTTTTATATATAAAAAAAGTGAAAAAAGGCAATTTTTTGCCCAAGAGATTTTGCAAAAAAGTTTTAAATAATGAAAAGTAGAGAATTTGAAAATTTTGTTCGTTTTTTTAGAAAATATACCAAAAAAAAGAGATATCTTTAATATTTAATAGAAGATTTTTTGTTGTTGTGGTTTGTAATACAATGAGATTCATTTCTTGTAGATTTTTATTTTAAAGTGTTTTCCACTTTTTTTTAGTTGTTGATGAGACTCTTCTTTCCTTTGTTATTAAAGATGATTTTGAGTTTGTTGTTGTTTAAATCCTGTAGTAGTCATTGTTGTTATTTTAGTTGAGAAGTTTGTTTTTTTTTTAATTTCAGAGTAGTTGCAGCTTAAACACAGGTTTTATTTCTTCTGTAATTTTTTACTTTTTAGTCATCTACCTTTTAGACGCCCCAGTTGTTTTATATATTTTTTTCAATTAAACGTTATTTTTTTATTTTTACGTTATTTTTGTGGGAGTTGGGTTAGAGAGCATGTTGAAGAGAGGAGCAAAAGAAGAAAAAAATGGTTAAGAGTTAGTAAATATTAATTGTTATTAATTAAATGTTTGATGTTTCGATAATTTGATGCAATTAAGTATTAGAAAACAAATTAAATTACATTTTAATAATCATGTGTAGGTAGGTGTATGTTTTTAAATAATTTTATAAAACAAAAATAAATATTTAAAATAAATATTGCTTTAATTTTTATTAAAAATTGTTAAAACGTTTAAAATCTTTTAAGTTTTGATAAAGTTCCTAAATGGCTTCAGTATTTTTGTTTGAAATTAATCACCCCTATTCTGCATTCTGATTACGTTTACGCATTTAGTTACGCAACGATCGAAAAAAGGTATTTCAACAAAAAACTGAATCGTAAGAAAAAGAAAAAGCAATTCCATTTCGTTTCAATGCTTTACGAGTGTGTGTATTCTGCGTTACGATCGTACCTACGTTTTTGTAAGTTGTTGTTTATGTGGCGGAGAGTCGAATCGCAATGCAGAATACCAAAGTTGCTAAACGGAGAAAATTTCGATTCGAATTGAAATGCAGAATAGGGGCCAATAAGGGGCGAATTCGTAAATGTTGAATAAAGTTTTCGCAGAGAAATTTCTTATGAAGTAGATTTCAAAAGACTACTTCTTGTAGATTGAAAGTGTGGGAAGATTTTTGTACAATAAGCATGTTTCTCTATCAAAAACTACAGAGGGATTCCAATCACATGTTACAATGACAGAATCGGGCTATTAGTAATGAGCGACAATTGATGAGATATGTCCTTTTTAAGATTATATCAATCGATACCGAGTACATTTTACGTTAATTTTAAAACTTTGTTTCCATACAAAAGCTTCTTATATTTGAATGATTTTAAAATTGTCACTAAGTGACACTTTTGTCAATAGCCATTTACATGAGGACTCGAAATTCAAAAAGAATTTGAATCAATTTTGATTAACATTCCTTTGGTCTAGAAAGAATGATATAACAGAACAATGATCAAATATAGATCTTGTTGTAGAGAACTTTAAAAAAGTTTCTGAATCAGTAAAGTTTTCAAAATTTATCGAAAATGTATCGAATTATCGAGTCAGATTTTGATTCCTTATATCGAACATTTTACCGTCATTGAAATTTCTCTCTTTAATACGAGAACTTATTCGATTACGAATACGATAATTCAGCCACTGATCACTTGACTATTTGATCAATTCGTCAAATCAAATTTTAATGATCATAATAGATTAAGAGTCAATATTTTGATATCTCGTAAGACTGAGAGCAAAAACTAAAAAATTTTTCAGTATTTAAGTTAAACTTTCTCATTCCTTTTTTTTCACAAGATAGTAAAAGAAAAGCAACATTTATTTCAAATTTTCATTTAAAAAATCGAATGACATCCCTGCAATTCTCATTAAGCCTTAAACTGTCTTGCTAACTTTTAGCAGAATAACGAAGAAAGTCATGATATAGTTATCATCGAATTGTCATGCAAATGAGGCCTTAATATAGACTTTACAGTTTATGTTTATAAGAGCTAATAATGAGCATGATTGGGATGGATTTGACAATTTTAAGAACTTTTAATTTTAAATTAGTTTTGTGTGTAAAAACCGTTACCAAATTTAACTGATATTTGAAATTGAAAAGAAAAATTTCTCATATAGATTTCAAAAAGTAAACAAAATAGACTAAAATATTAAAAAAAATTCAAATAAAGATTAGAGTCTCATTCTAAATCATTTATTAAAGGTTTATATAATAATTTTTGTAAGAAAATTTGTTTTATAAACCTATAAGGGCCTCATTCATAACAATTTATTACAGGTTTATAAGACAATTTTTCATATAAAATTTGTTCTATAAACCTTTGATAAATTGTTCTGAATAAGGCAGTATTTCTATTACAAAGTTAATAAAATTATTTTAAATATCAAATCCTACAAAATTTCAAATATCAGTTAAAAAAAACACATATTTCGAAAAACATTTAAACGAACAATACGACGATAAAGGTTGTTAATATTCGAAATTTCGAACATGTGATTTGGTTAAATCGCAACAATGTTATATACACACACACACAAAACATACACATATAGTTAAAATAAAGAAAAATTAAAAGTTCTTAAAACTGATTTAAAATACTGATTTTAATTATCTTTTAACATACACATACAGACACATGATTATTAATTAATAAACATTCATATTTCTTCGATTAGATTAATTATTCTTTTTGGTTTTTTTTGAGATTTGTGCAAAAATGTAAAGAAAGTTAATTAATTTTTTTTTATTCAAGTTTAATGACAAAGTTTGTTTTTTTTTTTTTTTGTTTTAATATTTTTTTATAAAGTAATTTACAAAAACATGAATTATAGATAAAAAAAATTAATAGATTTTAATAAATATTTTTTAATAAAATATTATTTAATATAAATTGTTTTTTAGTTAACTTGGCCTTTGGTTAGTTTTTATATCATTTAGCAAAAAAGTAAAATTATAAACAAATTATTATATATAAAAATAGTTGTTGTTGTTTTTAAGATTAAATGTAATTATTATTAATTAATAAAATTAAGAAACAAAATTATTATTAAATAAATACTGTTTGGCTATGAAAAACATACAAAAAATTAAAATTAAGAAAGTAAAAGTTGTTTGAAAAAATAATAAAGAACAGTTAAAATTATTATTATTAATAACATTAGATTATTTAAATGTTTAAGAGAGTATTAATAAAATTATTTAAATTATGTATAAAAAAAAACATTTGCATTTGTGCGATGTAAGGAAGAAAATTGAAGAAAATGTGTGAAATTAAGGATAAAAAAAATTTCAATATTAACGAGTTGAAAACAAGCTGGTTTAAGGCGACATTTAAAGAACTTTATAAGTTTGATAAGACAATTGCTAATATTGTGTAGGAGAGTAAAAGGAAAATCCAAAAATTTCGTTATTAAATTTGTTATTTGTTATTGAGTGTGACCTTTTATGAAATTATTATTAAAAATTTTGGAATATTTTACAAATTTTTCGTTAAAGTATTTGATTTTTTTAAAATTTTGTAAAACCTATTTTTATTTTAAATTTAGTTCATTACTGTCACAGTTTTTTATGACAAAATATTGTTGTTTTTTTATAAAAGTTTTCATTTAGGAAGATATTTTTACTTTAGTTTAGCTTGAATTCATTTTAAATTTCCTGTCATGTCAGAATTTTGTCATAATTAAAACAAAATTTGTCTAACTTTGTCACTTAAATGGCAGTCATAACACTCAGTTATGATTTAGTGTCAACATTTTTTCATTGTTGATCACTTTCCGAATTGTATAAGACTTTCTTGTCATGTCACAAATCTGACGCTGTCAGTGTGACAGAAAAAAGTAACCTGTTGGTCATTGTTGAAAAGAAGTTATTGAAGGTATTCAACATATTGGCCAAAATTTATATGACACTTTTGTCATTTGAGACAAATTCTAATCTTTAGACATAACGGCATAAATCTTGGTCATTCTCAGAATGACAGAAAGTTATTACAACTTCATACTTATTGGTGCTAAATACATAATGGAAATTGTCATCACATTGTCCAAGATTTAGATGACACTTTTTGACATTATGACATTCGATATCGAACCACTTTCTTGTCATGTCACAAATCTTATGCTGTCAATGTGACAGAACAAAGTTGAGGCATGCAACCTTTTAACTTATTACTGCTCAATATGTGTATAATGGCAATTGTATTTAGATACCCAAGATTTAGATGACACTTTTGTCATTAAGACAATAGTCAAATTCTAATATTTAGACATTATAATAATGACATAAATCTTGGTCATTCTCAGAATGACAGAAAGTTATTACAAGTTTTAACTAATTGCTGCTAAATACGTAATAGAAATTGTCATCACATTGTCCAAGATTTAGATGACACTTTTTGACATTATGACATTCGATATCGAGCAAGAAATATCAAATAGTTTAAATCAAATGTGGAAATTTGTTTTCGTTATAAAAGTACATTCGATAAAGAATACCTTAATACGGTTCATGATATCTCCAGTTATAATAAATAAAGATCTATATCAACAATCTTAAAGTTGCCACTAACTAAGTAACAACTTTGTCATTATCAAGTAAGATTTGATTATTATGTAAGATTTGCTTTCTCAACTTTAACACAATACAAGGAAATTGTCATTTTATCTAACACTATAACAAAATTGTTAATAATTTTATTAAATATTGAAATTTTTTGTTTAAAATGAAAAAGTTAAAACGAAAGTTTTATTAGAATTTGGTGAAAGTTTTAAAATGGATATTTGTGAGGGGGATGGATGTAATTTATGTGCCTTAATGAAAATGTTTAAGGTGTTTTAGATGAGGTTTTTTTTTTGTTGAGAAGAATTATAAACATTTTTTTTAAGCAATGCAAATGCAAGTTTTGTTTTTTTTAGAGTTTTACATATACAACTTACAAACTAAAAGGTTTTTTTTAATGACTTAAATTATAAATAAAGAAAAACCACAACCAAATATTAATAAATAAGTTTAAGTTTAATATTAAGTTTTTTAGCCTAATTTGTTATTATAATTGTTGTAGTTGTTGATTAATTTGTCAATTCAATTAGTTATGAAAAAAATGAGGTTTTAATTTTTCTTCTTAAAGGGTTAATTTAAATAAAATTGTTTTCAATTTTGGCTCAAAAGGTAGATAACTAGCAAAATTTGTTTTTTTTAACAAATAAAGGGGACGGTAACGAAGTGTTTTATAACTTGGGCCAGCGTAGATTCCAACGTTGTTGTTGTTTTTTTTTTTTTTTTTTTTTAATCAAAGGGAAATTTTTTTAAAAATTATTAGTAATATTAATTTTTTTTTCTTTTTTAAGGGATTAGTTTTTTTTTCTTTAAATTCAAAACAAAAAGTTTGGGTGTTTTTTGTTTGCTTTTTCGTCTGTTGTTTAAATTATTGACCTTTATTTTTCTTGTTTTCTTTTGTTTAAAAGCTAAGTGTACATTTTATAAAAAAAAAGTTAATTTTTTTTTTGAGGCAAAACAAAATTTTGTTGCTTTTTTTTTAAAGGCTTTATAAATATTTTATATAAAGATTTCCACTAAACGAGAGACATTTACAAAATTTAATTATATTATAAAGTGTATATAAAAAATACTTTTTTAAAAACTAACCTAAAACTAATTTTATATTTAAATGTAATAAATTTGATTTTCTTAAATAGAGTTCTTTTATAAATTCTGTTTCCTTTTTGTTTTTGTTTTTTTTTTTTTTCTTGCTTATCTTTCTTTTAAAGTTCTGCAAAGGCACAAGTCAACTTAGAAACAATTATTTGTTTTGTTTATTTATTAAAAAATGATTCTAAGGTATTGAGTTTTTTTTTTTTGCTTTTTCACAAATTTTTAACTGGTTTTTGTTTGTTTGTTTTGATTTTTCTCAAAGAAGAAATATAAGTGTTGTTGAAATTTATTTCTTTTTTTTTTTTTCTTAATTGCCGTAAAAAAATATATATAAATAAAATAAAAATTCATATAACAAAAGGGACAATATTTTTATTTTAAATAAATTAAGAAATTTTTTAGAAAAGATAAAACATTTTGAGTGAGATTGTTAATTAAAAGTATCAAAATGTAACCTAAACTACGATTCGAACTCAAGCCTGAAAAATAATTAATCAGTAACTAATTGAAAAAGGAAAAGTTAAGAACTTTTTATTCTTACAGATTTTGGTATTTAAGAAAGAATAAAAAATCTAGTAAATTTTAACTTAATGAAACGTTTAAAGGTCTCTGGCTAAAACTGCAAGAACCAATTTATTATTAAATTGTTTCAAAATTTAAAATAATTTAGTTATTTTAACACTAAACTATTAACAATTTAAACAAAATATTGACCTTTTCTAATTATAGTTTCTAGCATATTGTCTCTTTTGTTAAATGTTAAATTAAAACAGAAAAATAAAATAAATATTTAAAAAAAATTAATATATAAATATATGAATAATAATTTAAACACAACTAACCTGTTTTAAGCTGTAAAAATTGAGTTTTGTAATTTTGTAAGAATTATGGTTAAATAGTTTTGCTTTTAATGCATACAAATCAAGTCATTTTACACACATCAGAGATATTTAACTATTTGGTTACAACAATCAATATGCCAGGGAGGGGCCCCTTCTAAAAACAGGCTTTTTTCTTACTTTTTTTTTTTTTTTTTGTTTTAAAATAAAATTAAACTTTTTCACCAACATAAAAAGAAGATTTGTTCGTTTGTTATGAAGTGTGAATAAAAAAGAAAATGGAAATTATAAAATATAACACAATATTGTTATTAATTTTTTTTTAAACTTAAAAGAAAAACGACAAAATTTTTAAACTTTAGCTCAATTATGTAAACAAAATTAATTAATGTTTAGTTAAAATTAATTTAGGTAAAAAAAAATGAAATTCACTTTTATGTATTTTTTTGTTTTTTTCGCAGAGAAAACACTTTTTTTTTATTGGATCTCTATAAAGCCTGGCTTAGTTGGGACCCCCACAGCAGCTCTCTGATATGGATGTTCACGATTAGCCGCCAAACGTCGTTGTTTAATGGCTCCTACTAAAATACATGGGTATATAATTAATAAATTTCAAATTTGTTTTTTGCGTTTGTTTGTTTTTCATATAAATATATAAAAAGTAATAAAATGTTCATAAAAATAAAAATAATAATATTTCACAACTACTAAGCTCTACTACTTAAATAATACAAAAATAATATAATAATATATAAAAAAAATTAAAAAAAAAATTCTAGTAATTTGCCTTAATTAACCAATTTGTTTATAGTTTAAAAAACAATTTTTCAAATTTTTTTTAAAGTTTCATAAATTTCTTTGGAATGAAACGTATTAACTGGGTTTGTTTTTTTCTAGGTTGGTTGTTGTTAGGTTTAAAGCAAAAGTGTTTTTTTATTTATTTATAAAGTTTTATAATAATTTTTTTATAAAACAAGTTAAAATTTTCTAAAACTTAAGTTTGTTTACAAACTTTTTAAATTTTTTTTAAGTGTAGTGTTTTTAATACTTTTTTTAGATTTTTCTAAACCTTTAACTTGTTTTATTTTTAAATATAAAAAAAATAATTTATAAAAAAAACTTAATCAAAAATTTTTTAAATATTTTAAAAAAGTATGATTCTAGTATTGTTTAAGTTTCAATTGCTGACTAGTTTATTTCAACTGATGTTTTTCTTTAACATTTTATTGCTTAATTTGTGGACGGAAACTGTATGAGCTTTTGTTATTGTTATTGTTTTCTTGGAAATTTTTTAATCGTTTAATTAATAAAATTAAACAGAAAGTAAACTATTTAATAAAATTTTAACACAGTTCTCTAGTTTAAATAAAAACTACTATTTAGTTGTTCTAATTAACTAGTATTTCCCAAATTTCAGAAAGTTTTTTAAAACAAGAACTATACAAGTTTTAAAATTCTATAAGCTTTTAGATTTAAAGTTTAGTTTTTCAATCAATCGATCAAATATTTGATTTCTTATCACAATTTTGGAAAAAAGAGTTTGATTCATTAATATCTGGAGATTCCTTGCTTAAGATCGATATATAAACGAGATAGTTGTAAATATAGAGATGTGAAAAACACATTTAAACCCCGATGTATGATGAACTTTTGGTTTCAGCTTAGAAAGAGCTTTGTGTCTATATCAAGATAAAAGATGGAACCGAAAGTTTCCCACGCAAAGATTTTGCTTCAGGTTATTTGGTAGACCCCGTTCTTTTCAAGATCAGGATTAAGTTCGCACGAAAGTTACAACGATTTAAAATGACTTTTGATCTTAAATTATAAGCAAGTTTTTCAATATTGAGTAAGACAAAGTAATCTAAACCCGATCTTTGGCGGGATATAGTAATATTATTCGATTTCTGATTGAATTTCGAATCACACTCAAATTCGGTGGAATAAAGAGAATCGAATACGAGGAATGATCCAATGGATACTGCACATTGGTACGCTATCCTTGCATACACCAGCTGTGTGATGTTAAAATTGCGTTAACTCCTTCGATGACATCTTATTCATCATTCAACCCCCAATTACATAGTGCCGGTCCACATACAAAAACTTTAGTTGAGAAACTTTTTCTTAATTCTCTTTTAAAGTTTCCTTAATGTCTACACATAGAAACTTTTGTTTCAGAAACTACGTGATAATTGCATTGATTTGTTTTTGAACGAATGAGAAGAATAACAAAACAAAACGAGTTTCCGAGTACGAAAAACTCCGTACCGCGAGAGAGATGAATGATATTTCTTTCTCTCTCTCTCTCTCTCACGCAAAGTTTCCCAAAAATAGTTTCCTAGTGTGGACCGGCAGATACTGAACAACATGATTGGTCATAGAAAATTTCAGCTGCGAATTACACAAGTTGTATGTAATTCGCAGTTGGATTACTTAACGAATTACGAATGAATGAGTGTCATCTCTAATTTTTATAGGGTATTTATCATAATCATTACAAAATAATGATTGGAAAAAAAAATAATATGGCGATGAACCTGTCAAAACAAATTACGAATGTGTCGTAGAAACGTGTTAATTGACTATCGTCATTGAGAGGCCGAATTAAGTAATTCAACTGCTCGTGTGAACTTGGTATTAAGAGGCCTTTACACTATCACACTTTACGTACGTAAAGTCGTTCCCACAACAATTGGATCTTCGCTCCGGAACGACCCGAGTCATACACGTCCAAAGATTGTCAACCCAGCGACAGCTGTATCAACCGAACGTTGAACAACAACGTACGTAAAGTCTAATGAAAAAGTAACATGAAATTCCATCCGTATGACAAAAAGTGAATAAAAGTCATATGATTTATATTCTTTGTATTTACACGATTGTTATAAAACAATAACAAAGTAAGATGGTGGAAACAGCTGTTTCACTTTTTTTGTATGTGTTTGATTTAATCGCATTGATTGTTTTAGAACTGTCAAATTTTGCATCCGTATTTTCTTTCAATGTATGATGGTTATGATGGTAAACCTAACCTATCCATACTCTTCTACACAAAATTTTGACAGATCATATTACTTGTGAGCACGTGTAAAGGGGGTTTTAGGAGGAACTGTTTAAACATGACGTCGTGTTCCTTGACTGCAAGAAAATTTTTGTATTTTGCGCTAAAGATATCAAACATTTGATCATTTTTCACTTTAAAAACTTTAAAAAATTATTTTTCAAAAATTAAGAAACTAAAATCAATACTTCTTAAAACAAAAGAAAAACAATAAAGAAAATTAAACTTAAATAATAATTTAGCACCTTTTTAGATTCAACATTTAAACATAAATAATGGTGTAATGTGTGTAACAAAATTTCTAAATAATAAACTAAACTTAAAAAATTAATAATAAAAATAATTAAAAACAAAAAAAAAAAAAAAAGAAAATTCTTATATTGCTTTAACCCTGCTTGTTGCTTGACTATTGTTTTTAAATTAAAAAAAAAAAAAAAGAATTTGTAAACAAAAAAATGGCACATAATGGAAAATTCAAACGACTTCTTAAAAATGAAACAACTAAATTAAAAAATTTGTTAAAAATTGAAAAAAAAAAATTGTATAAAAACTTTTTTGAGTATAGAAAACAAAAACAAACTCTCACAGAGCTGTTTAAATGGACATAGACCAACATTGTCGAATAGACTGTAACTATTTAATAGAGAACTAAAGCAAGAAAGATTTAGTTCCCAAGTGTGGAGAATGTTTAAGCTTCTGCTGATTCCACTTTCCTAATTCTATAACAGTTGCCATGTTGTTTTTGTTTTGAATAAAAATATATATCGGTAGGTATTTCGTGTGATGCTAAATTACACTGAGAGAAAAACTTTAAAAAACTTATTTAAAAACTAGCATTTACTCTTGGTGTTTTTTTTTTAAAAAATGGCTATTTTCTTAAATTAAACTTAAAAATTACCCTAGAACCCTTAAATTACTTTAAAAACTCTAACTTATATTGCATTTAAAATAATATAAAATAAACAAATTAATAATAAATCTATGAAAGCTTTGCAAATACTTTTGTTGTTGTTCATTTTTTTGATTTAAAGAAAATTTCTACAAAATTCTACAAAAAACTATAAACAGAATTTTGTTAATTTTTTTTACATTTATATATACACAAGTTAAAAAATAAAAAAATAATTATTATAGAAATTCAAAAAGTTCTCAACTAGATTATACTCATTTTGCTTGATAAGAGATTTTTATTTTTAAATAAATATTAAAAATTATATATAAATATAAATTAAAAACAAAAAAAAAAAAAGATCATTAGAAATGTTTTAAAACTAAATAAATAAAAGAAAACACTTTTGCTTTTAAAAATCCTGTTCATATGTTGTTGTTGTTTTTTAAATAAAATTTGAAAAATTTTATTAATGTTGGTGTTGTTTTTTGTCCTAACCTTAAAATTATTATTTATTATAAAATACATTTAATGTTGCTACTTGTTTTTCGAGCAATAACTCTTTTTTTAAAGTTTAAATTAAATATTTCCTTTAGCTTGGCTGGATTTTCTTTCTGTTTCAATTTGTGTTTTTTTATATAAAATAAAACTATTATTACTGTTTTCTTTTAAATATAAACTACTTTTTGTGTTTTTTTGTTTGTTTTTAAAAAAATATATTGTTTAATAAACAAAACAAAAATTTTTATAAATTGTTTTTTAAAACACGGAGCCAGCATGCAAATATCGACCAACTGTAAAAATTGTTTTGAATAAAATAAATAAAATCAACAAATCAAATTTATAAAAATTATGGGGAGGATATAGAAAAAAATGTTAAACTAAAATTGAGTTTTTAGTTTTTTTTTTATCTAAAAAAGGGGTTAAAGGTTAAAGAAATGTATTTCATATTTGAAATGTATTTCAAGGGTTAATTGATTTTATTGTTGATTGGTTTTGTGTATGAATTTTAAAGCTGTTTTTTTGCATTTACTAGTTATTATAATAAAAAGCTTTTGGGTTAAAATTAAAAAAAGCGAAATTTTAATAAATGAGTGAGGTGCAAAATGACTATTTTCTTATAAATTTGCCATGGCACTAAACACAAGTATCGATTTTTAATAATTAAAAAATAATAAATAAATTATAAAAACTAAATAAAAATAAAATAAATTCGTCTCACACGAATATAAAAATAACCTCCACCGTTAATAGCTATAGAAAACAAAGATTTTTAAAAAAGTTTCGAGGTAAAGAAAATCCTGCTTCGTAGTAAATTTGCAATAGTAGCAAATATGCTTTAACTCTTTCTATATCATGTTGCAAAGATTTTTTTTGTTGCTCCAAATTCTCTAGACCTGTTTGCAATGATTTTTGGTTTTGCAAGTTTGATTAAGTGTAGTAAATCTTTGCAAATGTTGCAAACCTTTTTTTCTATTTAAAGTTAATTCTGTCATATTTTTAAGGATTCTCAATCGCTTTACAGTACGGCATTTATAAGTGAACATTATTCGTTGTGGTAAATTTACAAGGGTAGCAAATGTAATTATATTTGTACGCTCTGAAGAGTATACAATAATTTCTGTATTATATTGCGTATATATTTTCTTTTTGACATATAATCTGTCAATAGTCTTGCTACTGCTTAATTGCAATGATTGCTATTTTTGGTTTAACTGAGGCAGAATTTGTTTATCTCTTGCAAGTTTGTTCAAGTATAGCAAATCACATTTGTCTCATGTTCCCTAATGACTTTTACAATACCGCTTTTATGAGTAAACATTATTTTTTGTGGTAAATTTACAAGGGTAGCGCAAATATGCTTAGACTTATTTCCTATAAAGAGTAAAAATATCGTTTCAGTTTTATTGCAAACTTATTCTCATTATCTTTGTTGCTGCATAATTGCAATACCTACTTGGTAATTTTGGTTTTACTAGGGCAGTATTGTCTCTATGTTCTCTGGACCAGTTTGCAATGATTTTTAGTCTAGCAAATTTGAAAAAGTGTAGCAAACTCTAGTATTGTATGTGTGCTTCCTGTAGGTTACTGGTTAGTGATGTAGCCTGTGGTTTACGACCTGAGCCACTGGTAGGGGAGAGCACAAAAAGCCCGATGGAGTCCTAGGTTTATGTCTTCGGATTTTTGTTGGATTTAATTGTAAGAACTTTGTTAAATTTACCAAATTAGCATCAATTGCTAGGGCTGTATGCTATGAAAAGTGCATATACACGAAATGTTTGATTTTTAGCCTTGCAAATATGATAAAGTGTAGGAAAACACAAGATTTGTGTTAATTTTTCCATGTTTGCAAGGATTGCTACGGCCGTTTTTTGCAATAGAATTTAGTATTGCAAATCTAATCAGGTGTTGCAAACCATAATTTGCTATAATTTTCTTCAAATTAAGGATTTTTAGTTAGACTTGCAAGGTTTACAAGAGTAGTTTACTAGGGTAATTGTATGCCGCTATAAAAAACATTTAGAAACAAAAAACCACCAACGTAAATGGTCTTAGAGTCATGTCTACACTGATTTGAAAGTTCCTTGAAGCAGGAGTTAAACAGACGGACTTTTAAACTAAAAAGTTTTTATAGAAAACTTTAAAAAGGTTAAACAAGGTGGAGATTATTTTCAAAATAACAAAAATAACTAAAGAAAACATAAAATTAAATAACAAAAAATTAAAAAAAAAAAAACAAAAATAAAATAAATATTTAAAAAAATGCAATGAAAACTTTAAATACTATTTAAGCCATTTAAATATTTAACTTTAAGCTTTACTATTAAAACAAATTCTTAAAGAATTTGAGTTTCTAAATTTAAAAATTGCAAAAATTTACTAAACTACAATTTAAAATAAAACCTAAACCAAAAAAAAACACTAAATTTATAAAATTTGTAAACAAACACAGTGAAAATGTAAACAAAACAAAAGCTTAAAAAGAAAAAAGGATTTAAATATTTTTCAATAATATCCTAAAGCAAATTTTCAAAAATTTCACTAAGTTTGTTAACAAATAATTTCCTTTTTTTTTTTGAAAATTTTCCAAAATAATAAACATGATTTCTTTAAACATTAGTGTGATTGCTAGATGTGTGATGTTTGATATTAGCTTTTTTGTTTAAAAATTATTGCTCGCATATTAAATAAATTTCTGTTGAAATTTTAATGATTATTTTGTTTTTGTTTAAATGTATGTTTGTAAAACGTTCATTAAATTATGAATTAATTAAATAAATTATTCTTGGTTATTTCGTAAAGACCATAAATAAATGTTTTGATTTAAGGCATTTGTTGGTTTTGTTGTAAAATGTATTATAACTAAAATTAAATTATTGATATAAAAATAAGACAACAAAATACATATATGTATGTATGTAGTAATTAAAAAAAAAAGAAAATGTGAGAATAATAATAAAAAAAAGTATAAAAAATAGTAAATTTATCTAGCAAACAACCCACCGCTATGATCTGCGTATTCCGTCAGCAAAGGATTTCCAGTGAGGGCGGTATTGTAGAGATTATAATCGGCGTATGGAGCAAAAATCATGCCATGAGCAGGATTTTCAAATGCATTAGCAGGTGTTGCAGTACCCGATAATATGCTCGCCGCTGTTGTGGGCACCGTCATGCGCTGTGACAGTATTAAAGGAGCGCCCAGTGGGGCAGCAGTAGGGGCGCGCATTTGTTGAGCCAAACCAGGCAGACTGGCCTGAGTCAAGAGACGATTATCAGCCGAGGCAGCGGCTACAACACGACGCCAATCTTCATCACAAACTAAGAGAGAAATAAAAGTGTAAAAGGACAAAGTTTAGGTATGGACAATTTTTTTAAATTAATGGAAAAAAATATATATACTATTTATTAAATAAAAATGTTAAACAACCGATTAATTATTATTGTTGTGGCTGGTTTGGTTTTATTAACAAGTTTTTGTTAAGAAAATTAACTTTAGTGAAATTGTAAGTTTTGGCCAAACTTTACAATTTCTTTAAGAAATTAATTTTATTAATTGAATTATTTAGCATTTTGTTTGTTTGTTTGTGTTTGAGTTTTGTTTCGTTTTACACAACATACCTTGAGCTGCATTTTTGACGGCGGTTGTATCCCTATAAGTGCCATTAATTATTGCTAATTCCATCAGTTGACGTTTCTTAAGCTCATCTTCGCCTTCCGCTTGCTGTTAGTATCAGTTTTTGAGTTTTGGTTTTTTTTTTTGAGATTTTAAAAAAAGTTTGTTTGTTTTTTTGTTTTGTTTGTTTTCAGGTTAAAAACATTAATTTTGTTTTTTTGGTCAGAAAAATAAAATGAAAATAAAATTTGTCAATTAATAAAGAGGGTTATTTGAATTAAAAAAAGTTTGTTTTAATAAGAATTAGATAAAAAAATAAGGAACATGATCAGCAGAGCTGGGGTTTTATTAAATGTGTTTTTAGAGTGTCATCTAAAGAGAGAAATGTTGGTTATACTTCGTTCAATAGACATAAAAATGTCGATATAATTTAAACAAAAGATCGGTGACACACGGTTTGATCTTCAGTTGAATAAAATTAAAGCATTTGTCTCTCTTGTGAGAGATATTTTGTTTATTCTTCATTCAATACAGAGCAAATTGTCAATAATATGTAATCAAAAGATCATTAACAGAATGATCATCAGTTGTAGAAGATTTTAGATAAAATTCTTATTAACAATGTAATATAAGTTTAACTCTCTCTAATGAGAGAAATTTAGTTTATTCTTCATTCAATATAAATCAAATTGACAAATTAATGTAATCAAGAGATCAGTTGGACGATGATCTTAAAATGGATGATAACATCATACAAGAATACATCTCTCTCAAGGGAGAGAAATTTAGTTTATTCTTCATTGTGATCAAAAGATCAGTGATACCATGTTCCTCGATTAGTCACAATTTCAGATTAAATTCTTATTAGACAAGCTTCATCTCTCTCTAGGAGAGAAATTTATATTATTTCTCATTGAATATAGAACAAATTGTCAATAAATTGTAACCAGAAGATCAGTTGATCTTCAATTGGAAAAGATTTTAGCAGAATATTCTTCTTAACCCCAAAACGATAACCACTTTTTCTCTCTCTAGCTGTAAACTCCATAGAGAATTCTGAAAAACTAAAGCCTAGTTTTTCAAAATCCCCCAAAAACACCGCCATTTTTTAATATAGACTTTTTGCTTGCATTTTTTGTTCTTACACTCCTTGCAACAGTTATTAGCATTAAAATTAATTTGTTTAAAAAGAAATTGTTTAAAAAAAACAATGGTAGAAAAAAATAGAACAAAAATCACAAAAAAAGAATTTGTTATATTACTTTTGGTTAAAGTTTAATGAGTTTCAGTTTAATGTTAAAATTTTAAAAATAAGAAAAAAAAACTGTTTAAAAACTTACCGGTATGAGTAGTTTTTGTACTTCAGCGACGGCTTGACTTAATTTGATTTTGGCACGATTTTCTGTATCTTCGACGGTAATCAAGACATGTAGTTCATCTGATAAATGTTCCCAATTGGGTTTGCCTCTATTAGCATCTTCCTGTTAAGCAAATGGAGAAAAAAAGAAAGAAAAATTAATTAATAAATTTGTTGCAGTATAAAGGCTTTTTTAACAAAGTATTGCAAATTCTTTGTTCCAGCTGGTAATTGCTGTTTTTTTAACCCTTCCTTTGTAGAGGAAAGGGGGTATTCTTTAAGTATTAAACTCTTGACAATTGCCGTTATAAAAGAAACCAAAGAAAATTTTTCTTTTTTTTTCCTTTTTGAAGTCAATTAAAAGGTATGTTTTTGAAAGGATTTAAATTTTTCTCAAAAAAAAGAAAAGAAAAATCTGTTAACAAATTTGTTGCCATTACTTTGAGTAAAATTAATTATGCTTAATGAATTGTTATGTTATTTGTCATACAAGTAGTTTATTTTGAAATATTGTTAAAAATGTTTTTCTTCTTCCACATTTTCGTTTATAATACCAAATGGAATTTTCACTACTAGATGTTTAAATAATAAAAGGAAATAAATTAAATTTCCGAAAGCCACCTCCCAACCATTTAATGGTGACAATACAAAATAAAAAACAACTTTTTATACAGAAAATTAAGTTTTATGAGCAAAAATACAGCAGCACTAGCAGTAGGGGAGGGAATTTTGTACAAAGGAAAATAATAATTAATTTTTGTATACATCTGTGCAGTTCAGCATAAAGTGTGTATATTTAGGTACGAATGAATATGTGAGACAGTAAAAAGTATTTTTTGGCAAGACTTTAAAAAAAGAATGAAAATTACATTTTTATAATAAAAAAGATTTTTCCTGTCGCAAAATAATTTTTAACACTATTTTTTACACAACAACACTTTTAGAGAAAAATTAACATAAGAAAATATAAATCAAAAACAATAGCAATAACAATAACAATTGTTGCAGTAAAAATATCCCTGCAAGCATTTGGGAGACAAAATCAGATTTTTGCAGACGAATCGTTATAAGCACTTCTGCAAGATAGTTAGATGAGAGTACATATGTTACAAAAATAAATATATCTCCTTAAATATGTAGAAGATAAAACTTTTGCAGGTTTTTGAAGACGAAACGTTATAAGCACTTCTGGAAAACAAATTAAGTTATTATTTCGATCTTCCCGCTCTAGACGTTGAAGTCACTACAGGATGATAGTTGAAAGCTTTTACACATTTTACAAACATAAAGTTTAAATGTTTTTTATACACGTTTAATCATCTTCTAGAGGATAGTTAGAAGTCACTGCATATTTTTCAAAACAAAATGACTTGTTTTCGAATTTCCATTCTTTTATTGGGTACGTGTAATTCACTTTTGGTTGATAGTTGTGAGATTGTACACATTTTAAAAACAAAATCCAGTGAATTGTTATCATCTGGAAGTATACCTGTAATTCACTTCTGGATGATAAATAGAAGACAGTACATATTTTACAAAACAATATTAATTGCTTTAGAATATCCATTTACTTCTTGTGTACGTTTAAATCACTTCTGGATGATAGTTGAGAGATTGCACACATTTTAAAAATTAAATCCAAAGAATTGTTATCTTCTTGAAGTAGCGTTTAATTCACTTCTGGATGATAAATGGAAAACACTACATATATTACAAAAACAAAATTCATTGCTTTAGAATTTTTTCCCTTGTGTACGTTTAAGTCACTTCTAGTTGACAGTCAGGAGATTGTATACATTTTACAAAAACAAAATCCAATAAATTGTTATCATCTAGAAGTATAAGTTTAATTCACTTCTGGATGATAAATAGAAGACACTACATATTTTACAAAACAAAATTCATCGCTTTAGAATTTCTATTTTTTTTTTTTTCTTGTATACGTTTAAATTACTTCTGGTTGATAGTTGGGAGATTACAAAAACAATATCCAAAATAAGTATGATAGTTAGAAGGGTGTTTTATAATTAGGTACAGTTCTTCCCGGCAGAACATCGGAATATCAATAATTTGGCGATACAAATCACAAGCAATTTGATATCGCCTTATTGCAGGGAATATACTTTTAAGTGACTTTCGCTTTAGAAAGTGTTTGCAGGGGAAAAAGGAAAACATAAGAAATATCATGTAGTTGACAGGCTCACAAACCATCAAACACTCATACAAAAATTGAGCACACGAGTAGGTGTGTAAATAAATTTGAAGAAAACACAAAACACCTTAAAAATAATTTTTGACAAGATTTTCTCTTGCATCATTCAAGCAACAATAACAACAAATAAACAAACAACTTGCTGACAGTTTTCTTGTTTGTAGTTGTTGTGGTTATTGTTATTATTAGTGTATTTTTATAATTGTAATATTTCTTTCATAAACATAAATATCATTAAAATTTGTGTACAACATTTTTATAGACTTGTCATTCACCATAAAATTTAAATTAAAGAAATGTATTATTTTTAAATTTTAGGTGTTTTTATTTTGAAAAATATTCAAAAATAATAGATATTTTTATTAAAAAAAAGGTTTAAGTAAAATTTTAACAAATAGAAATAGAGGAGAAACCTATACAAATGTTTAAACGTTTGTACATCCGTTTTTGTCGTTTCCTCTTTTGGTGCGGCACGTTTTACAATACAAACAAGATATGGAAAAGATTAAAAACTACAAAAGGAAAACACACATGCATAAATACATACATACATATGTATGTAAGAAGAAAATAAACATAAATGTACTTATTCGTAAGTAAACATAACCATCTTTTTGTAGGCCTGGTTGTATATGTATATATCAGTGATTAGCAGACATGGTCTCCAGAGAACGAGAGAAAACTGCTGATTACAATGTGCAACAATAATTACAATATGTAACACTTTATGAAGCAACAAGGGTTTGTCAAGTTACTAATAATCTGTAGATACATTCTCATTTTGCCGACTACTGATATGCATACTGTGTTTTGGAAATTATATTCCAATATTTATCCCCTTAAATTTTCTCCCACACTGTATTTTTCGAGTAATAGGAGTTGTAATAATAACTTATTTAACGTGTTAATATGAATATTATAGTGATTACCAATACATTTGTATTTGATCGTGCATTTTTAACACTCTCTCAAAACAAAATGCGTGAGTAAGTTAAAGAGAAAACAAAAAAACAATTTTTTAGAGTTTAAACATTTGTTTCATGAGTTTAAAATGCAATTTGTATTTATTGGCAAAAAAAGCAACAATAAAGATAATATTGCAGTTGTTGTAGGTATAGTTAACATTTGCTATAATATTGTTGTTGTTGCACTTTTAACTGTTATGTTTTATTTGGCCGCAGGACAGAGCTATAAAATAAGTAAATCTTACTGAAATTTAAAGGGTTTAAAACCAGGAAGTTATAAATAGATCAAGTAGTTGGACGATTTAAATTTTTTGTAGTTGATGTGGATAAAATCAATTCTAAAATTAAAACAAGTAAGAAATTATAGTCGGGCGAGGCCGACCATATAATACCCTACAAAAAGAAAATGTGATTTAGTTTTCATAGTAAAGCATAAAGTTGAATTGTTCCTTTGCCTTAGATATACTTAAGCCATTTATTGTTGAATAAAAAAATTGTGGACATTTTAGTCAAATTTTGAAGGGGGCTATGGTCAAATGAGACCCTATAATTATAAAATTCATGAGTTCATGGGTCATCAAGGCTAGTAGAGAACTTGGTTTTGCAGCTTTTTGCCGAGATACGAGTATATTAAACATAATTATGAACTTGAAAGCCCTATTCGTCGGGTTCAGTTGTATGGGGGCTAGGTGAAATAATGGACCGATCTTAACCATTTTCAATAGGATTCGTCCCTGGGTCTATAGAAAATTAAAATTATAGTTTGATTACAAGGTTTAAATGGACGGACATAGCTAAATCGACTTTTAAGCCGATTGGTATACTTTAAGGTGGCTATGGGACCAATATTATTATGCGTTACAAACATTAGCACAAACCCAATATACCCTCCAAACTTAAGTGGGGTAGGGTATAACAAAGATGGATTTGTCATTTTGTTTATAACACGAGCTAAGTCCGTCCATCTGTCTGTTTAGAGCAGGATAGGTTTTAAGGCGAAGAAGCAAAGAGGGTTGAAAAATATTCCCTCTTGATGATATTTGTTGCGTATTGAAAATCAGCAAAATTTGGGATAGAATGTCCGTCAGCTGTCTAAAGTCATTAGTTCTTATATTTATGCAAAATTTCATCGTATTATTGGTATTTATAAGTGAATTTTGACCTTAAAGTCAATTTCTGAAGGGGAATTTGTATGGGGGCTAGGGTCAAATGAGGTCCGATGATTACAAAAATAGATGGTATCATTTATACTTTTATAAAACTAAGTTTTACCGATTTTTGTTGAGAGATTAGAACATTTCACATAATTATGGACTCAAAAGCTCTATCCAGAGGTAAGGTTGTATGGGGGCTAATCGAAACAATGGAGCGATTTTAACAATTTTTAATAGTCTTCGTCCTTGGCTAAAAAGAAGAGTTTGTGCCAAGTTTCATTAAGTTAACTTGAAAATTGCGATCAGCGTGCGTGCGCACAAGGTGTACTTGGACACATAGACAGACAGACGGACATAGCTAAATCGACTCAGAAAGTGATTCTGAGCCGATTGGTATACTTTGGTGTTACAAACATAAGCATAAACGCATAATACCCTCCGGTGTAGGGTATACATATCTAAACATAACTAAAGCGTATGAAGTTCTCACTACCTTCATAAATATGTAGCCCCTTTTGAGATCTCAATGAATGCATTCTTTTGCTAAACAGGTTAAGCTATAAACAACAATGTTATTACTCTTTTTCACTTGTTAAACTTGCAACACAAAACAATATAATTATAAAAACGAAATTCAAGTAAAAGTTATTGGCACTATAACAAAAATATGTCACTTTTTTGTCAGTTGAAAGAAGAAAAAAAACTAAAATAAAAGGAAAAGTTGATAAGTTAAAAAAATTTTAAATTTAGTAAAAAAATTAACTAAAATCCTATAAATATTTTAATATTAAAATTTTGCAATTTTTTTCATTAATTATTGAACATTTTTATATAAAAATATCTAAACTAAGAAAATTACGACAAAAATTTTCGTTAATTACCTCATTTTTGTGTAAAACGTGCTAAAAAAATCTCTAATTTTTTTCAAAAACAAATTTCTTATAAAATTTATGATATATTCTTGTAATTTTTAAAATAATAAAATAATTTAATGGTGTATATTAATCTTGCGACTTCTGTGTAATTGCAAAGTGTAATAAAGAATTAAAAGTTGTGAAAAAAGCACACATTTGTTTTAATATTCTGAACATAAACTAAATATTTTATTAGCAACTAAAAATTGCATTAAATTATTTTAGTTTTTTTCCTGCTAGTTGCCATTTTAAGACAGTTTGCTAAATTACAGGGGTTTTACTTATCTTATTTTGACAATTTATCTTGAAAGGTTTAAGTTTTAGGGGAATTTTTTTATTTAAAATAGTTAACTTACTAATAAAGTTGGCAACATTTAAACGTTTATATAAGGAAGTAGAAAGTGGAGAGTCTAAACTCTTACTTATTCCTACAAGATCATTAAAATTTTGTGGAAATTAGTTTATTTAAAACGAGAACAACAACCGTCTTAATCATTTTGACCACTCATCCACTTAGTTGACAAACTAAAAATCCAAATTAAAAATTTGAAATAAAAAAAAATATTAAAAACGAAAGAAAGTAAAAAGATTTTTTTTATGAGTTTGAGTGGGTGCAAAAACAGAAATGGCAACAAGAAATATTAAAAATGTCTCATTTCATTTTCTGTACTTTTTGTGAATTTTTCTCGTTTTCTTGAAATACATTTCCAATTTAATAACTCAAAGTCTTTAAATGCATTCAGCCATTTTATTTAGTAATATTTGGAAAATTTGCCAACAATTTTTTGCAAAACATATTTTTCTTCTTTTCTTTATCGCAGGCCAAAATACGATTTTTTTTGATGAGGGAAAATTTTTTGAAAAAAAAAATCCGAAATAAAAATTAAATCAAATGATTCATAAATAGTCAAGAATTAAGAACATTTTGATGTTTAAATATTTTAATGATTTTTTTCTTCATTGGTTTTTTGGTTTTTCGTTTATGATGTCTTTTTCAATTTGGTACAGGATGCTGATTGAGTGTCAGCGCACATTTTCGAGCAAATGTGTTGATAAACCTAATTTTTATTAAAATTATTTTTTTCTTCTTGGTCATAATAAAAATTATTATAATCGTAATTTTGAGAAATATTTAATGAAAATTGACATTTTAAAAGAAATTGGGAATGGATTTTAAAAAAGAATGTGAATGTAAATTATGTATTTAGGTGATGCATTTCCTGCTTAAGGCAAAAATATTGTAATAAATAATTTTAAAATATTTTAAAATTAATTATTATTAAATTTAATTATAAATTTAATGAAAATATTTCTCAAAAAAAGTAAATGAAATATAGAAATTTAATTTCAGATCAGAGATAGGCAAAGAGTTCTCTTCAGTCTCATTCCTCTTCCTTTCACAACAACGTAAGCTCACGCAAGAACAAAAACAAACAAATGCAATCAGGGAGCTTATTTTTCACTCTCTGAAGAGAGAGCTCACATAGAATCTCTTTGTCAATATCTGATTTAGTTAATAACTCTGAGAAAACAAATAAAATGATTTCTTTTTTTAAATGTTTTCTTTCTTGTTTTTAATTTTTAACTGAATTTTTACTCTCATCACTTTTTAAAAATCATACATATATTGATTTTTATATTTAATAAGAATTTTTTTTAAAAAATTTGAAATTATTTAATTCATAAAATTTTTAGTCTACTTTCTATTCAGCACGTAGATTTATAATTAATGTCAAAAATTACTCTTAGCAACAGAATTAAAACAAATTTTAAAACCTTTGCAGTGTTGATGACTTTTTCATATTTGTCATTTCTGCACCATTAATTAAATGTAGAGAACTTAATAAATTGTTTAAAAATATTATTAATTAATAAATTTATTTGAGTTTAAAATTTGACTAAAGGGAGTTGAAATTTATTTCCATTTCAAAATTAAAAACTTATGTATTTGTTTTGTTTCTGAACTCAAATTTGTAGGTCAAGTTGTACAAATTAAAAAAAAAAAGTCCACAAAGATAACGAAATTTTATAAAGATTTGGTTTTAGATAAGGCATCGGCAGTGTGTGAAAAATGAACTCTTTGATGGGCGTCTATAGTCTAGTCTACACAGAGGGAAAAAGAAATATACACGCTTGGTACCAAATTGATACCAAACTATTTATAATTTTTCAATACCATACGTACGACACGGATTGTTTGTCAATAGTGAGCTTACCACCTTTGTTAACATTTAGACAACGGATGTGTATTAAATTTAGATTTCGACAACGAATTATTGCAATGTTGTCAACAAAAATTATAAACAGTTTGGTGTTAATTTGGTACCAGGCGTGTATATTTATTTTTCCCTCTGTGTATAGTCTATTCTATAGTCTAGTCTATAGTTTAGTCTATAGTTGTTGTTATGACTATTTTTTTGTTGTAATCTAGTCTATAGTCTAGTCTATAGTCAAGTCTATAGTCTAGTCTATAGTCAAGTCTATAGTCTAGTCTATAGTCTAGTCTATAGTCTAGTCTATAGTCTAGTCTATAGTCTAGTCTATAGTCTAGTCTATAGTCTAGTCTATAGTCTAGTCTATAGTCTAGTCTATAGTCTAGTCTATAGTCTAGTCTATAGTCTAGTCTATAGACTAGTCTATAGTCTAGTCTATAGTCTAGTCTATAGACTAGTCTATAGTCTAGTCTATAGTCTAGTCTATAGTCTAGTCTATAGTCTAGTCTATAGTCTAGTCTATAGTCTAGTCTATAGTCTAGTCTATAGTCTAGTCTATAGTTTAGTCTATAGTCTAGTCTATAGTCTAGTCTATAGTCTAGTCTATAGTCTAGTCTATAGTCTAGTCTATAGTCTAGTCTATAGTCTAGTCTATAGTCTAGTCTATAGTCTAGTCTATAGTCTAGTCTATAGTCTAGTCTATAGTCTAGTCTATAGTCTAGTCTATAGTCTAGTCTATAGTCTAGTCTATAGTCTAGTCTAGTCTATAGTCTAGTCTATAGTCTAGTCTATAGTCTAGTCTATAGTCTAGTCTATAGTCTAGTCTATAGTCTAGTCTATAGTCTAGTCTATAGTCTAGTCTATAGTCTAGTCTATAGTCTAGTCTATAGTCTAGTCTATAGTCTAGTCTATAGTCTAGTCTATAGTCTAGTCTATAGTCTAGTCTATAGTGTAGTCTATAGTGTAGTCTATAGTCTAGTCTATAGTCTAGTCTATAGTCTAGTCTATAGTCTAGTCTATAGTCTAGTCTATAGTCTAGTCTATAGTCTAGTCTATAGTCTAGTCTATAGTCTAGTCTATAGTCTAGTCTATAGTCTAGTCTAGTCTAGTCTAGTCTATAGTCTAGTCTATAGTCTAGTCTATAGTCTAGTCTATAGTCTAGTCTATAGTCTAGTCTATAGTCTAGTCTATAGTCTAGTCTATAGTCTAGTCTGTAGTTTAGTCTATAGTCTAGTCTATAGTTGTTGTTATGACTATTTTTTGTTAAAAACTTACCTTCTTTTTATCTCTCATTGATCCTTTGCCTCTGACCATAATTTTACAGCCTGTTTCTTGTTCCAACTGTTTGGCGGTCATACCACGAGGGCCTAAAATTCTACCCACGAAATTAAACTGCAAATAAAACAATAAAAAACAGAAATAAATTAATAAATCATATAACAAAAAAATAAGTACATAGAAATAAAAAGTTTCTAAAGATTATTTTATAGATTTATAGATTCGTTACCATAATTTAAATGTCATGAGCTTTTTAAGTAAATGATTTATAAGTCAGCATTAGATTTGAAACTTTTGGAATTAGACAGCAGCAAACAGAAAACAACAAAAAAAGATTATCTCGAAAATTGTCTAAACATTAAATTGAAATAATTGCAGACCAACGAAACAACCAACATTCCATGGAAAATTCAAGGTTTTCTTGCAACAAGTTCATATAAAAAAATTTAAATATTCAAAAGTGTTTAAAGTTAAAAATTGTCAAATTAACCTGTCACTGGGAAAAAAGCAGAACCTGAGAAAATGCAAAATTATAAATATACTACCTTAACATCTGTAAATAAACATATTTCAAAGTCAAAATTATTAATTAGCATGTGAAGTATGCTAAAATAATATTAAAAATCTAAACTGCAGGCCAAATAAATACACCTAAAGAAAATTCTGTAAAATGTATTTCAATTAAAAGCAACAACCCTAAAAATACATTTAAAAAATCATAGTTATTGATTTAAATATTTTTTTCTTTTGTTTTAAAAAAATTCAAATTAATAATGATAACTAATGGTTATTTCTCTCAGTGTTTAATCTATAATAGTTAAACAAATAGTGACGAAATTATAATATTGACTGCAGCAAAAAATAATATAAAAACCAATCATAATTTGACCTGAGGCCAAATGTTTCATATTGACACGATATTGTATATAATATCGTGTATGCATGAGTTTAAAAACAAACCGCCTACACGGAGCAAAAATTAACACAACAACTACAAAAACAGTAAAAGTATAAATACAAACATCGATGACTACAAATCAAATTGTAATCGTTTGCTACACATCAATTACTCACACTGTGCTGTGGCTGGCTGCTGCAGATATGGTGAAATCATTGAAATTATATTAAAAATTTAATAAAATTTTGTGAGTTGTGAATAAAGCAAATAAACCCCCCATCTGAATTATGCCACCAATAAACGAATTCCTAGTATGTATTTAACCTTTGTGATACGAAACACGCATTTAATACATACTTCTCCACATACAGAAGCAAAGATTTACATCATTAAATAAATGCAAATTCACAATAAATAATAGGCAGTCATTCAATCAGTGAGGGAAAGATATGTATTCATGTATTAAGATATTTTCGGTAATCTATTCTATTGTTTAGTCTATAGCCTAGTATATATTCCACTCTATAGTATAGTCTATAGTCTAGTCAGTCTATTCTAGGCCATAGTCTAGACTAGACTATAGACTAGACTATAGACTAGACTATAGACTAGACTATAGACTAGACTATAGACTATAGACTAGACTATAGACTGGACTATAGACTAGACTATAGACTGGACTATAGACTAGACTATAGACTAGACTATAGACTCGACTATAGACTAGACTATAGACTAGACTATAGACTAGACTATAGACTAGACTATAGACTAGACTATAGACTAGACTATAAACTAGACTATAAACTAGACTATAGACTTGACTATAGACTAGACTATAAATTAGACTATGATTTAGCTATTGACTAGTTTATCGACTGATAGAAAATTTATTTGTTCGTTAAGGTAACTTAGTTCATATTGTTAAAGAACAAATTCCTTTCAAGCACTGCTAAACATTACAACAATGAACCATTGATTTTCATACTTCAAAAAGATATTGCATGACAGTTGTTTTGATTATTTTCTGAACACTTTAAGCATGCCATTCTTTACATCAAACACAGCATAACTTGTGTCCAGCTGGTGCACAGTGGGGGAGTTTCAAAAAAAATCTAATAATTGAAAATTTTTGAAAATCATTTAAAACGTTTAAAATTGAACTTTGGGTGACCAAAGAATGAAGTTGGATGTAGTAATATTTCAAATTTAGGCTTTATAGCTATAAATCGGGGTGTAAGACCCTTTTCTTATCGGGAGTAAGGAAACATTTGTTTCTTTTCAATTTGAAGTCATTGTTATTTAACAATCGAACAAACAGTTTAGAAATTAAAGAGATATTTTAATATTAATTCCAAAACTCCTCCATTGTGCAGCATTGCATGCTTTCATAGCAAAAAAATATGAAGATGTGTGCAATATTGAATAGTTTAGGATTGTTGGCAGCCAATTTAACAATTATTATGATTTGTTCTTCTTTTTTGCTTTTGCCTACAATCAATCATTTAACTCTAGTTTAAAAAAGCATTTACATAAAATATTCCACACTTGACACGGCGGCAGTTTGTTTTATTGAACGTGAGTGATTTCAAAGCGATTACAATTTCAAAATAATAAAAAGAAATTCAAATTAAATTGGAAATTAAAAAAATACAATAATTAAATCATCATGATTAATAAAAATGGGTGTGGGGTGTTTAAGTTAATAAAAAAAACTAAAAAGCTACTGCATGTATTAAGTTTATTACAACACCTAAATAAATAATTTCAACTAAATTAAAACACATAAATTATCGTCCTCAATATCATCAACAAATTAACAAAAACATTTGAATTTAATTTAACTTCAAGCCAAGTTCAAGCCACCCACTAAGCCAACTTTTTTCAACATATTTACTTATTTGTTTAATTTAATAATTATGTACGTTATTGTTTATTTTACAACAAATAAACCTGTTGTATTTTGTTTACAAATCCCATACAATCAATATTATTTTAAATTATTATTTTTTAATCTATGAGAGTGTTTGAGTGAATGTGTGTGAGAGAGATCAAGCTGCTGTTGCTCCGTAACATTTACGTAGCTTTTTTTTGTAGCGCCAAAGATCAAATCAATTTAAACATTATAAGCCACACATTCTAACGTATTTGAATCAAAGTGTTTGTTGTATATTTTAATGAATGCCATTTATGATGATCAAACCAACGATATTTATGATCGTAGTGATGATGGTTATATTTTAGCTAAACAATTGTGGTGTTTGTTACAAATTGAGGGTTAATGTGGAATGAATGCATTATTTGTTGTAATGGAACTTTGCAATGAGGTAGTTTTACAATAAAATGATTTACAGTTACTAGCTGTAAAAGCGTAGAGGTGATCGTTGCAATATAGTCTTTATAGGATGTATTATTTTAAAAGACATTATCTTTACAACATATAGTTTACATATTATAGTTATACCCTACACCACTTTAGTGGGGAGGGTATATTGGATTTGTGCTGATGTTTGTAACATACAAAAATATTCGTCCTAGACCCACCTTAAAGTATACCAATCGGCTTAGAATCGTTTTCTGAGTCGATTAAGCTATGTCCGTCCGTCCGTCCGTCTGGCTGGCTGTCCATGTAAACCTTGTGCGCAAGCTACAGGTCGCAATTTTCAAGATAATTGGATGAAATTTGGCACGCACGTTTTATTTGACCCAAGGACGAAGCCTATTGAAAATGGTTAAAATCGGTCCATTATTTCACCTAGCCCCCATAGAACAGAACCCCCCGAAAAGGGCTTCTGAGCTCATAATTATGTTAAATATACAGATATATCGATAAATTATGGCACAACTAAGTTTTATAGAAGTCTTGATAACCCTGCCAAATTTCATAAAGATCGGGCCCCATTTGACCCTAGCTCCCATACAAAGTCCCCTTCAGAAAATTACTTGAATGTCCCAAATTAACTTATAAACACAAATATCCCGATGAAATTCACCACAATAAAATATTATGTAAATATAAATATATTCGCAAAATTTTATCGGGTTTGGTCCATATTTGCCCCTAGCCCCCATATAAAGCCTCTTTCAGAAAATTAGTTTTTCATCAATAAATTGCTTAAATGTATCGGAACAAGTGAATATTGATGATAAATGTTTTATTATGAAAAATAAATCACATTTAATATTCATAACTGGTGTAGGGTATCATATGGTCGGCCACGCCCGACTATACTTTCTTACTTGTTTTTATATGTAGCTGAACTAGAACTGAATTTGAACTAGAACTGAACTAGAACTGAACTAGAACTGAACTAGAACTGAACTAGAACTGAACTAGAACTGAACTAGAACTGAACTAGAACTGAACTAGAACTGAACTAGAACTGAACTAGAACTACTGAACTAGAACTGAACTAGAACTGAACTAGAACTGAACTAGAACTGAACTAGAACTGAACTAGAACTGAACTAGAACTGAACTAGAACTGAACTAGAACTGAACTAGAACTGAACTAGAACTGAACTAGAACTGAACTAGAACTGAACTAGAACTGAACTAGAACTGAACTAGAACTGAACTAGAACTGAACTAGAACTGAACTAGAACTGAACTAGAACTGAACTAGAACTGAACTAGAACTGAACTAGAACTGAACTAGAACTGAACTAGAACTGAACTAGAACTGAACTTGAACTGAACTAGAACGGAACGTTCAATTCCAAACGATTGAATTTATATTAAAGTTTAAGTGTTACCGCCTTTCATTAAAAATCATTTACTCTATTTATTCGCTTTATAGTCTTTTTGTTAAATAAAAAGCAATAAAAACAAAAACTAATCAAATTAAATTAATAATGTTTATTGTTAAAGGAAGTTCGGTTCAATGCCTCAAAAACTATATTTGTCATTAAAAATTATAAAGACAAAGCAAGAAAAAAGCCACTAATTATACTTAGAACTCATAGCAAGACAAGTATCTAACAAATACGCTTAGATACTTAAAGACTTAAGGGCGTAAACATTAATTGATTCTAGATACACAAACGGAAATGAATAAATATATAGAAAATATAATTTCTTAATTATTTGGGTTTAACTACATTTTCTTTAAAAAAAAAAATAATTTTATAAGAAAATAAAATGAAAAGGGAAGGAAGTTGTTTTTGAATTTATACCCAAATTGTTGTAATAAATTTTCTTGAGCTATAATTTTCCTCTTTGCTGTTTACCAAACTGTATACATAATGGATGGCAAGAAAGAAAAAGCTTGTAAATGTAACTAATTGATTTTTTGGATTCTTCCGTTTTTATTATTATTTTTTGTTGTTAATTTACACTTTGTTTACGTTGTTTTCGTTTGGATTTTTGTTGTAACGTTAAGTTTTTTTTACATTTTGGCTAACAAAACTGTTATGAATGAAGTCATGGTTGTAAATCATGGTTGTTTAGCTGTTGATGAAGTAAAGTACTTGATATGTGAATATAGTAAAACCAACCTTAAACTAAGCACGCGCCTTTAACACCACAACGAAAAACACGGCTTTAAGCTGGCGGCATAATGTTGTAGTTGTTGTTAACTTTAGGCCATAGCCAACGAACAAAATGCATGAAAATATGGCAATTTGGCTGAATTATTATTCAAATATGGCTACGTGCTTAGGCCATAAACGAGAGAGAGAAAAAAACTTTAACCAAGTCTTGTTAAATTATTAAAGTTTTTAAAAATGTTTGTTTTCGTTTTAGTTTTGTGTTTTCGGTAATTATGTCAGGGGGTCAAACAGAACATTTTGCCTGTTGCTTAACCACTTTTTTTTGGGGCAATTAGTACTTAACCTTGAAACATTTAAAGGGAAATGGTTTTAAGATTTGTAGAACAGTTGTCTAAAGAAAAGTAGGTGAAACTCATTTTAAACATTGGACAATATTTTAAAAACTGCGATTCTTCTATTTCAATTTCACTTGAGTATACTTTGTCGATATCAGTTTTAGATTTAAATGTAAATTTCTCAAATGTTTGTTTTGTTATACTTATTTTATTAAAAAATAATACTTGACATTTATCTGCCGCCAAAAAGATCATCCTCTCGACTTGTTAACAAACTTAGAATAATAAATTATATTTTTTTAGTATTATTAATATTAAAGCAGGATATAAAATGTAAAATAACTTCCCATTCAAAACTCAATTTTGCATACAAAGTACTGCAATTGTCTATGGAAATAACATTTTATTATCATTTTTTTTTTTTTTTTGTTTCTAAAAAAACACCACGAACGTGTGAACAATAGATATTATCTTATAGATATTCTATTCAAAAAATAATAAAAATAAAAAATGTACAATAATACTAAAAACTAAAACAATCCCCAAATAGATTGTTGTGTTAAATGCATTTGATGTTTTTGCGGTTTAGATCAAAAACTCGCCAAAACATGAACAAATGTCAAATAATACCGAAATGATGTATTTGTAAGTTGAAAAGCGAAATTTACACAAAGAATCAATTTAGTGTTCAAAATAAATCATAATAAATATTTACGGTGTTAAAATAAATATTACGAAAATATTAAAACTGGTTGGTAGTTATAAAAAATATAAAAATTTTAATAAACATTATGGAATTTACAAACACATTTACAATTTTATTAAATAATTAACACCTTAAGATGAACAATTACTAGGTAGATTTAAAAAAGAAGCTACAAAAAGTATTTTATAAGAGATATTAAACTGCTAAAACAAATAAATCGAAACAAATATTTGAAACATGGACCTATTAGTTCGATGGTACGATTTCCATCAGAGAAATTTAAAGAAAAATCTTTAAAAATTTTAAATTTTAAATACAAAAAATATTCCTTTAACAATTAAGTAATTTAAATTTAAAACAAAAACAAAAAGAATAAAGTATTTAAGCCGCCGCAAAATATATATTAATAAATTACTTAGAATAAAACATGACACCACCTGTAAGTGCATCCCCCCTCCCTAGAAAAAAATTATCTTAAATAAATAAAAATCTAAACCCCCACATGACTAACCCCCCTTGAACACAACAAAATTTTTAGTTTCTTGAAATTTTTACAATGAAAAACTTTGCATTGGTCATTTTTAATTGTTCTTAATCATTCATTTAGTAGATTGACACATTCATATCATTAACAATAGCTGAAGGCAAGCAGCGTGCGGCAGCAGCAGCAGCTGTAATGACAACATCAGCTTACACTAATCAATGCAGCTGCCGACTCTGCTGCCACAGCAATAATCCCGCAACCTTTTTGTTTGTTTTATTTTTACAATTAAAACGTGATTCTAGTAAAAGTGTCAGTCAGAACCCACCACCTTCTCACAACTTAAAAACAAAAACAACTTGCAACGAAATGAGGCAGCAAGTATCTGCATACATATGTAAATTTGTCTCTATAGAATTGTTTTATTTTATCTTTGAGTTCGATTGTTTTATAGAATTCTTTTTTATTTATGTATTTGCCAAGTTTAGCAACTTTGTTAGCAGGTTGTTTATATTTTTCTTTCATTTCATTTGCAATATATTTCTTTTTTTTTTTTTTGGTTGAAACAGCATCATCAAATAAAAATTCACATAACAAATGTAAATTCTTTTATACACTTAATAAATACTTGTAATAAATTGTTATAATTTACTTTAAGACTTGTTAAATTAATTCAATGCACTGAAAGAAATTACTAGTTTAAGGTCAAAGAGACAGCGAGTGAGTCAGGCACTTGCTATTGCAGAATATCAAACTTCTCAATGACAACAACTACCTACTATATACGTGACTTAGAGACAGTTAAGTAATGAAAGGTTTCAAAACTAAAATATAGACTAGACTGTACAATAGAATTGACTATAGACTAGATTATAAACTAGACCAGACTATACTATAGATGAGACCATAGGCTATATACTTGACTATAAACTAGACTCTAGACTATAAAATAAACTAGACTGTAGACTAGACCATACACTACACTGTATACTAGACTATAGAATATACTATAGATTAGACTTTAGACTAGTCTTAAGTCTAGTCTATAGTCTAGTCTGCAATCTCGCCTATAGTCTCGTCTGTTATCTCGTCTATAGTCTCGTCTGTAGTCTCGTCTATAGTCTTGTCTGTAGTCTCGTCAATAGTCTCGTCTGTAGTCTCGTCTATAGTCTCGTCTATAGTCTTGTCTATAGTTTCGTCTATAGTTTCGTCTATAGTCTCGTCTAAAGCAAGGTTTATAGTATCGTCAATAGTCTCGCCTATAGTCTGGTTTATAGTCTCGTCTATAGTCTGGTTTATAGTCCCGTCTATAGTTTCGTCTATAGTGTCATCTATAGTTTCGTCTATAGTCTCGTGTAAAGTAACGTCTATAGTATCGTCAATAGTATTGTCAATAGTCTCGTCTATAGTCTGGTTTATAGTCTCGTCTATAGTTTCGTCTATAGTCTCATCTATAGTCTCGTCTATAGTCTAGTCTATAGTCTCATCCATAGTCTCGTCTATAGTATCGTCAATAGTTTCGTCTATAGTCTGGTTTTTAGTCTCGTCTATAGTCTAGTCCATAGTATAGTATATAGTCTTGTCTGTAGACTGGTCTAAATTCTAGTTTAAAGTGTAGTCTAAAGTCTAGTTTAGAATCGACAATACTATAGACTAGAATAATACTAGAATATAGAATACATGCTAGACTGCTATAGATTAGACTATATACTTGGCTATAGACTAGACTTTAGACTATAACATAGACTAGACTTCAAATTATCCTTTAAACTAGACTTTAGAGTAGACAATTTTCTATGAGTGATTAAAGAGTGACAACTCAGATACCTGCTGTATATGAAAATCCTTTCAATGTTTGTTATCAAAAGTTCAAAATTTAAAAAAAATCGAAATCACTATAATATAGAATACTTTCTCAATAATTTCTTTACGTGTAATAATTATTAAGCAGATTTTTTTGTCATCACAAATTAAACACAGGCATCATATCATATCAAATCAGTATCTGCGTGATAGATAAATTTCAACACAGTAATTTTTGAATTTCAAACAGATTTGATTTGAAAAAATTATATACAACGACGACAACAACGAAAGCAGCAGCAGCAGATCGCAATGAAATTATGAATCATATCAGTATGACTATATAAACAATTCGTAACACATTCACAAAACTAAATTTTTTTCTAAATAGATATTTTTAAATATCTCTAAGAGGAATAGATAGATAGCAAGATATACTAGAGATATTTATACGTGTAGTTATGTGTATTAATAAAAAAACAGATGCGATATTTAGTTAAAGGGACAGACAGACATAGCTAAACACATACATACAAGTGTATAGAATGGATGGATGGTTGGTTGGACGGATGGATATATATTTATATTATAGAATTTTTCAATTTAATTGAGCCGTTAAATACTCTAGACACGTTGACAATTGAATACAATAAAAACCGAACAACAAATTGCAACAAAACAAATGGTTACAATAACTAAAACATATCTACAATTATCAAGAGAGCGAGAGAGAAAGATTTGCATCTAATGAATTTTGTCTAAACTGTAGCTGTATCTAACAGATACCAAAAAATGCTGCTGCTAGTTTATGTTTAAGTTTGTGTATTGTTTTCATAATTTGTGTGTAATTAATGAATTAATAGATATAGTTGTTGTTTGTTTATTTTTTTATTCTAAAAACTTTGAGGGTCTATTCGGGGATGTGTTTTTTTTTTATTAACATGACAAATTGGACAGCGAGCAATATGTCGACCGACGTAAAATGTTTTCTAGTTACTTGTTTGGATTGGTGACAAATTCACAAAACATTGTGTCAACTCTTTAATTTTTCTTAATTATATAAAATTATTTATTTAAATTAAAGAAATTAAAATGAAAATAATTTGAAATTATTTTTGCTAAACTAGAACTAACATAAAATCTAAATGTTTATGGCACATTTTTTGCTATTAGCAAGTCTTTAAAAGAATTAATAAATTTTTAAAGAATTTTTCTTGACATTTCTGTAAGTGTTTGTTAATAAATGAAAATTGATGGTTTGAATGACATTTTATCACCTTTATTGTAGTTGTCATTACTGATTAACATACTTTTCAATGACTACTACATACCTTCTGCATTACTTAGCAGCAGTGAATTTATGTTTTGAATTGTATGGAGATATGTAAATACAAAAATAGAAAACACACACAAAGAATTGAATCCAAAAACTTTGACATATTTAAAATAAAAATGTCATAATTCTTTACTTTTTTTTCGGTGAATGGTTGGTCACTCACACAGAGTGATTTACCGTCACTCACCTCATGATTTATCTTGTCAAATGACTATGTGAGTATGTGTCATTTGGGGCAAGTGGGTGGTGATATTAAGAAAAAATATATAAAATTAAATCATGAAGAAAATTTACTAATTCAGCAAACAGTTCAGATATAAAATATAGTAACAACTAAAAGTTATTAAATAAAAAAACATTGAATGAAATCATTACAAACAATTAGTAAAGCCAACCTAATTATACATAGAAAATTTTCAATATAAAATGAATTTTTATTTGAATTTTGTTTTCAATTTTTATTTACTTACTGCTACATTTTCATCACCCACTGTATTTAAATTCAGAATTGTAATGCAAAAAATTTAAATAAAAAAAAATCTTAAAATTTTATTAGTCATTAAGACGACTAAAAAAATACCTGCTAATTTTACACTTTAACTTAATTAGTGTTTTTTTTTTTTGTTGCTTTATAATTATTTGTTATTTAGTCAAAAAAATCTTAAACACACTGACTAAATCTATTAAATCATCCTTTGAAATATATTTAAGTATTTTTATAAAAGAAACAACAAAATGAGAAAATGCAGCTATATAAATGACTTTGTTATTTTTTTAATTCAAGTGAAAAAAAATGTCTTTTAACATATTCTTTCTTTAATAATATATATAAAAAATATAAATAAATCAAATTCCATCACAAAACTGAAACAAAGAAATTTTTTGTGTTAAAGAAGACATTAAAAAAAATTAAATGTTGAAAACAAATTTACTTTATAAATTTGTCAACACTTGGTGGGGGCCCAAGTTGTGATGATGTCGTCTTAATTTTTTATATTTTTTTTTTCAGAGATATTTTTGTGTAAATTAGAACAAGTGTCTTAATTATGATTTCTTTAAAGGCTTTGTATGCTTAATGTTCGTTGCAGTAAAAAAGATTTTTTTTTTCATTTTTTTAAATAATCTCAAGTGTTTGTATTTCCTTTAAAGTCTTGGGGAAAAGTCTTTTTCCACCCCCTACCTTTGAGTTTGTCACATGTTTATTATGTTGGTAATAATTTCAAATTTCAATAATTAAATAGACTAGAATATTTTCTAGAACATAGACCGGACAAGACTATAGACTAGACTAGACTATAGACTAGACTATAGACTAGACTATAGACTAGACTATAGACTAGACTATAGACTAGACTATAGACCAGACTATAGACTAGACTATAGACTAGAATATAGACTAGACTATAGACTAGACTATAGACTAGACTATAGACTAGACTATGGACTAGACTATAGACTAGACTATAGACTAGACTATAGACTAGACTATAGACTAGACTATAGACTAGACTATAGACTAGACTATAGACTAGACTATAGACTAGACTATAGGACTAGACTATAGACTAGACTATAGACTAGACTATAGACTAGACTATAGACTAGACTATAGACTAGACTATAGACTAGACTATAGACTAGACTATAGACTAGACTATAGACTAGACTATAGACTAGACTATAGACTAGACTATAGACTAGACTATAGACTAGACTATAGACTAGACTATAGACTAGACTATAGACTAGACTATAGACTAGACTATAGACTAGACTATAGACTAGACTATAGACTAGACTATAGACTAGACTATAGACTAGACTATAGACTAGACTATAGACTAGACTATAGACTAGACTATAGACTAGACTATAGACTAGACTATAGACTAGACTATAGACTAGACTATAGACTAGACTATAGACTAGACTATAGACTAGACTATAGACTAGACTATAGACTAGACTATAGACTAGACTATAGACTAGACTATAGACTAGACTATAGACTAGACTATAGACTAGACTATAGACTAGACTATAGACTAGACTATAGACTAGACTATAGACTAGACTATAGACTAGACTATAGACTAGACTATAGACTAGACTATAGACTAGACTAGACTATAGACTAGACTATAGACTAGACTATAGACTAGACTATAGACTAGACTATAGACTAGACTATAGACTAGACTATAGACTAGACTATAGACTAGACTATAGACTAGACTATAGACTAGACTATAGACTAGACTATAGACTAGACTATAGACTAGACTATAGACTAGACTATAGACTAGACTATAGACTAGACTATAGACTAGACTATAGACTAGACTATAGACAAGACTAGACTATAGACTAGACTATAGACTCTAGACTACTAAGACTAGACTATAGACTAGACTATGACGACTAGACTATAGACTAGACTATAGACTAGACTATAGACTAGACGATAAGACTAGAAACTATAGACTAGAACTATAGACTAGACTATAAGCTAGACTATAGACTAGACTATAGACTAGACTATAGACTAGCACTATAGACTAGACTATAGACTAGACTATAGACTAGAGCTATAGACTCCTAGAACTAGACTATAACTAGCATGACGAGACTAATAGACTAGACTATAGACTAGGATTATAGACTAGACTAATGACTAGACTATAGACTAGACTATAGACTAGACTATAGACTAGACTATAGACTAGACTATAGACTAGACTATAGACTAGACTATAGACTAGACTATAGACTAGACTATAGACTAGACTAGACTATAGACTAGACTTAGACTAGACTATAGACCAAAAACCAAAATGTTTAAAAATCAGCAAAAATAATATAATTAATTATAAACAAATCAATTAAATAAAGCAAGAAATAAAATAAATACAGACAAAAATAACTTAAGGTATAAAAAATAAATTATGAAAAATGATTTGAAAATTTAAATAAAAATCGATAAAAAGGCTAATGATAAATTTTAAAAAATTCTCTCAGTGTAGTTTGCATATTTTTTCTATTAAACAAAAACTGGAACATTTGTGTTAAATGAAAACCATATTGACAGTGGAATGGAATTTGAAAACTTTAGCAGGTTTTAATTGTTTTATAGAATTGAGTGTGTTTGTGTGTATTTTGAGAAAATAAAATAAATTTTATATTTAAAATAAATTGAAATTAAATCCAAATGAAACGTAAAAATATGCTATTGCTATTGTAAACATCACACACTCATTTCTCGGGTTTAAACAATTTTATTTATTTTTCTTTATAATTATTATTATTATTATTGTAGTATGAAGGCACATGTGGCCGCTCATAGACATAGACACACTGCAGCAATTAAAATACAACATTTTGTTGAAATATGGAATTTTCATTAAAATTTTTCACACATTTTGTTAAGAAAAAAATAAACAAAATTGTAAATTTATATATTACAGTGGGTGAAGAAAGCATAATGCCAGAGTAAAAGTTTAGAATTTGAACACTGAAATTAAATTAACATTTGAGAAAGCTTTGATACAATTGCAAACTGTGAAATAGTTTTTTAATTAACATTTTTTCTCCCACTGTAATCATCTTTAAATTTCTTATTGGTGTTAACTACACATTTTTATAAATAAAATTTATTTTTTTTTTATTATTTCCCAATATAACCGTTAAAATGTTACAAATTAAATAACATAAATAAAAAAACTAATAAATATGTTAATTACTATTTGATTTACATGGCTGCTGCTGCTGTCCGTTCCACGACTGTCTGGCTGCTTGGCTGACTTTAAGTAATTTTTTATTTCTTTTTTTTTTTTTTGTAATTTCATTATCAAATTGATTAATTGTCTTCAAGTATTAAATCAAGCATAATGAGACAGACAAACACATTATGAATTTGTTAAAACAATGTAAACAAAATAATGATTTTCAAGTGAAGTGAAGTTAAATAAAGATTTATCTCTCTACACCCCACTCAAATGGACACAATTAATAAAGAGATGAATGGCTTTAGCTGCAAACTGTCAACTAAACTGGGGAGCAGTAAATTAGAAACTAAACAAATAAAAAGATGTAATTTAAAATGAAATAGGGGAGTACTACTAACTGCACTATAGTACACTAGAAAATATTTTAAACTTTAATTTCTGAAAAAATACCATATTTTTTACTAAAATTTCTAGGTTTACATATATATTACACCCAAAATCAACATTTTATTATTCTTTACCTAAGGTAAACAATGTAAAAACTGTTTTAAAACATTTAGTTTACTTATAGTTTGAAGAAAAAATAAAATTTCCCTTAAAAATCAAAAAAAAAAAAAAAACCAATTGTTGACATTGTGTAAACAATGTAAACAATTAAATAAATTATATTAATAGAGAAAATTGTTACATAACAGCATTTTAAAAACGAGAAACCCATATTAAAGACCATTTTTAATTATTTACATCGTGTAAACAATGTAAATAAACCCATAACACATGTAATAATGTAATAATTCTGTGACTAATAAATTAGAATTTTAAAAAACTACTTTTATAACGAATTTCCTTAAAAATTACTTTGTATTGCTAATTTTGAATTATTTACATTAGGTAAACAATGTAAAAAATCGCATACATTAAGTAAATAACTATTAAATTCTATAGGATAGTAATTTTTTTACTAAAATTTCTAGGTTTACATATGTATATGTTACACCTAAAAGTAGCTTTTTACTATACTTTACGTAAGGTAAACAATATAAATAATGTTTTAAAACATCATAATTTGCTTAGAGTTTAAGGATAAAATTGAATTTCTCTTAATAATGCAAAAAATTCCAATTGTTGACACTATGTAAACAATGTAAACAATTAAATAAATTATATTAATAGCAGAATCTATTATATAACAGCATTATAAAAACGAAAAACCCATATTAAAGACCATTTTTTAATTATTTACATCGTCTAAACAATGTAAATAAACCCACAACGCATGTAATAATGTAATAATTCAATGACTAATAAATTAAAATTAAAAAAAATCTACTTGTATAACAAATTTTCAATTGTTGACACTGTGTAAAGAATGTAAACAATTACATGAATTATTTAAATAACAAAAAAATTACATAATGACCTTAAAATTACTTTATATGGCATATTTTGAATTATTTACATTAGGTAAACAATGTAAAAATTTGTATACATAAAGTAAATAACTATTAAATTCTATAGTCATCATAAAAAATTTACAAATTAATTTTTCAAGCTAATTTTCCATGATTGACATTATGTAAACTATGTAAATAAATAATAACCTACTGTAAATTATATTATATTATTTTACAATTCTCTACAAAAGGTAAAAATTGCAAATTTCGTGGAAAATTTTATTACAAAAAATGTTTCTATATTAGAAGTTATATTCTTATAAAAATTAAAAAAAAAATTTAATTATTTACATTATGTAACCTATGTAAAGAATGACATTAAGTAAGGAAAATTTAAAATATATAAATTTTCTTTAAAATATCCTTTACATTTAACTGAAATCAATGAACATTTATTTGACTAATAAACAACCAACAGGTCGTCTTATTAACTTCTGCACTTTAAAATAAAGAAAAAGATTGATGATGTTTAAGACAAACAATTAAAATCATTTTTTTCTGCACTTCAATACCTTGACAAATTTTTTTGTTAAAGACTTGAAGCAAAACAAGTTAGAGTGCTATATTCGGCTATGCCGAATCTTAAATACCCTCCACCAGCAAACTACTTTTTATTGAAACCCATCTAACTATCTAATTTTTAGATAACTTGCCAAAATTTTTGTCGAACTAATTTTGATTAGGTCCAGAAAATGTATATTAATACGCCAGTTCGAAAACATTTTAACAGAATGATGTATCTATACACAGAATATGGGAGTTGTGACCAATTATGGACTGATCATGAAACAATTTCATATAATGATTTATATGCAGAAAAAGATCAAGTCTAATTTTACTCCAATAGCTTAGGTGACTTTAGAGGTGGATTTTATATAGGAGCTATGAACAATTAAGGGCCTATCTGGAAAAATTTCGCAGAGTGATTCATATGTGCACAAATCATATTTTATCAAGATATCTTTATTTGATAATTAAATATGTGCGTTAAAGGGATTTTTTTAAGTGGACCTATTACCAAATATGGACCGATCCAGAAAAAATTTGGTACAATGTTTTATATGCCTATCCGCAAAAAATTTCGTAGAGTGATTTATGTAAAGACAAAACATAATTGTGTCGAATTTTCTCAAATTTCTCTCAGAAGTGGACTTTATATAGAAGCTATGGCCAATAATGGACCGATCCGAGAAAAAAGTGGTAGAATGATTCATATGTACACAAAACTTATTCAAGTCGAATTTTACCCCTATAGCTTTAGAATTCAATGAAATATATGCGTGTAAGTGATTTTCGGAAGTGGACCTTATATGGGAACTATGATCAATTATGGGCCTATTCGGGAAACATTTCGCAGAGTGATTCATATTTGGACAAAACATGTTTGTGTCGAATTTTATCAAGATAGCTTTATTTGATAATGAAATATGTGCTTTTAAGTGATTTTCGTAAGTGGACCTTATATGGGAGTTATGACCAATAATGGACCGACCCGTAAAAAATTTATAAAATGATTTGTACGTACACAAAACATATTCAAATCGAATTTTATCCCAACAGCTTTAGAATTCAATGAAATATATGCGTTTAAGTGATTTTCGGAAGTGGACCTTATACGGGAGCTATGACCAATTATAGGCCTATCCGGAAAAAATTTCGTAGAATAATTCATGTTTAGGTAAAACATATTTGTGTCGAATTTTATCAATATAGCTTTACTTGGCATTGAAATATGTGCTTTCAAGTGATTTTCGGAAGTGGGCCTTATATGGGATCTATGACCAATTATGGACCGATCAGTTAAAAATTTTGTAGAATGATTTGTATGTATACAAAACTGATTTGTGTCGAATTTTATCCGGATAGCTTTATAATTCAATGAAATATATGCGTTTAAGTGATTTTCGGAAGTGGACCTTATATGGGAGCTATGACCAATTATGGGCCTATCCGGAAAAAATTTCGTAGAGTGATTTATATTTCGACTAGACATATTTGCATCGAATTTCATCAAAATAGCTTTAGTTGGCAATGAAATGTGAGCTTTTAAATGATTTTCGGAAGTGGGCTTTATATGGGAGCTATGACCAATAATGGACCGATCCGTAAAAAATTCGGTAGAATGATTTGTATGTATACAAAATATATCCAACTCGAATTTTATCATAATAGCTTTATTCATCAATGAAATATGTGCGTTTATGTGATTTTCGGAAGTGGACCTTATATGGGAGCTATGACCAATTGTGGACCGACTGAGATCTACGTTGACAGTATGATTTCTGTTCATATTATATATACATGTACAAAATTTCGTGTTGATATCGATATATTTGAGGGAGTTATTAACGATCTAATTTCCGGGAATATATACCTTTGTATGGGGGCTATGGAAAATATTGGATCGATTGTAAAGATTTTGAACATAATTGATCACTGCCCTGAAAAAATAATGTGTGACAAAATTCATCGAAATATCTTTGGTAGTTTCTGAGAAAACTGTAAAAGAATTATGAAAAAAACGTAATTTTTTTCGAGGTAGTCTGAAATTTGTACTCATAACTTTTTACGTTGTGAACCGATTTTGCTGATTTTCAATACCAAACTGCTTAGGATAATAATAAATATTTTGGGTGAATTTGGTTGATTTCCTTTACTTAATTTTAACGTGAGCGTGTTTTACACAGACAGACAGACGGACAGACGGACAGACGGACATAGCTAAATCGACTCAGAATTTGATAAGGACCCAGAATATATATACTTTGTTGGGTCTTAGATGAGTATTTCTTGGTGTTACACACGGAACGACAAACTTATATATACCCTCTATCACCACTGGGTATAAAAATATAAATAAACAAAAACAAGATAAATACCAACAATTTGAAAACACTGTCAATGTAAATGCATAAATTTAAATATAAATTGTAGACGAAAAAAAATAGAAACAAAGTTACACCGTTAAGAATCACTTGGAATCAGTTGGTTTTTGTTTTTGTGCTTTTAAAAAAGCGCAACAAAAACTCTAAAACAATAAGAAGAAACAAAACTGAAAAAAAGAAAAAAACTAACGACGAAGACACACCTTAAAGTGATTTCCGGTGTACTAGATACTCACTGAGCTTAATACAAAATGTACAAGTAAAATCCAAAAAAAAATACATAGACAAAATAGAAAAAAAATACATTAAAAATAAATTATTATTAAAAAAACGTAAGAGACACAAAACTTCAGTCAACAATTATTCACAGCTACTCAATTTCAAACAATTCAGACTGTCAAACGGACAGACAGACATACAAACTAATGGGATACAACTCTCTTATACACCGAATTACCAAAGAGACGTTCGGTCTCAAAGTTATGTCAATTTAAATTAACGGAAATTAATCGAAAATGTGATTATTGAGTACAACAATAGTATTGTTAATAGAAACAATACACGAGTAGAAATGTATTGTTCTAAATTAATGTATAGACATGTAAACAATTTCAGAAGAATGTTTAGCATATAAAAGTTCTAATCAAAAATTAATATAGAAGAAAACTTATTGAACTGTAACAAATTCTAATTTAAATTTGTATTACTTTCTGTTTAAAAGGGTGTGCATTTAAATAATACACCTAAGATCAAGCTGTTTGCTTTCTCAGGTTTCAGAAAATTGTAAAGAAAAGAAGAGCAATAGATTTAAACTCTTTAAGTGGTTTTCATGAAAACTTGTTCAAGTTTAAAGGTTTGATCTTATGGATTTAGAAGACCTTTCATTGCTTTATAATTGATATAATTTTCTGATAAAATATAGAAAAACTTACATCTGGGTGTTCTCTGACAGGTACGTAGACTTTTTCATTTAATGTAACCGGTGCTCCTTCTGGTTCTGGCAACATTAAAGGTTCTTTTTTAACGCCATTTATTTGAAATAGTGAGGCACGAACACGGGCAATTTCTGAAAAAAAAAGAAAAAAGAACAAAATTAATAAAATTAAAGAAAATGGTTACAAAGATTAAAAATTTCTCAATTTTACATTTTTGACATTGTGTAAACAATGTAAAATTTTCACAATTTGACATTTTTGACATAATGTAAAGAATTGCTTAAATCTTAATAACATTGACATTTAGAACCATAATGTCATTTTTGACATTATGTAAACAATGAAAAAAATATAATTTATGTAAATAACATGTAAATTGTGTACTTAGTCAGTAGAATTAAAAAAGGATTTACATTTCAAACAATTTTACATCTTTAACATTATGTAAACAATGTACATAATAGTACAAATTATGCAATTTACAAGCAAAATTTGTAATTGTCATCCTTATCTTAAACAATTTCAAATTATATATTTTTATATTTTTGACATTATGTAAAGAATTGCATAAATTATGCATTTAAGAAGTGATATCATAAAAGCAGTAAATTTCCCATTTTACCTCATTTAATTTTTCCATACTTTACATTAAATTCATAAAGTAAATTAAGTAGGCTAAAGACTAAACTATAGACTAGACTATAGACTAGACTATAGACTAGACTATAGACTAGACTATAGACTAGACTATAGACTAGACTATAGACTAGACTATAGACTAGACTATAGACTAGACTATAGACTAGACTATAGACTAGACTATAGACTAGACTATAGACTAGACTATAGACTAGACTATAGACTAGACTATAGACTAGACTATAGACTAGACTATAGACTAGACTATAGACTAGACTATAGACTAGACTATAGACTAGACTATAGACTAGACTATAGACTAGACTATAGACTAGACTATAGACTAGACTATAGACTAGACTATAGACTAGACTATAGACTAGACTATAGACTAGACTATAGACTAGACTATAGACTAGACTATAGACTAGACTATAGACTAGACTATAGACTAGACTATAGACTAGACTATAGACTAGACTATAGACTAGACTATAGACTAGACTATAGACTAGACTATAGACTAGACTATAGACTAGACTATAGACTAGACTATAGACTAGACTATAGACTAGACTATAGACTAGACTATAGACTAGACTATAGACTAGACTATAGACTAGACTATAGACTAGACTATAGACTAGACTATAGACTAGACGACTATACTAGACTATAGACTAGACTATAGACTAGACTATAGACTAGACTATAGACTAGACTGTAGACTAGACTATAGACTAGACTGTAGACTAGACTATAGACTAGACTATAGACTAGACTATAGACTAGACTATAGACTAGACTATAGACTAGACTATATACTAGATTATAGACTAGACTATAGACTAGACTATAGACTAGACTATATACTAGACTATAGACTAGACTATATACTAGACTATAGACTAGACTATAGACTAGACTATAGACTAGACTACAGACTAGACTATAGACTAGACTATAGACTAGACTATAGACTAGACTATAGACTAGACTATAGACTAGAGTATAGACTAGACTATAGACTAGACTATAGACTAGACTATAGACTAGACTATAGACTAGACTATAGACTAGACTACAGACTAGGCTATAGACTAGACCCTAGACTAATTTATAGACTAGACTTTAGTCTGTCGCGTCACTAAACGACATTGCATTGGTGCAAATGAAAATCTAAAATGTTTACAACTTAAAACTTTATTAAACAATATTTCATTCATGACTTAAGGTAAATAATGTAAATAACAGAAAAATACCACAATAATAATAAACATAGCAATGACCATTTATAGTTGCAAAAAATTTCAATGTTAAAAAACCAAAATAATCTTTAAATCTATATAGAAACTAAAACATTAATACAAATTTCCATATTTAAATGAAAATTTACATTTGCAAAAAAACTTGTAAGTGTCGGTAATTAATTTTAGATTTGTAGTATTTGTTTTTTATTCTGTTCTTTTAATAAGACTGATTTAATACTATAGAAAAAGAAAAAAACGGGTCTGAATATGCAAAATTATGACATTAAACTAGACATGATATGAGTCATATAGAAGAAAACTTGTAATACCTCCTTTACAACAGGTGAATTAAGAAAATGTCTATATGTCAGTTGTTAGTTTTTTTTCCCCTATTTTAGTGTTTAATTGAATAGTTTAAATCATTTATTATGGTCATTGTTTTGTATTAATGGCTTAATTCTATACAATTTATGAATTAATTATTGTAATTAAAAACGTTTTGTTTAAGAATCATATCCGCAGGGGGAGTTGTTTGTTTTGTAAAAATAATTCCTTTATTTTTATGAATTTTATATGGTCATCGTGGTTTTAAATTTTAACTAATAACATGTTCAATAATTTCTTGTATTTGTGCACCGGTTTGTGTTGGTTATTTTCTTTAAATTTTCTTGTAATATAAAGGTTAAAATGTTAATAAGTTTGTGTTTTTTTTAAAGTTTATTAATTAACAAGTTATAAGTCGGTAATCAATATTTATTTTTTGACAGCTATCATGTTTTATTTGCATATAAATAATTAATACTTTAATACACCGTAAAAATTGAATAGTTTTTCTTTTAATTTTAAATGAAACAAAAAACATATTATACCATTTTCAAACTTTTAGTCTCCTTTTTGCGAATTTCAACCTTAAACTAATGCTCTCTCACTTTCCCTTTAGCAGGGTCATTTAAAGTGTTGCCAAGTTAGTGTTTTTTATATACTTATTATGTAACGGCGATTTATTTATAGATTTAAGTGTTCAAAAATGTAATTTTAATTAACTTTCAATTAAATATTTATTAAATAAATAACTAACATAAAAAAGAAGTGTTATAATATTAATTTGTTGATATTTAAATGTTTTTGTTTTAACCGGCGGCTATTTTTTTATTGAATTTATTAAACATATGTTATAAATTTTTAAATTATTTAAAGATAACCAATATGTAAGAGGAGTTGCCTTTTTAAAACAAATGGCGCTAAATAACAAACGAAAATATGTTAAACTAAAATCTGCAACTCATTTTCAATTTGCACAAAATGTAGGTCACATTAAGCCATCAAAAAAGATTTTAATTAAATTTGCAATTAGTGTTAAAAGAAAAAAATATTTTCATAACATAAAAAAACATTTAATAAATTCTTTTGTTCTTTTAAACATCTGCAAAATATCATATCGTAGCATATAGAAATACAAATATTTAAATATTTATTATTTTAATTAAATACACACTATAAACATAAATTACTTTTCCTAAGTAGGGAGAGGCAGGTCTTTAATAAAATCTCTAACACAAATTGTAAAGAAAATGATTTCAATGTTTAAGAATTTCTTTGAAAGTTTTTCAAAAATAAATTTTAAGTTGCAAATTAATTGAATTATTTTATGTTAAATGAAAATAAAGAGTGATAGAGAGCAACAAAAAACCAGAAAAACATGTCTGTTTAAAAAAAAAGCAATAATTTTCAAATGTTCAATATGTTTTAGATTAATGTTCACCCGCACATTTGACCTCAAATGTATATGAGTGGTTTTGTACTTCACACACTTGTTAAATGTACATTAGCTGCTGTTGTCTCTTAGATATTGAAACGTTAAATAAATAAATTATTTGGCATGAGGTAATACACCCTTTTAAATCACCCACTTTACTTGTACTCCATTTACTAACCCAGCAAAAAAGTCGGTAATGAATTGTACTTTAACAACAACATACTTTTCAATTACTACAGCATACCGACTGCATTACTTTTAAGTACTCTTATAATGACTTACTTATAATCAAATAGGTACTTGATTTTGACGTTTTATTTGCACCATTGATTGACACACAATAAAATAACTAAAGAGTGCTGTAGAGACAAACAAATTGTTTACACAGAATACAAACCTGGGTATTCTCCCTATTAGTAAGTACTTATTAATGTAGTTATTTGTGAGCGAGCGTGGTAAGTACTTAACTCCAATGTCATTACTTTGTTAAAATAATGATTTAAAATGCTTATGAATAAGTAGAGAAAAGCTCTAACTCATTACTTTTCCATGCAATTTTGTGCTGGTATAGTTTATTCTGATTCTATTTTGTTTTAGCTTAATTGACAAATAAGTTTACCATAAAGTACAACCACTGTTCCACAATTAATTTCAACTTGGTCAACATGACACTTTATAGTGCGATAGTATCGATATTTCTTATAAAATTTATTGCATATTTAGTTTCTTTTGCATTGTGTTCTATTGTTCTTGAAATCTGATGATGTTTTTATTATAAATTTATGTATAGAAGGTGTTTTTTTTTTTAAATTTATATTGTTGTCTTAAAATGTTGATAATTTAAATAAGGAAAAATATTGATGAAAATTTTTAAGAGTTACATAAATTGAATTGAATTTAAAGAAACAGATAGTGGTTGTACGGCAGTGTCACAAGAAGAAATGCAATTGTTTGGAAATTAATGAACGATTTTTATGAATTCCAAAAAGTAAAATTTTAAAAAATCCCAGTATTATTTTGGGTATAATGATCAAAAAATCTTCAGAAATTATAGTAAATATAAGGCGAGTTTTAGACAAACAACGTAATGGGCATCACTGCTTACTTCCCTGTCACTCTATCACTTTATCTCTTGGAAGGTGTTGCCAAATTGTTTAGCTTCTAGCAGTGTTACTAATACAGATCCCATGAAACTTAATTTCTGCATATCACCCCTATTGCAAATAGAAGTTATATTTTTGTTCCCTTGAAATTTTCATTCCCCTCGAAGGGAATTATTGTGAACTTGTTGTGAATAATTCATTCACAATAGTTTATTTTGTATGCAACAGCTGTTCATTGTTTACAAAATTCTATCAACAAATTTCACAACAGGGGCATTTTTTCACGACAAAAAAGTTAGTGAACGAAATATGTGAAAAGGGAACATATTTCACGTGAAATGTTGATTAGCGATAGTGGTGAATTTGTTATACACTTATTCTGAGACTCTCAGACTGAGAGTTCAAAACAAACAGGTTGTAAGCATCACTGTTTTAAGGAGCAGCTGTTTTAAAGACTAGTCAAGCAATCTAATTGGCATCACTAAAATAGTCTTTTCTCTCTCTCTCTCTCGCTCTTTTAGCAAGGGTTGCCAAAGTGTTTAAGTTTCCATTTTATACAATTTTAATAAACAGCAGTAATAAAAACACGAGTAAAATAACTAAATTTCAATATCGATCAAGTTTTTTCTAAAACCTTATCTCCTACTCTTCCAATTAAAACAATTAATTAAGCAGATAAATAAGTTTTAAAAAAAATCATTTAAATAAAAATTAAATTATTTTCACATTAAAATAATAAAATTGATTTTATCGTTTAAATTAGTAACATATTTCACACCTTATTTTCAGAATTTTTTTTTACATTACAAAAAATACTTTCAATCAATAAATCAAAATATTGATTATTTAAATTGAAATAAAAATCATTGTTATTTTTAACAAATATTAAAAACCAGTAACAATTGAATGTCATCATGCACTGACTAATGAATGATAACAAAAAAAAGTGCAATACATTACCATAGTACCACACAAAATGAGGGAGTCATATAGGTATTTGTTACAGCTAAAAATTGTCATTAGATCACTCTTGTCAGTTACTCGCTCACTCACTTACTCGTTTTAATAACATTCATGATCTCTGTCATATTCCCCTAATGTTAGAAATTTGCATATGATAGTTAATGTTAAGCAATTTATTTTTATTTTTCAATTGTTTGTTTATTCAATTTACTTTTATTTTTTCTAATGTGGGTGTTAAAAAAAATAATACTTATTAGACGCCATCCATCTATGCTGAAGAAATAAACATGATTTGTTAAAAAAAAAAAAAAAAACAAATTATTAACCAGTTTTCTTATGTAAATCTTTAAGATTGTTAACTTGATAATTATTTCCTTGTAGAAGGACATCAAGCTACTTGCTTTAGCTATAGCTGGTCTGTTTTGCATGGAGTTTGTAAAAAATTGTTTTTGAACTATTAAACAATTTTGTTATAAATTGTTTTTATTGTTGTTATTTATTTTGTATGATTTTTTTTAAGAAAATTGCTCATTTAATACTCAATTTATCTTGACGCTATTGAATCATGTCTTGACATTTATTTGTTTCAAGTTGTGTTTTTTTTATTTCATTTCATGTTAAACGTATTGACATTGACACTAATCTTTTGGCGAGTGCAGACTTTTAAGGAGCGATTGAAAAATAGTGTTTTTTAGGTGAAATCTTTATTTTGTTGTGTTTTTTGTAATAGTTAGCCATATGGTGTTTTGTTTGGTTCAAGTAGATAACCCAATAAACAAAATTAATTCATTTTTAGCTAAATAGAAAAATTTCAAAGCATTTTTGTCTAAATGTATATCTAAGTGCTTTTAATTCTTATGACATCTTCATAATGCCAAAGAATAGGATATATAGCGATCACATCAAATACAATTTGGACCATTTTATAAAAAATTTTCGTAAAAGCTTAATTTCGAGCTTTTCATATATTCTCTCAAAAAGCTTTCACTCAATGATTGCAAAAATTTATTATGTTATCCTCTTTTATCAGAATCAGAGAGCTTTTGAAGTTTGTAACATTTTCATAACTCCGAAGAAAGAATTATGTTGTGCTCATATTGAATAAACTTTTGAACAGTTTTATACATTAAAGCTTTTTTTTATCACATGTTATATTTGCTTTCGGAAATTTCTAGCTCATTAGTAAGCTTTTTAAGCTAATAAACGTTTTGAACTTAAACATTTTACAAAAGCTTTACAAAGCAGTTTTTAATTAGATATTCTATTTGGAAGCATACAGAGCTTTAACAAAGAAAGCTTTCAAATCGAACGCTTTTTTGAAATTCTCAAAATCAAAATGTTTTATTGTCAAATATTCATTATAATACTTCCTATAAAGAAAAAATTAAAAGCGTTTGGCCTTTTTAATACAAAATTCTTGTGTAAAGCTTTTAGCTTTTTTTTCCTACAAACATCGTTTGTAAATGTTTTATTAACTGGGTTTAAGTGGCGCTTAACTCTATTTTATCGTCTGTAAATCTGTACATTTTTTCTGACACATGATTTTTTTTTTTTCTTAATCCTGTTAGAGTTAAAGATTAAATGATTTTTGTAGTGATAATTTTGTTATTGTTGCTTTTTTATATTAAATTATTTATGTTTATTTAATAGTAAAAATATTGTTGGTTTTTAAACGTTTATGCCAATTGTCAAAGTCATAAAAACAATTCATGCTTAAATTATGACATATTGGCAAGAGTGTGTCACACACATAAACCTTGAACATGTGGCGGCATAAAAATATTGTAAATGTTTTTTTTTTCTAATGTATACATTTGTTTTTGATTTGGTATTTGGTCAGTTGAACGTCAATATTAAGTAAAGATCAGTTAACGGCCGCCAGGGGCAGGGAGGTATTTAGTAATAAAATTTATACAAAAAAAACAAACTAATTCAAAACTAAATTTCAAATAATTTTCAAAAATAAATACAATATTTTAACCAGTACGCGGCCTAATCTTTTTGTAATAAACACCGAAAGTTTAAATCTTAAAATTATTATGTTTTTACTTCAATATTTTTCAAAAATTTTTAATTTATTATTACACTTATTATATTATAATCTTTCCAGCATCTTTTGTTTATAAGATTTATTAGAAAAGAATCTATTAAATATAAAATGTACGTGATCTAACTTCTTGAAATGAATCGTTTAATATATACACATGTGTATTAATTAACCCAGAGTAGGCCGACCGCTTGTTATTGCTCTCCCCTCCTTTTTATTATAAATTTATTATTGTTAGATTATTCAAATTGTTTCCATTATTTTCCTTAAACTACTACAAAGAAAGACTTGATTAAAATTAAGCTTTTGTAATTAGTTAAATGCCTGGCAAAAAATTTCCTCAATTACATTTATTTCTTATGAAATTGCCGCTTTAATTTTATTAAAATTTTACCTTTTAGGGGTATAACTAGATAAACATAGGGTATAGATTTTTTACTGAAAGTAGTGGGTGTTTAAATTTGTTTGTTTTTGTAAAATGTAGCCGCTTTTAAAGTTAAATTAATATTATGTATTATTTTAGTAACATGGTCGGCAGTTTGTTTTTTTATGTAAATTTATTTGTTGTTTAATTTGAGTTTTTTACACACTAATTTTGTTAGAATGTAAATGTTGGCGCTAAATGAAAACGGCTTAAGTAAGTTAATGTATACAATGAATTAATTATTAAATGGCTAAAATCATTAACAAATAATGAGAGTAAGTTTATTTATTTGAATGTCAAAGTATTTATTTAACCTTTATTTAAGATTAAAAAAATGTAATTTCTTAAAGAAATCAGAAATTTTGGTAATTTTTGGCTATATGTTTAATTCAGTTTTGGGTAACGCTAAAAAAACATATGGTAACCCTTTATGAGAGTCCTTTCAGTGAAGTCAATTTAGCGGTTTTTATACATTAACACAGGCATGGAGAATTGTAATTTTAAAAGAGTACTAACTTATAACCAGAGTACTAGAGAATGATTAGACTAGACTATAGACTAAACTATAGACTAGACTATAGACTAGACTATAGACTAGACTACAGACTAGACTATAGACTAGACTATAGACTAGACTATAGACTAGACTATAGACTAGACTATAGACTAGACTATAGACTAGACTATAGACTAGACTATAGACTAGACTATAGACTAGACTATAGACTAGACTATAGACTAGACTATAGACTAGACTATAGACTAGACTATAGACTAGACTATAGACTAGACTATAGACTAGACTATAGACTAGACTATAGACTAGACTATAGACTAGACTATAGACTAGACTATAGACTAGACTATAGACTAGACTATAGACTAGACTATAGACTAGACTATAGACTAGACTATAGACTAGACTATAGACTAGACTATAGACTAGACTATAGACTAGACTATAGACTAGACTATAGACTAGACTATAGACTAGACTATAGACTAGACTATAGACTAGACTATAGACTAGACTATAGACTAGACTATAGACTAGACTATAGACTAGACTATAGACTAGACTATAGACTAGACTATAGACTAGACTATAGACTAGACTATAGACTAGTCTAGTCTATAGTCTGGACTATGGACTAATGGCGGTATGTCTCGAGATTAAAAAGTATTTAAAAAATGTACTAAAGTACTGAGTTTTCCATGCCTGCTTTAATATAAAGAAAACAAAACTTAAAACGACAATACTTTTATTTAGAGAGCAAAAGGTCATTTATTAAATGATGCCAATATAGCATTTTTCTTCATATTAAAAAAGGAGCAAACAAATCTGAAAAAAATCTCTTTTTATTTATGAAATATCACTATAATTTAAATAAATTTAATTATTTATATGGTAATTACTAAATTAACACAAAATAATAATTAATTTTATTTTAAATAAGTTAATAATAATTTAATAATTTGTCAGGTTTTGGAAAAAAATTTACCAACTGCTATTTAATAAAATTTTATTATTCAGTTTTTTTTTTTTTCATTAACAATAATTATGAATTAAAACAATATAAAAAAACACATATTTGTGTGGAGGATTTATTTAACAAGAAATTAAATTTATTCGAACATTAAAAACTTTTAACAATAACAAATTAAAGTTGTTTATTAAATTGAATCACACACAAAGTCTCCCGACCCTATTTTGGTATAACGAACCAAATAAGGCACCCGACTTTATAATTTAACTTCTATAGAATATTGTGTGTAGGCTTATTAAACTGATGATGTTTTTTTAGCAATTTCAAATGAAATTCAATTGAATTTTTTGCTTTGTTTTTCAATTTAAAGTCAATACACATGCATATGACGCATAGTTAAGACTTAAAGATGACGTTATTTTCAAAAAAAAATATAACAAAAACCTAATATTTTACTTTCGGAAACAAATTTCAATATTAATTAAAATCAAAATTGTAATAATTAAAAAATAAAAAGAACTAATTTTAAAAATTTCTTACATTGTAATGTACAAATTTCCTATTTCTTAGTTTTCAAATTAAAGGGTTTTGTGTGTGATAAATCTTCTGAATCATCTTTACAATCGAACCGAAATTAGTTTTTTTTTTTTCATTTATGTATTTGTTGTTTAAGGCATTCAAAAAAGCTGTGAGCTCTTAAAAATATTTAAAATTAGCATATTGCTGTCAATAAATTGTCAAATTTATGCCAATAAAACATTTGCCAAAAAAATACTCAACAGTTCAAGAAAACCAAATTTTTGGTTTTTTCATTATAAACAATTTTTGTTTGTTCATACGTTTGTTTGCACATAAATCTTAAAAAAATGCAAAAAGAAAAAAGTAAAATATTTTTAAATGGATGTCTAGCCAGGTCTTTAAATAGTTAATACGAACTTTAAACACCCTTTTTGTAAATTAATTCTTATTAAATTCAATTTTTAAAAATTAACTACTTGTTACTTGAATCGTAAGAAAAGACTTCAGAAAAACTGAAAAATTTTACATACATATATCGAAACTTTATATAAAACCTGAAGTCAATTGAACGTTATTGTAAAAATAACTTCTAGCGCATTTTTTTTTTTAACTGCATTTATTTTGTATTTTGCTTTATTTTTTTATTATTATTTAACATTCAGTTTGTTTAACAAATTCACAATGATTTAATATCAATTTATTTATGTAAATTGTACCAGAACTATTTTGACAGTTTACAAATTGTGTCAGAGTTTTGTGTGTAAATATTTATTTATGTAAAGACGGCAAGATAGCGTTAACAATAAAAATAAATAAATAACTTTAATATTAGTAAAAAATACAAAATATTCAAATAAATAATTAAAAACTAGACATTTAAAAAAAATAAAACTTGTTATAAATTGGTAAATATCACAAAATCACTTAATTGGCATCACTGTTTCATAACGGCAAAATAAAAGATCCTGAGAGAGCAGTTTCTCTTTATTTGAGGTTGCCATACACTTTTCTTACAAGAAATGTCAAATTTTGATATTTTTGGGTAAACGTTTAAAATATATGGCAACCCTTCTAGAACTGAACTAATACTAAACAAGAACTGAACTAGAACTGAACTAGAACTGAACTAGAACTGAACTAGAACTGAACTAGAACTGAACTAGAACTGAACTAGAACTGAACTAGAACTGAACTAGAACTGAACTAGAACTGAACTAGAACTGAACTAGAATTGAACTAGAACTGAACTAGAACTGAAATGACTTAATTAAATTAAAATTTAACTAATCAAATAGATATTAACCAGTTTAAAATACTAATGATGAAAAAATTATAAAAAAAAAACATTAAAATTAGAATATTTTCCGTATCATAAAATGCATAATAATTAGTTTTTAAAACATTAAAAGTCAACACTTCCTCAAAATAAAAACAAATGAAAGCCCAAAAATTTATTTTACACCCTTCCAATTAAAATGATTTATAGTTTATGACATAAATCAATATGCTTGACATCATCTAATAATCATGTTAATAATAATAATAAAAAAATTAAATTTATATTTGAATACAAACATTTAATGATGCTTATCATTTACTTGTGGCGTTTAAAAGGATTGTTGTATTCATTTTTATTTACAAAATATTTGTCTAAATCTAATAATAATACTATTATTTCATTTAAACGAAGCGCATCTTTAATTTTTATTTATTTTAATTTTATTTTGTTATTTTTTTAAGGTGACACATTATTAGCAACTAACAAAAGAGCTTATCAGATTTTAAAAATAAATAAATTTTTTAACAACAAAACAATTCCTAATAAAATGTACAATGCAATTGAAAAAATCCGAAACACATATTAAGTCATTCAACTTAAAACTGTTACTAAAGTTTAAAAATAAACAAAATTTTATAGAATTTTAAAACAGATATTAGAAGTTACATTTTATTATTGAACATTTTCGGAAATTTTTAGAGTTCATTATAAAAAAATTGCCATTTATCTTATAATATTTTGCATTGTTTACATTTGTTTCATCCGTTAATGTGGCATCCTTCTACTATTTAACGTGACCTTTTTGTTTTGTTTACTTTCTCTCTTGCCTTATTGTTAATGTGGCATCCTCATAAATACTATTTGTTTTGACTTTCCTTTGTTTACATTTTCCTTAATCTGTGCACTCCTTTACTCGTGTGAGACTTTTTAAAAACAGATTTATGACCACAAGCCTAATTAATACATATGTGTTTGCAAAGTTTAATATTTTGTACTGTTATTTTTAATTAATTAACAATTATGTAGTAAAATTATTTTATTTAATTAATTTTTATTTCAAAATGTAAAAATTCATTGTTTATATTTTTATAAATTAATAATTAAATTATATTAAAGCGTGAGATTTAATATCTCTTATACACCTGTTTGTTTTGCTTTAATTTGTTTAAAAATTAATTAATTCTTTTATATATTTTGTGTGCGAAATTTATGCAGTTTTATGGCTTTAATCTAAATATTTGTTAGTTTTCTGTTTTGCTTTTTCAAATTATTATAAACATGACGGAATATTTAGGAAAAACAAAATGCAATGTTTACGTAAAAACTAATCAAAGGAAAAGGGGTCTTAAGGAAATTAAACAATAGAGAAATAATAATGGATTAGGCCTTTTACGAGACTTTACTTCAAAAGTCGTTTTCGATAGGAGTCTTATTGATAAATTTTGCTTGAAATATAATTCTTTTTTTAATTCCCAATTAAACTAAAAGCTTAACATTAATAAAAATTAACCGTTAAATCTAAATTTTTTTTCTCAAACTGTTTACAAGTTTTAAAACTTTAAATTTGGCCAATTTCAAAAACAGTACTTGGCCTATAAAATAAACATAAAAACTTGGCATAATCTATTTTAATGCCAAAAACACTTCAAAACAAGTTTCCTAAAGATAAAAACAAAATAAATTTAAAAATATAAAGAAATGCCAGACTTTTTGCAAAACAGCCTATTTGATATTTTGTGTGCTAGAAAAATAGCAAAATTTACCAATTCAGAGAAAGTGAGCGGATTCATTCCATTTTGTATATATGGTTTATATTCAGTTTGACAGCATTGGAATAAACGCCATCAGCTGTTACTTAACAGCTGATGTAACCTTATAAGGACTTTACTTTGTATAAATTTGTCTTAATACAGTGATGCCGTACGAGAAACTAAACGTTAATTGTTAAGCTTCTTTTCCCAAATAACAAGAGATTTCACAAATTTGCTTTCATATGGCAACCTAGCATGTGTAGTACCCTCAAACGTCAGACGTCACTAAATGTATGTTAAAACGCCATGAGAACTTAAACTGGAAAATTGTTTAAAATGTAAAGAAAAAAACAACAACAAAAAAATACAAACTATAAAAACCTGACTTTATTTAACACAATTAAAAGTGAATTTGTTTCAAAACAATAAACTTTTTCTTTTTTTTAATTCATACATTCATTAATTAACCTACATTTAATTCCCGCATTAAATTAAAAAAACAGCAAAAACATTAAAGAAGAACAACAAATTTATTTAAATAATTGAAACAGAGACTTTAAGCTGTAAAAGAAATTAAAGAAAAAAAATTTTAAAGAAAATTGTTATGGAAATAAATTTTCTTTAAGCGAAACACAAGAAGGAAACAAAGCAGAGAATAATAAAATCATAGTCACGCAAGGTTAACTGTCACAGACAGACAAACTAACAAATGAACGACTTTCGTCACGATCATCATATTATATTATTTATACTTTGACTCAAATACTAATCACCTACAAACTCTCACACTCACGTGGATACACAGAAAAAAAAAACACATAAACACCAAAATAATCCCCCCTACAAACACAGAACCATAAAATTTTACATGAAACCAAGGCAACAATGATGAATGACAACTAAAACTCTGGTGGATTTGTTATGTGGATCCTTTTCAAAAAAGGGGGAAGGGGGTTTAGCTTAAAGCAGGGAGAGATTTAACTCTTAATTTCCACTATAGTTAATGAGCAGAAAGATAAAAATGAAAAAGAAAGTAATCCACACACAGCAACTAAGATTAGAGACAATTTTCCTACAAAAAAAAAAAAACAAAACAATAGAGAAAACCCTTTGAAAATCTGACTAAAGTGTAAACATGAAATTTATGTATGGGAGAGTAAAAAATGTGATTAGATCTCGTTTTTTGTTGTTGTTGTCTTACTATATGCAAATTAAAATATAGAAAAACTTAATTGCAAGAAAACAATGTTGAAACATTTGCGTGTTTTATTTTAATAAAAAAAAACTGAAAAACACTTTCATAAACCCAGTTTTATTATTTCGAAATATATTTTTAAAAACTTAAACAAATGACAACAAATTATGATTTTTATTTAAATAAAACGCAACTAACTTTTTTCTCCTACATATAAAAAAAACTACAATAAACAGTGGAGATCAAAACTTTAAAAACTTTGATCGTTACAAATATCACCAATTTTAGCAAACTAAGTGTAACATTCTAGGCTGCCAGATGGTTAAAGTGCTACGATCACTACAATTGTCATAAATTTGTTTGCCAATATTTTGCTCCCTACTGTTAAGGTTTTCCATATTTTGCATGTTTTGAACATTTCATAATTATGCACAAAACAAATTGTTGCTTTTGTCTAATGAAATTTTCAAGTAGGCGGAATATTTTCAATTACAACCACACTTTATGATATATATTTTTCCCTAACCTAAACATTTGTTGGGGAGTTTGTATAAATTATTTTAATTTTAACAATAAAAAAAAACCCTGAATATCAACAGTATGTCATATGTAGGTTCCAAAACAAAAACAAAACATATTTCTTAACCAGCCAAAACCAACTACAATTATTTATAAGTTTCAATTCATGACGTGTTGACAACAATAACGCAGCAGCATTACGATTTTCTTTAAGATTTTATTTATTTATATCTGAATTATTGTCTTTCAAGACAAACAAAGAAAATCTGAATAAAACTAAGACGCCCTAAAGCAAGAAATGAAGAAAAAAAATGCCAGACGACACGCAATGTCAAAATAATATGAAATCAAAAATTTTGCACCTATTTTTTACACAGAGAAAAAAGCTGCACCTGTTACGCTATAGACCACACTCGATTTCAAAATATAGTCCAGATTCATGTCAGTACTGTTAACCAAACTATAGACTATAGGCCGGACTACACTACAGCAATATTTAGTCGCTCAGATTATAGACAAAAGAATGTAGACTAAAGCCCATACAATAATATTATAGACTGTAGTTCAGATTACAGGCCAAAGAATAACTTCAGGTTATAGCCCAGACTACAATTCACACTATAGTCCTATAGACTAGACTATAATCCTGACTATACACTAGACTACAGTCCAGTCTATATAATAGACTAAAGTCCAGACTATAAACTAAATTATAGTCCAGATTATAGATTTAACTATAGTCCAGATTATAGACTTAACTATAGTTCAGATTATAGACTAAACTATAGTCTAGACTATAAACTAAACTATAGACTATAGCCCAAACTAGACTACAATTCACACTATAGTTCAGACTATAGACTAGACTACAGTTCACACCATAGATTTGAATACAGTTCACACTACAGACTGGACTATAGTCCAAATTATAGTCTAGACTATAGTCCATACTATATACTAGACTATAGTCCAGACTATAGTCTAGACTATTAACTAAACTATAGTCTGGACTATAAAAGACTAGACTATAGTCCAGACTATAGACCATAGTCCAGACTATAGTCTAGACTATTAACTAAACTATAGTCTAGACTATAAACTAGACTATAGTCCAGAATGTAAACTAGAGTCTAGTCCATGCTATACTCTAAAGTCTATAGATTAGACTATTGTCCAGAAGAGATAAAAATCAGCAAAAATCCTAACGAACATGCCCTATATCTGGATCACGGCTATATACTATAGTCTATAGTTTTGATAAGACTATAATCTTGACAATATTCTCTAGAAAAAACTAGAAAAAACTATAGTAAAAACTACAGCCCATACAATAGACTAGTCAATATATAGTCCAGACTCTAATATATGGTAAACTGTATGTTTCTTAGAATCAGAGCTACTTTTTTAAAAGCATAGTCATTACTTCAATTTTATATATTTTCATAAATTTTCAACATTAAATTATAAAATATCTGTAACCTTGGGTTTTAATTTAAATGCATTTTATTTGATTTAATTATGATTTCATTTAATTTTGGTCCGTTTCTTTTAATTTAAAACTAAATTTTATTAATAACAATTCATACCCTTATGTAGTCACCATTTTTTTGATATTTAATGATAAAAAACACGTAAATATTCAATCAAAACTACTCATAATAAACATAAATACTAAATACCATATTTCTAAATTTAGTTCAATTTTTTTTCTATTTCATATTGCACAATCGTATTAATAATTTTAAAGTATATTTCCTTATAAAGCAAAATAAAAAAATAAAGAAATCAAAAAGTTTATGTTGAAAACAAATAATAGATGAAACTAAATCATGTTTTTTTTTTTTAATGTGAACACACTAGAGTTTATTATTTGCAGAAATATGTTTTTCACACAAAACTATACGTTTTGGAAGCTTAATGTGTTGAAGCGAAAATACGAAAAAAATTAAGAAAAAACTCAAAATGACCCTAAAAATAGAATAAATAATAAAAATAGAAACAACATATGGTCGTTTTGCAACAAATAAAACAACAACAGCAGCAACAAAAATAAAATACATAATTATAAACATTAGACGGATTCGCAGAAAAAATATAATATCTTTTGATGTTTCACAAAATGATTTGGTTAAAATCATATGAATAAACAGGGTACATTTCGCGAGATTTAACTCAATTACATTTTTTTGTGGGTCAGTCTAATGTTCACATAAACTTGTATTGAACAACTTCGAAAACCCAAAAACAAAAAAAAAATATTTAATAAATGTCTGACTACAAGTACGAATGCAGTTGAAATGTATTTAATATTAATGGATGTTTGTAAGATGGTTTATTCACTTCATTTATATCGTCATCGAAATGCGGAGAGGACCTGCCACATTTTAAGGCGTCAAAGCAGCTAAAGGCAATTATTGCAAATATGAATTTCTGCTTTCTAAATTTTAATATTTTTCTTTAAAATAATCTGGCTACTTTGCTACTTGACTATAGATCACTCTATAGTTTTGACTAGAGATCACTCTATAGTCTTGACTATAGATCACTCTATAATCTTGACTATAGATCACTCTATAATCTTGACTATAGATCACTCCATAGTCTTGAGTATAGATCACTATATAGTCTTGACTATAAATAACTTTATAGTCTTGACTATAGATCACTATATAGTCTTGACTATAGTCCAGACTATAGACTATAGTCCAGACTATAGACTATAGTCCAGACTATAGACAATAGTCCAGACTATAGACTATAGTCCAGACTATAGACTATAGTCCAGACTATAGACTATTGTCCAGACTATAGACTATAGTCCAGACTATAGACTATTGTCCAGACTATAGACTATAGTCCAGACTATAGTCTTGACTATAAATAACTTTATAGTCTTGACTTTATTGTCCAGACTATAGACTATAGTCCAGACTATAGTCTATATAGACTATAGTCCAGACTATAGAGTATAGTCATGATTATAGACTGTAGTTCAGACTATAGACTATAGTCCAGACTATAGACCTTAGATCACTTTATAGTCTTGACTATAGATCACTCTATAGTCTTGAGTATTACTCAATAGGCTTGACTATAGATCAACCTGTAGTCGTGACATTTAGGATGGTTTGAGTGAATGAATACACTTCTTTAAAGAACTGTTTGAAACCACAAATAAATTAATTTTTCGCAGACTTTTAAGCTTTATATTAAAACTGTAATTAACATTTAACGTTTTTCGCCTTTTTTCATTTCAATAGCCTGATAAATTGTAAATTAAATTAAAAAAACAAATTGTTATTTGAAAAAAAGGAAAGAATTTAAAACAAAACTAAACAATGTTATTTTTAAAACAACAACAAAAATTTAAGGAAACCACACCCTCTCTTTTGTATTCGTTTAAACCTTTTTTTTTGCAAATTCAAATTGTTATTGATGCAATTAATTTTATTTTTAAAAATTAAATGAATTTAATTTATTTATTTATTAACAGCAAACGAACATGTTGTCATACTCTCGTTTTGAAAAACTACAAGTGGGAAAAAAGATCATTTGAAAATATTTCGATAAAAATCTTTTTGTGACTCTTCTCAACCCCTTTGCAATTTGCAACAAATAAAAACCTTTCAACTATTCCTTATAGGGGTATGAGTATGAGTATTGTAAAGAAACAACAACTGCAGGGCTTAATTTTTTTCTGTTTAGAATTTCTAATTGTTTAATTAATTTCTTTGTAAAAAAATTACTACACATTTATTGCGCCAATAAAAATCAGCTTGTATTTATTTATTATCACTTCAAATAATTATCATAAAAACAAATCACACACTCACTCACATGTTTACAATCCTATGCCTGCTTTTATACCCTCATATGTATGTAAACACATTTATACTCTCGAGTGTAGACAATGTAAAATAAGTAAAATCAAACAAATTATTATTATAATAGTGTTTATCTACTTTTTTAGTTGACTTTTCTAGTTTGTTGTTGTTTTTTATTGTCATCAGTAGTTGAGGTCAGTGATGCCAAGTGTAGGGATTTTTCCCTTTTTGTAGGGATTTTTTTCAAAAATTTCACGTGTAGGGAAAAAGGGAAAGATTTCTTACTATTGTCAAATTGTAGGGATTTTTCAATTTCATAGTTTTTAGCAACTAAAAATATACTCTTTCATGTATTAAACTTTTAAATTAAAAATGAAATCAGTTTTAAGTGTATCGTTAGTAAAAATTCCGCTTGTAATTTCTACAATATATGTACCTACATATCGCTACAAGACTGGCATAATCCAAAATTCGGCTTTCTTGAACTAAGGTCTTCAAAACATGCGACATACTAAAATCTTTCATATAGATTTATGAAATTTCAAATATGTCTATTATTTTTGATGTGAAATCGATTTTTTGTAAACGTAAAAACTAAAACCCACGTTTTTGTGAATATTAGACAACTAAAAATTTAATTTATATTAACATATTAACCTCAACTATCTGAATCTGGATTTTTAAAACCCCTTGATTTGTTTAAAAGTTATTAAAAAAATAGTTAAATGTCATTAAATATTCATATCCATTTTTCTTGAAACGACTTTTTGGATTATGCCAATCCTGTAGGGCGATATATTCTGACTCCTTATAGATAGAGTAGTCGGGGGCTTAATGCAGTAACTCAGGATTGAAAAAATGAATTTAATGTTCTGAAAATTTATAAAAGTAAACCGCAAAAAGTAAACGCAAAAGTAAACCTTATTTAAAATAATTATTTTATGAAAATTTTTTTGTTGGAGGCACATAAAATAAATTTTTATCACGATTCGATATACTGCCATAAATCTTTCAATTGTTTTTTTTTTAATCTTAACTGAAGAGTCAGGGTTAGAAGATTTGTATGATGTAAAATTGAAAGAAAAAAAAATTAAAATTTAAATTCTAGAAATTTCATTCCTAAAAATTAAAAAAAAATACATACATATATGTATATTATAAAACGGAGCTAATATTTTAGTTTTTGATGTTATTTTTGTATTTTTTTAAGATAAACTTTGAAAAAAATGGAAAAAAGTAGTGTAGGGAAAAATGTAGGGAAAATAAAAAGTGGGTGTAGGGAAAAAGGGATTTTTTCTCATAAGCGTAGGGATTTCTGAAAAAAATCTCCTGGCATCACTGGTTGAGGTAGAAATTTTGTAATAAAAAACTTCAAGTAAATGAAAATTATTAACACGATTAGATTATAAATATTGTTTGAATTATTTTGTTTTTGTTTCTATACAGAGTGATAAATTAAGAAATTTAAAAATTTTATTTTATACTCAACCAATCAGAAAGGTTTTTTTGGTTTGATAAGATTATTGTTAAAATGGTGGCTAAATATCAATCATTCTTACCTGCAAAGAGAAAAAGAGAAAGAAAATCAATTAAAAATTATGAAAAACAAAATTAAATAAATTTTAAAAATAAAAACTGATATTTTTAGAATGTAGTTATATTTACATTCTATTTCAGTACTAGTTCAGTTACCGATCATGTCTAGATCTGTTATAGTTCATTTCTATTTCAATTTTAATATATTTAGTTCTAGATAAAGAATATTTAAGTCCTAGATCAAGACCAAATCAGTTCAAGTTCAGTTTTAAAACGGTTCTATATTAGTTTTAAATCAAGTCTAGATCAGTCCTACGTCAAGTCTAAACCAGTTCTAGATCAGTTGTAGATAAGTTCCAGATCACTTCTAGATCAATTCCATACCAGTTCTATATCAAGTTTAGATCAGTTATATATAAGTTCCAGATCAGTTCCATATTAGCTCTAGATCAAGACAAGATCAGTTCTAGATAATTTCCTGATCACTTCTGTATTAATTCCAAATCAGCTCTAGTTCAAGTCTGGATCAGTTCATTTCTATTTAAATTTTAGTTGAAATCTTGATCAGTTTTGTATGGTTTCTAGATCAAGTCTAGAAAGGTTCTAAATCAATTCGAGATCAGTTCTACTTTAGTTCAAGATCAATTTTAGTTTAGCTCTATATCAGTTTTAAATTAGTTCTAAATCAGATCTAAATCAGTTCTAATTCTACACTTGATCTTGAACTCAATTCTAGATGAAGTTCAAGTATAGACCAGTTGAAGTTCAGTTCTAGATTAATTCTATATAATTTCTATTTCAAATGCATACATGACATGATATGAATATAAGATTGATTTAAGGATGTCAAAGATTTAAGTTTTTTTTCCTTAATTCCGTTACTGATTAAACAGTTTTGATCCATTTGGGCGTTGTCAGCATTTTCTCGCCTAACATTTTAATACCATTTTTCTAACCATATTTAAATAATTAAATATCTATTAAAGTAAACTAAATTTTGCCGACTTAAAGGAATGAAGTTTTATGACATTTTTTTCTATCTCTCTCTCTCTTTAGCAAATATTTAGTGTTTTCAATACACGTAATGAAATGACATTAAAAGACAGCAACAACACCAAATAATTACCACAAATTTGTACCACTTTATTTATAGTTTTTTTGTTGTTGTTTTTCAGTTTGCGTTTGTCAGATTCTATAAATGGTATAAACGACTTTCACTCTTTGACTGTCTAAATAAATTGACTTGAGACCAGTGACAACAATTTGCAATTAAATCCCACGAAACCATGGTGAATCAATGAATCTTTATTAATTGATGACTGGGCAGGCAGGCTGGCAGATAGACCAAGTGTTTTTTGAGGAGTCTTTTTTTTTTTTTTGAAAGACCAAGAGTTAGAAAAAAAGCAAAATTGAATGTTTTAGAAATATTGACTAATAATTTTGAAATTTCCAATTCTTTTTTAATAGAAAATGTGCAATTGAAAATGTTCATATTCCTAGATTACTTTCTCCAAAAAGTTGAAGGGAATCTCTCTTGTATAGTTCTTGTTATTCACCCACTGGCCATGTTTCCTTATAATCTGTAGTAAACAATTTTTTTATTTTTGTTTGCTGTTGTCGGCCATTAAATTTCATTGTAGATGATGGCAGCAGCAACAACATTAAGGAATAATAAATGGCGTCTTTAGGTCCGCCATAATATACCATAAACAAAAGTCAGATTATTTTATTTATTTACTTTTTAACACAGAAAACAATGTCTATTTTAAAAATAAATTGTTATTCGTTTCGAACAAAAAATGCGTTTTTTATGAAATTTTGTTAAAAAAAAAATACGAAACATTAATATAAAAATCGTGCTAAAATAAAATGTTAAATGTATTTTTAAATAAAACGTGTTTAAAGAAATGAAATTATTTAAAAAAGCAACTAAACTGTACTAATATATAAATTAATCCATGGACTATTTAGTCCACGAAACAGTCTATTAACTAAGCAGTAAACTAGTCTATTGTCTAATCTATGAATTAGTCTATGAACTAGTGTTTTGATTAGTCCAGTCTATTGACTAATGTATGAACCAGTGTATGAACTGGTCTATTGTCTAGTCTATTGTCTATCATATGGTTTAGTATATTGTCTAGTCTATTGATTAGGGTATGAACTTGACTACCGCTTAGGCTATGGACTAGTCTTTAACTAGTCTATGGACCACTTTTTTGTCTAGTCTATGGACAAGTACACCGACCATGAAACAGTTTATTAACTATTAAACAGTCTACTAGTTAATCTATTGACTATTCTATGAACATGTCTATGGACTAGTCTACAGAGAGGGAAAATGAAATATACACGCCTGGTACCAAATTGACACCAAACTGTTTATAATTTTTCAATACCATCCATTGTCAAAGTATATACATACGTACGACAACACTATGTAATGTTGACAACATTGGAACAATTCGTTGTCAAAATCTAAATTTTATACACATCCGTTGTCTACTATTCAATATTGACAAACAATTCGTTGCCAATAGGGAGCTTACCACGTTTGTTAACATTTAGACAACGGATGTGTATAAAATTTATATTGCAACAACGAATTGTTGCAATGTTGACAACGTTGCGTTGTCAACATTACATAGTGTTGTCATACGTATGTATATACTTTGACAACGGATGTTATTGAAAAATAACAGACTCTTTGTTGTCAATTTGGTACCAGGCGTGTATATTTGCTTTTCCCTCTGTGTATGATCTAGTCTATGGGCTAGTATATGTACAATTTTATGGTCTAATCTATGAAGTAATCTACGAACTAGTCCATGGACTAGCTCAGATTAATCATAGGCAGTAGTCAAGTTCAAAGCCAATCTATTGACTAGCCAATGAACTAGTCTATGGACTAATCTGTGGACTAGTTCATAGCCTAGTCAATAGATTGGTACATAGAGTAGATTAATCCATAGACTAGTCAAAGACTTGTCCATAGCCTAGGCAATAGTCAAGTTCACAGTCAATCTATTGACTAGACTATGAACAAGACTTTAGACAAGTATATGATCTAGTCTATGGATTAGTCTATCGATTAGTCTATGATCTAGTCTATGGATTAGTCTAGAAAAAGAACAAAACTGTCGTGAGGGAACTGCGGTGCTTTTAGATAACAAAAAGTACTTAACGTTTACAATAGTACTGACCTTTCCAATCCTGTGATGTATTAAAACTCCTGAATAATTATTAAATAATGCATAACAAACCTCAAATTTTACTTTCAATTTAAAATTTAAAAAAAGACAAGTTTCTTTACTACAAAGAAGAAAAAAACTACCACAGATTTAAGAAATGTGTTGGCTACAAAAATTAAATAAGAGTTAAGGTCGTTGTGGAAAAGAAAATGGTTTGGGTTTGTAAGTCCAGTGGGATTTTCTCAATGTTTAAATAATTTCGTTATCATTAAAAAGACATTTTTATTAAAAGAAAAAAAAACATGATTACAACTATAGATGGCATTGAAAACTATTTATTTAACTTTAAAAAACCCACTGCAAAAAAAAAAAAAACAAAAAACTCAAAATGGTTTCAATTTTCAAGTACAGAATAAAATTGTGGCAAAAATAAACCACAAAAATAGCAATTGACCAGTGATGTATGGTAATACAATGAATGATTTTTACTGAAATAAATAAATTTTAAGTAGGCGCCAATAAAATAGTTTTTTTTTATATTTTTTAAATTTAAAAATACTTTTGGTTTAAGGCAAAAAAAAAAAAAAAAAAACAAACATCATGTTGATTAGTGACAATAAAACTAAAACTGGGAGTTTTTTTATTAAAATAACTCTGGAAGTTAAAACCGGCAGACTGACTTGACTGTCTTAAATAATTCTAAAAAAAAAATGTTGCGTGGTTTCGACAAAAAAAAATTATTGAAATTTCTAGTAATAAATATTTATAGAGAGTACTTTTTTGCTTTTAAATTTTTAAAAACAAATTTATAGGTAGGTGTTACACAAACCAACCAATTGACTTGATTTATTTTATAACAAAACTTTTTTTTATATATTTTTGTGAAGTTAAAAAGTACTTTAAAGTTATAACAACAATATATTAAAATAAAAAAATTTATAAAAAAAATATTTTTAACGTGGGTTTTAATACTTAATCTCAAAACAATATTGAAAAGAAACTTAACAAAATTATACAATTTTGGTTTAAAGGGTTATTGTTTTCTTATGAGTTAAAAAAAAAATATTTTGAGTTTTAAATAATTAACAAACCTTAGGTGTTTAAATAAAAAAGTAAAAAGTAAAGAATATTAAATAAATATTCGTTTACACTTAAAAAAATTTTTACAAAAATACTTCCGAGTATACTTCAGAGTTACTTTAGTTTCCTTTTAATGTCTTTTTCTGTTTTTTTTTATTATTTTTTGTTAATTTTCAATTGTGTAATAAAATACCTTCATAATTTGTCATAAACCATTACGGACACGTTCATGTTCATGCAAGTAATTTTTTATTAAACAAATTTTGTTCTTCCCCCCTCTAAAACAACAACATCAAATAAACTTATGAAAATTATTATTCAAATTAGTTTTGTATGGTTTTTACTATAAACAATTTAGTTACTTGCTTGTAGAAATGTTGTCACGTAATATATTCGGCTAAACCAAATAAAAAAAAACTTTGTTAAATCAAAAAATTTCTAAAGAAATTTTTAAAAAAAAGTTTGGATATTACAAAAAAGCCGTTAAGTTATATCCGTTTAAATATGAAAGTGGTAATATTTATCTTCCGTTTTATTAAAAATTAAAATTTTCCTCTAGATTCTTAAACTGCTTTTCAACAAAACAACTAACAAGAAATCATATTAAAATTATAAACAATTCCTGCAGCCATTATGTTTTGAAAATCAACAGAGTAGCAACCAAAATGCATTTATTTTTCCTGGCAAAACTCTGTCTTTCAGCATTAATACTTTTTCCAAAAGAAACTATAAACTCTGTATGTTTATTTGACCCAATTTTTAGGAAAAATGCTTTAAACCCTAAAATAAATTTCAAATTGAAATGCAAACAAAAAATAAAAAACAAGACAAAAATTAAAATAAACATTTCTGATTTAAAATCTAGCTATAATCAAGGAATGTACATACGTTTTTTTGTTTATAAATGCATAAACAATTTTATAAACAAAAATTTTTAAATTTCCAAAAAAAAAAAATAAAAAAATTTAAAGCAGTCCGTCCGTACTTCCAACGTCAATATGGCAACAATCAATGATTTTTAAACTAAATAAACAAAATTTGAATTTAAAAAAAAAACTGAATCCTGTTCTTTCATTTGAAACAAATAAACATTTCCTTTTCAATATTCACCTCCCCCAGCAACAACAACTAACAAACATCATTAACACCATTAACAATACAATTGTATTATGATTGTTAACGAAAACGTTAGGGAGGAAGCGGGAAAGGGTGTGAGAGTAACGGAAGTTAAAGACAAGATTTCGGTAGTTTAACTGTAAACATTGTTATTTTAGACTTGTCATATTGTTGTTGTTATGTTATTAACAAACTCAACAATATTGTTATAATGTTTACAAAATGTTTAAAATTTTGTTGTTATTATTTTGGGGTATTGTGTTTTTTTTTAACGAAAACAGCAATTATTATTCTTATCTTTAAATAACTATGGAAATCATAAGGAAAGAAAGAAGTAAAGATAAAAAGAGCAACAATAACAACAAGTATTCTAGTCAGGGTTGGAAAATTGTGTCATAGAAATAATAAGTTTTAAACTGCAACAAAAATTTAAATTTCTTTATAAATTCAAATGAGGAAAACAAATATGGAAAAACGTTTAATTCTCTTTCGTTAAGAAAATTAAATTTCGTTAAGTTTTAAATTTTATTACAAAAATAAAGTTTCGTTAAGTTTTACAAATGTATTAAAATTTTATATTATGTATAAATTTAAGTCTAAGCTTAAAGGACTTAAATTAATATGGAAAGACATTGATAAAAACTCTTTTCGTTAAGAAAAAAAAAATTCGTTAAGTTTTAAAAATGCATCAAAATTTAAATTTTTTATAAATTTTCGTTTAAACTTAACTACATAAAACAAATATAATAAACATTTTATTTAAACCTTTTTCGTTAAGAAAATAAACTTTCGTTAAGTTTTAAAATTAAAACAAAATTAAAACTTTTACTTGATATAAGTTTAGAAATAACTATTTTAAGCAAATATAGCAAGAAATCTGTTAAAATATTTTTCGTTAAGAAAATAAAGTTTCGTTAAGTTTTAAAAATTGGTTAAAATTTAAATTTTTATCAAATTTATATTTATACTTAAATATGTTAAGCAAATATAGTAAACTTTTTTCTAAAATAGTTTTCGTTAAGAAAATCAAGTTTCGTTAAGTTTTAAGATTAAATCAAAATTGAAATTTTTACTTGATATAAGTTGAGACTTTTATATTTAAAGCAAATGTAGCTAAAAAAATCTGTTAAAATACTTTTCATTAAGAAAAAAAACTTTCGTTAAATTTTAAAAATTGCACGAAATTAAAATTTTTATTAAATTTATATTTTTACTGAACTATGTTAAGCAAATATAGAAAAAGTTTTACTAAAATGGTTTTCGCTAAGAAAATAAAGTTTCGTTAAGTTTTATAACTGGATCAAAATTGAAATTTTTACTTGATTTAAGTTTAGAAATCAATATTTTAAGCAGTTATTGCAAAAATTCTGTTAAAATACTTTTCGTTAAGAAAATAAAGTTTCGTTAAGTCTTAAAAAGTGGACGAAATTAACATTTCTTTCAAATTTATGTTTATACTGAACTATGTTAAGTAAATATAGGTAGTAAAAGTTTCACTAAAATGGTTTTGGATAAAAAAATAAAGTTTCGTTAAGTTTTTAAATTGGATCAAAATTAAAATGTTTATTTAATTTAAGTTGAGATTTTTATATTTTAAGCAAATATAGCAAACAAATTTGTTAAAATACTTTTCATTAAGAAAATAAAGTTTCTTTAAATTTAAAAAATTCACCAAAATTCGAAATTTTCCTAAATGTAAGTTTAAATTTATTTATTATTAAAAAATTTAACAAACATTTTATAGAAGCACTTTTCCTAAAGAAAATCAAGTTTCGTTAGGTTTTAAAAATTTAACAAAATTCAAAAGTTTACTAAATTTAAGTTAATACTTGAAAATATTATTCATTAAGAATACAAAATTTGGTTAAATTGTAAAAATCGTCAAAAATTACACATACATACAAATGTATTTCTAAATTCTAATGAAATTGTTCTTCACTCTTTAGAGAAAGGAGCATTCGTTAAATTTTTATCTCAAAATTTCATAAAATTTTTAGTAATTAATTCCATTTTCTTTAATTTATTTCAAAAATTAGTTAAGCCATAAATTTTATTTGTTTAGCTAATTTGATAATAATTTGCATAATTATAAATTAAATAACATTCGTTAAATTTTGGGTCTTTTTTTTTTTTGGAAGTAGAAATCTCTTTTAAGGTTCTTTGCTAATGTAAATTTAAATCGGGTCAACCTTAACTACATAAGATGTTTGCATAACTGTTTATATTATCATAATAAAATAAACAATTTGGAAATTTATACTTCCTTTATAGATTTAAATTTGTTTTTTTATTTAAATTTTTTTGTATATAAAAGTCAAGAGGATAACGAACCTTTTCTTGTTATTTTCTTTTTTAATGTTGTTTTATGTTTAACAAAGTCCCTTTTTTGTTTTGTATACATTTCTCAAGTGTTCTTTTGTTTTCCTGGTTATCAAAAAAAATGGAGCAAATTGTCAATTGACTTTAAGTCAACATAAATAAATGTTTAAGGAAATATAAAATCTATATAATAATTAAGAAGATCAGGACACTTGAAAATTATTTTTAGATTGTTTAAACTGTTAACAAAAGAATACATAAATAAGTACTTAGTTGTAGTTTTAAGGGATTTTTTTAACAAAACTGTTTATAAAAAGTTAAAAATAGTACTGATCGCCACTCGAGAATAATCGGCAATAAGTAATTTCATTCATAAAGAAATGTACTCTAGTAAGTTAATGAGGCGAATACAAAACTGAGGGCTGAATTGAAAACGTGAGCGTTTCTTTCGCTCTGACCATAAGGTCATTTGGAATAAAGAAGCTGTGGTTGAAACCATATGCGGTACAAACGAAATTACGACGAAGAGCCTTCCAAATTTTCCATGTAAAGGACCGCACAACAGGAATGAATCATAGGGTCTAGATATATTCCCTCCTAACCTATTCAGATATTACTTTAAAAAGCCACACTGACCTACATTTTAAAAAAATGCTTATTAAAAAAGACATCTATTCACCCTAACCTCAAATGAATACATTTTCTAAACTATCATACCTTATCAAATAAAGGGGCCTATTCTCTCTCCCAAATAAAATTACAAACATGTGTTCTCCTATATAACCAAACCTTTTCAGCTTATAAAAATAATCTTAATATTACAACAACAATATACTGTATAAAAGGTGTATGTGTGCGCGTTGTTGTTGTTGTTTTTTTTAAGTAGTACTCCCCACATGAATCAAGCAGTAAAAACAAATCTTGAAAAAAAAGAAAGAAACGTTCCCATCTGTATTTATGTTTGTTAATTTGAGTGGCTTTCATTTGAAAATCTTATAAAAGAATTCAAGTTGTTGAATTATTTTATAATAAATACTTAAATTTTTAAAACAACAAGTCAAATGGTCAACGAATTTTAGGGAATATTTATCTAAACATAAACGGGTGGTCGGTCGTTAAAAAGCTTCCCCTCCTACATTACGTCTGCCTGCCTTTCTGTCTGTCACGCTAAACAACAAACTACATCATATACTCATATATACATTTTATTCTTGAGATATAAGTTTTTTTTGTTTATAATACCTACTTTTGTTATTGTTGTTATTGCTTTTATATACATTTATGTATGAAAAAAAAGCGCAAAACCAAAAAAAAAGCACACACTCTGTAAAACGGGACTTAATTAAATGTATGTTTGTAGTTTTGTTTTGTGTGTCATAAATACATATATTTCAATACAACAACAATAACTATATAACTAAAAGCAACAGTAGCTGTGAAGTAAAATAAAAAAGGCAATAACACAGCAACAACAATAACAACGTTAGTAATATTAAACAACCCACTACTACTCAATTGATTTTGCAAAAATCCCCCCAAAAACAAATTCACACAAATTTATTTTTTACTCTCTCAAATTGATAGTGTATATGAGAGAGCAAAGCCCCCAAAAAAAGAGCGCCAACTAATAAATGAAATCAATAATAAATTGTTGTTGTTTTGTATAGCAACAGTGCAGTTTATAGAGGTATACAATTTTGAGTTAAAGTAGTAGAAAAAAAGTGTTAAAAAGGTGAGAATTTTTATTTAAAGTTTAATCGGTTAAAAGCCAAAATATAGAAAATTTGCTATATTTTATATGAAAATTGTTGCAATTTAATCAATGATTTTTTTATTTGTATTTTAGCTGTTTAAACGTGAATACAAGTTGGAGCTAAAAAGAAGAACGTGAGAAGTTTTTTATTTAACGTGTTAACGCTATCTTCGAAATCTTTGAACTTTTCCACAATGCCGGTACTTTCTTAGTCATTATTGTTAATTATTTGATTCTGAAGAAGTTCGATCTCGATGTAATATTATAAACCATATATGATTAACAAAGTTATAGATGGTTTTGTATGAAAAAGCGTGTAATAAACCTTATATAAGCCGTTAGTAACTTTTTTAATACAGGATTAAGAATCTAAATTTCTATTCTTAAGTTTATTTCAAGAATTTTACTAAATATTTCTTAAAGCTATGATACATGGCTGCCAGATCTTACAACGTTGAAAAATTTCAGAAAATGTGTAACACTCGTGTGAACTTAGTTTTAAATGGACTTCTGGAGACTAAATTTATGTCCAAGTGTTCTTATTGATCCAGATGAAGTACTTTTCAAAATATTCTGTGTTAATCAGCAATTTATGGTTTTATTCCGTAAAAAGTTTAAGATAACTTTTTTTGTTTTCCAGATTTATTTGCTTTTTTTCAAAAAATAAAATCGCACATTTTTTATTTTAGTTTTAACACGTACTTGTGATCTTAATAGTGTATACATCCATATATATAGTAGGGAGGTTATAATGAGATTGTGGGAAAGTTTGTAACGCTTTAAATGTTAACTCATGATCGACTAATTACTGGTCGCAAATTTTGAAAAAAAGCCTTGAAATAAAAAAAAAATAATAATTTAATGTATTCAAAGTTTTTTGGTCATATACATTGTCTATGGACTATTCTATTGGTATTTGTCCTAATCTATGGAACAGTACACCAGTTTACTATGTCTACCCTGCAAATATTATTAAAATATGTATATGATTTAATAGTTTAATATAATGCAGATATGGACCATGTTAATTTTGTTCATGACAACAAGACTGCATACATAGCATCATCTTGTGGATTATGTAATCCCATGTAATTCATGTGTGGATTACGTGGTCCTCACTTAGGACATGACAATAATATTTTCATATATTCGGATTAGACCTACTCATTTGCGGAGTACTCTTTACAGGGATGTGCGTAATAATATAAAATTGTGTAGGGTATTTCTTGTCTGTGAAATGATCTACTAAGTGATAAGTGATTATTAGATATTATGTTAATGGTCTTGTCAACTAGACTGGATTATCTATACAGAAGTCTATGGATTAGTCTATTGAATAGAGGCTAGTAAATTGACTAATCTATTTACTAGTATAGTCATATAGTATTGATATGCCCAGTAATATATGGGCTAGTCTATTCTGTTCCCTATGTACTATTCCATTGACTAATCTATTATCTGATCTCTTTACTAGTATATATGCTAATTTATAGATCTACTAATCTAAATATTAGTCTATAACTTGTCTAGACTAAGACATTAACTAGTATATGAACTCAAATAATGACTAGTATACTAGCTAGGAAAGGGACAAAAGGGATATAGTATTTAATGCGTCATAGGGAAGCTTTGGGATGTTGAAAAGTTTTAAAAAAAGTAACTTCTCCGAAATTCACTTATGGGTCGATTATGTATGGCAACCACACTTCAGTTGCGTTGCCAGCTTCACAATAAGAGAATGATGGCAATCCAGAAATGCTTCAAGTCAAGGAAAAACACATTGGACCAATATTATTAATGAATAAAACATTCATTATGAACAAAGTTTCCAAGCTATAGCTTGAAAACGTCCAGTATCCACATCATTTCGGCTACTTGCAACGCAACTGAAGTGGCAACCGAAATACATAATCGACCCATTAATATCGATGTAGAGTATTATGTTGTCGATATTACCCGATTTTTGTATATATATATGCTTTTCATAACAATTTCACACTTAATCTTAAATAATACAATTGTATACTTTACCGCAAAGCAAGAAGATTTTTTCAAACCGTAAATAGAAACTTACCTAAAAAGATAAGGAAAAAATTTAAAAAATTATTAATAATTAAAAAAGTAAAAATTACTCTAAAAAAGTTCTTAAATACAACTATGTACTAACTTTAATTAAAAAATCTTAAAAAAAATTTCTTTCAGTGTTTCTGCACATCTGTCTATATCTATACAAATTTTTCAAAAATTGTTTACTCTAAGTAATTTCAATTTTGTGCTTATTTTATGCATTAGTGTTTGTTTTTGTTTAAGTTTAATTAAAATTGAAACTTAAGTTTAAGACAAAAATAAAAAATACTCAAAAAGAATTCAATTGATGATGTAGGAAGATGAATGATTACGTTGAAGAAGAGGTCGGTTAGTTGATCGGTCTCTATACTAAGACAACCTATAAATAAACCAAAGATATACAAAAATACTTTTCAAACTATAACCAGTAGACAGACTCAGCCATATGTTTTGTTTATTTTTTAAAGAAATTTTTATTATGGCATCATCTTCAGTTGAGTTTTGTTTTTTTACTTTTATATGGAATCATGGAACAAAAAATGCCAGGGACAGACGGGTCAAAACTGACGGTGTTTGTAGTAGAGATTTATATATGGCATGCTTCAATTTATTAAGAGCTCCTGCTATTTTTATTTATTTAAAAAATAAAAAAAACTCGTTAGATTTCAACCAGCAGAGTTTTCCAAGTGGCACGCGTAATATATGCAACACCAACAAAAAGGCAATGGCGGCAATTAAAATCGGGTATGTATAGTGCAACTATTCTACTCAATTATTTATTACAAATTTTTATAATCATTAAAATTGATTAGCAAGCAGTAGACAATACTTGTGCATTTTCCAAAGGGTGTTGTAAATATGCAAAGGGTGGTTTATAATTCTTTACAAATTTTATAATTAAAAGCAACTGCGGTGGTTATTTTCTATAGTGGTTTTAGTGAAGAGTTCTGAGAAATGCGGGTATTTTTTTTCTACACTTCACCACTATTTATTTTAATTTCAATAAAAAACATAAATTATTATTTTATTTATTTTTATACCTTTGTATTAGTCATTGTTTTAGTTTTCTTTTAAAAAAATATCTATATGTATGTTTATTTTTAAAATTTGTCATGACAGAAGTAAACAAAATATATATTTTTTTGTGAAAATAATTTCAGATTTGTTTATAAGAACGAAAATTCTCTTAATGATTTATCTCTAACAAAAATATTTAAACTTATTTTTATTTTTAGTTAAACATTAAGGAAAGGTGCAAATTATGAAAGAAACAATATTTATGTATATTGTTAAAAAATATATGTATATAAAATGACCTAGTTTTTTTTTTAATTTATTATATTTTATATTTAAATTATTTAATTAATTTCATGTTTTAGGAATTGTTCATTGTCATTTTTATAGTTTTATCAATATGTTGAGTAAAGAAAAACATTTAAAAATATTATTTTGAAAATATACTGAAATAAAATAAAATTTCTTTAAGTGTTGAAAATTAAAAAAATTTTAGGTTTTCTTTTTATCAAGAGTGAGAGTAGAGAAAGAAAATTTACATAGAATGGAATAGCAGAAAAGTAGTATTTACTACAAGTTTAGTAAAAATACCAACAAAATGTATTCTAGTGCTAGAGCTTTGAGTATTAGAGTGCATGCTGCAGTAAACACAGATGTTTGCAATGTTTGAATTAGGTTCTGAAGAAACAAGTAAGAAACTATAAACGATTAAGCTCGACTAAGTAAAACCCTATAACAGGGGTTCATAAACTAGTCCATACGCTACTTAAACTAGTCCACACGCTAAATAACAGCCCAATGAGCAGGCGATAAAGTTGTCTATATATTATATGGATCTAGTGAATAGATCCATATACTTCTACATAAACTAGTATATAACCAATTCAAGGACTAATCAATAATGTTGTCCATCAACAGGCTTATTCTCTGACTAGACCATACACTAGTCCTTGTACAATTCCATACACTAGTCAATAAATTAGTCCATGGAACAGACAATAGACTAGTCAAGAGAACAATCAAGAGACTGGTTCATAGGCCAGTTCATAGACTAATCCATAGATTAGCCTATTGACCAGTGAATAGAGCAGTCCATAAAGTAGTCAATAGACTAGTCCAAAGACTTGTCAATAAAGTTTGCTACAGACTAGACCAGAAACTAATCAATAGACTAGTTATCAGGAAAATCCCTAAACCAGTCGATAGACTAGTCCTTATACTAGTCCATAGACAAGACAATGGACTAGTCTATAGAACAGTCAATAGACGGTTTCATAGACTACTACATAGAATAGCTTTTAGACCCTAGACTAGACCATAAACTAGTCAATAGACTTGTCTAAATACTACTCTTTAGATTAGTCTATAGACTAGTCCATGAGTAGTCCATAGACTAGTCATTAAACTAGTCCATAAACATAGTTAATAGACTTATCAAAGGAATGATCTATAGACTAGCCCTACTATAGGGTACCGAAAACTAAACAAAACATATAGTAATTTTATTGTGTAATCAAATATTAATATAAGATACAAATACATCTGCAACAAATTTTAAACTAGATAAAAAAGCAGCAGTAACAACAACAACAACACATAAACTAAACAACTATTTTAATAGTATCATATCATTTGGATTACGTTTGCAATTGATACACATTTTGCAGCAGCACTGCAACAACAATTACTATGGCAAAAAAATTTTAAGAATGGAATCATCAAAAGAGAAACAACTACAACAACAGCAGCAGCAATAATAATGCAAAAACAAACTGAAGCAAAATGTATATCAAATTATTATGGGAGCAACATCATGCAAATACTAATAAACATAGAGAGAACCCAGCAAACATTTGCAAGAAGATTTCAAAATAGTTATTTGAATTGGGTGCTGCAATTCTTTTCAAGGAATTTTACACCATGACTAAATGATGTTTTATTAAAAGGAAATTTTAGAGAATTTTTAAAATAAAATTGGAATTTGGAAGAAAATAGATTTAGTAATAATTTTTGAATACCTTTTTGGCCTAAAAAATATGGTCTTAGTCTGATTCAGGATTTGCATTCCCAATTGCTTGCTGGTCCATCTAAGCGCATTTTGTTTAACGCGGTCGTATAACAATAAATTGTTAACACAAACTTGACATGACGCAATTATATGCCTGAGTGATTATAAACTAGGGAATGTTTGAGAGATGTTGTTGTGAGACCAAGACCAGAAACCCCTCTTCTTTTTTTGAAGTGTGCAATATGGGGCAAAAAAAGTGCAACAACAGCAACAAGTGGAAAAAACTAATAATAACAAAACGGGTGTTACGAAATAGCAATGACATTTGATAAAAAAAAACTGAATTCTAAAAATATTTTGAAAGTGTCAAACTGTCACGCTGTCACATGCATGCAAACAAACAAACAATTTTGATATTCTCAAAGGCAGAGAATAAGTATTTAATAATAATGCTAAAAGTATTAAGTCACCCAAAGGGAAATAATTCTAATAAATTGAAGCAGTAAGAGTTTAATAAAATAAATTATATTTCGGCTTCAGAAAGTTTATTAACAAAATCAATTTAAACGCGTTTTTGTTAATATAACAGAAGTTATGTTAACATAACTAAAAATGTTGTTTGCAGCAACAGATTTACATAGTGATAAATTTTTGAAACCTAACAACTTTAAACTTAGTTAAAAGTTCATGCGTATTGAAAAAAGACACCTTTAGTTAAAACACCATGTTTTTAACAAAGGTAAAAATGCTTTAGTTTGGTAACAATCAACCTATCAAACCATCTGTGTTTTTTTTTTCTAGTTTGTTGTAGAAAACAATGAAAACTTTACAACGATCATTGATCGATTAATCGAGCGATGATTATTTGAGGTAATTTTCATTATTATACTTCTTCCTGTCTTACCTTATCTCTTGGTTAATATTTTCTATAAAAGATTTTTTTATATTTTTTTTTAAATTAAACATAAATTCAATGTTTAATGGCTAAAACATCGATATACATAAATATTTAAATAACAAGCCGCATTTGTATTAAATTGTAAATGAATTTTGAAATTCAATTGATGTGGTTTTGAGGCAAACAAAAATCAAACAATGACAGTTAACAAATAAACTGAAAAGCAAAAAAAAAACAAAACTCAGAGGGGGAAATAAATTTATGATACGCGTCATAAGCTTGACTTGATTTTTATGGATTTATTTGTATTTTTTATGGCAACGATCTCCACCCACTTTATAATGACTAGATTTTATTGTTTAAAAACAAAAATAAAATTCCCTAAAAGGTTATTTTAGCTTATTTGGAAGACAACAAAATTAACCAACCAACCCTCTTCCAAAACCAATCAAGCGTTCGTTTAGTGAAAATGTTCATTAATGAAAATTTAGTTTAAAAAAAATAAATTTAACAAAATTTTCTTTTTAAAATAAACCAGAGAAAAAAAGGCCATTGATCGTTAAAGCATAGAAAACAATTTGTATCTGTTTTATGTCATGTGTAAAATAAAATAAAAGAAATTAGCTTTTTTTCAATTTTATTTAAATTCTTTTAAATTTATTTACATGACCCCACCATTTAATTACTCAATTGTGATGACCACTTGAATTACAAATAAAACAAATACACGATTATTTATAAACAATTAGTCATACTTACTTTTATTACACATTATTTTAAGTAATTGTTATAAAGAAGAAAAGTAAAACAAATTTTAAATTAAATGAAAGCTACTTTAATGTGCAATCTTGCATTTCATAAATATGGCAACCTTATAACTTTACAGAGTTGCAAATGACAAAAGTTTTAGAACAGATTTGCAATTTAAGAAAATCTTTATATTCTTTTAAAATAAGTAATTAAGTTATTTCAAAAAAATTATATTTTAAACAAAATATTTAAATATTTTTTTAGTTTAAACAATAACTTTTTTTATTTCATCACATTTATTTGCATTTAATATTCAAAGCAAGTGTTTAACAATTAATATAGGTTTTCAATATTTATTTTCACAATAAATTTTATTATTTCTAATAAAATATTTAATTAAACAAATAAATTCTATTCATGGCATAATAATCAAGTGCAATAATGCCTTCAACAGATGAAATGAAAATTCCTTTAGACAAATTATGCAAATAAACAAATAAAATGTAAAATTAAACTGTCAAATAAACCCATTTCATTGTATAAAGGCAAAATATAAAAAAATTTTTAATTTCTAAAATCAATATTAAGAAATTTACTTATTTTTACAAAATTAATATAATTTTTTTAAATGCCAAAAAATACATTTGAAACACCTTAATTTCATAATCGAAATAATATATAAAAATTAAAAAAAAAAAAAAAAAAAAACATTCCCTTGGCCACCTAAAGTGTATCTAAATATTAACCGCTTATTAAAATTTAAAATGTCAATTATAATTAAAATTTTAAGATTTATATTATGAACACTAACACATTTATTTATTGATTTTTTTAAAGGTTTCCACAAAAAAAGCAAAAACTAACTTAAAAACAACATTGTAGACATCACCACACATCATAATAATTTTCAATAAAATATTATTGAAAAAATTGACAAAATTTTCTACCTACACACATTTCAAAATTTGTTGTCTCTTTTCTTTATTTAAATAAATTTTCAAAATCTTACTTAATTAGAAAGTCCCACCATCATCATCATGTAGAAAAAGATCATAAACAAAAAAAAAACAAATAACGTTGATCGACCCCCTTGATGCATATTAAATTAATGTCAAATAATCACATAAATTAGAAGAAAAATAAAAGAAAATAAACATGTTTTCTTTCTACACTCTCTATTCAATATTTCATATTGTTTAGGGAAAAATATTTACAAGTAGAAAAACAAAAACATAAAATATCTTAAAAATCTTAAAAGGAATGAAAGCAAATTCATTTGCAACTTGAGCATAATAGAAATCTTTTAAAACATTGTTGTATGTGAGAGAGCCCGTAACAATCAGACATCTCCATATGAACATAAAAATTCTACATTTAAAGCAACAACAACTACAATAAAATGAAATATTTTTAAAATATACACCCACGCACAAGTATTCTCGCCTTTTCGTTGAAATTTTCAGAAAAAAATCGAAAACAGAAAAAAGTCCACTCAAAACGAAGACATGAAATGTTTTTTTGTTTTTGTTGTTCTTTTCAGTTCGTCTTAAAATATCAATATGTAGAACAAATATGCACATTTTTTAAAAATAAATGAATAAAAAAAAAACAAAATTGAAATGTACAGTAAAATGTTAAGGAAATGGACAAAAGATTTAGGAAACAGAGTTTAAAAGTTCACTGGAACTGAACATATAACTAGAACTAGAGAAGAAGTAGAACAGAACTAGAACAGAACTAGAACAGAACTAGAACAGAACTAGAACAGAACTAGAACAGAACTAGAACAGAACTAGAACAGAACTAGAACAGAACTAGAACAGAACTAGAACAGAACTAGAACAGAACTAGAACAGAACTAGAACAGAACTAGAACAGAACTAGAACAGAACTAGAACAGAACTAGAACAGAACTAGAACAGAATTAGAACAGAACTAGAACAGAACTAGAACAGAACTAGAACAGAACTAGAACTGAACTAGAACTGAACTAGAACTGAACTAGAACTGTACTAGAACTGAACTAGAACATAATTAGAACAGAACTAGAACTGAACTAGAACTGAACTAGAACTGAACTAGAACTGAACTAGAACTGAACTAGAACTGAACTAGAACTGAACTAGAACTGAACTAGAACTGAACTAGAACTGAACTAGAACTGAACTAGAACTGAACTAGAACTGAACTAGAACTGAACTAGAACTGAACTAGAACTGAACTAGAACTGAACTAGAACTGAACTAGAACTGAACTAGAACTGTACTAGAACTGAACTAGAACATAATTAGAACTAAAACTGATCTTATATGTAATTCCAATTGAAACTAATAGAACTAAAACTGAACTTATAATTCCAAATGGAAACTGCAATAGAGAAGAGATTTGATATCTGAAAAGTTTATTGTCCGTTTAAATATCTTTATCTTAAAATTTGACCCCCAGTTTTCTTAAATTTTACCCTCAATATAAAATATTGTTCAAATTATTTTTATTCACAAAAGTTTAACACAATAAAACATGCAATAAAAAAGTATATGGCGAAAAATAATGTTGTTTTAACTACAATCTTCCAAATAAGAAAAATAAAACCACATTTTTCAAATCCAAAAATTTTTATTTCTAAAACATATTGCTACGCCATTTTTAAAACAAAGAAAAATCAACTAATTCTCAACATGGAAAATAAAATTTAAACTAAATTCTCTAAGAAAAAAAATTAGGATTTTCAAAACTTTTCTGTTCACTCAACAACACATTTGAAATTCACTCGTAAACAATTTACATTTTTCGAAGTGTCAGAGAATGAGGGAGAAGGGGGTGGTTGATGGGTTTAATTTTTGGTTGAATCATTATTTTTCTTTAAAAATTATATATATTTGAATTTGTTTTTATTTATTTTATTTATCTTGTAGAGTAGTTTCTGTTGGTTGTATTTGTTTTTTGCCGGTTTTATTATTTTCAAATCCATATGAATGTTGTCGTCTTCAAGATCGTAAAAATCGGTGGTGAATGTGTCAGAAATCTTCAAAGATATACACTCACTCACACTCATTTTCATTTCATTTTCTTTTTAATTTTTTTTTTATTAATTGTTGTTATTTTATTTTCGCTTTAGATGAATATTGAAAAATGTTCAAATGTGTACTTTGATATTGTTTTAAATTTAATTTTGTGAATTTGCGTATTTTCTTGAAATTACAAATGATTTGTATAAAAAGAGATTCAAGAGTGAAAACGCTATAATTACTTTAAATTACATGTTCTTATTTGAAATGAAAACTTATTTTGGAAACGCTAATTTCAACGAAGATTTATTATTTCCGGTATTTTTGAATTTTCTTTTTTTTTACAATTGCTTTGGTATTTATTTAGATATTTTTAGGTCAAAAATTCATAATTTTAAAATAATAATTTAAATTGTTGAGTTGATGACAAGAAAAAATGGTTGTTAAAAGGAAATATCTTAAATGAAAAATGAACAAAATTTTAAGTTTTAATTATGAAATCAACAACAATGTACTTAATGATCTTACTAACTACTCTCTGCATTACCTTACACCAAAAGAACTTAACAGATTTTAGACTCTAAAGTTTTAATAACTGCGATTGCAGTTTCCACTTTATATCTATCAAAAACATAAGAGCGTGGACCTCACGCTCTTATGTATGACACCTAAACGAATTTTTAACGAAAATCACGTTACTTAAACATGACATCAGACTTTTCTACGATAATTAGAAGAAACCGAAAGATCTTAAATTTCTTTCAAATCCCCTCACAAAAAATACCAAAAATTTATAGAACAACCGGTGAAAAATGTTCCACAGCATTAACAACACATCCATCATAAACATTTTTATAAGTAATAAATAATTATACAACAACCATCTCATCATAATCATTTTCATTTTATTTTATTTAATAAAAAATAAAAACACAAAACTAAAACAAATATAAAAAATAGTAGTTAAAATGAAATAAAAACAAAAAAATTAACAAAACGCCAACAAAATGTACAAATTTGGAACAATAAAAACTCATTGTATTGTATCGAGAATTGTTTACGAATACGTAAGACCGACGACCAACAATCATGAATAGCAACAGCAGCAGTTGTCAGTTCCTACACTTATGAAATCTGAGATGTTTGAGATTTAGTCACATTCGTTTGTTTGGCCACTTAGAGCAGAGCAGAGTGGAGCTTAGCTGAGCTGAGCAGAAGTAGAAAATCACAAAAATACTTTTTATCATAAACACATCATACACGTAACGTGATTAAATGTTTGTATTTCAAGTTTTGATTTTATTTAAGTTTTTTTTTTTTCTTTTCTTTAATTTTATATTATTTTGTTAAATTTTATTTGTTGTTTATATTCAAGAAAGGTAAGAAGTATAACAGAAATGCGATTAATATTATATGTTAAAAAAGTTTCAGAAAAATAACAAACATTTCGTTAAAATATGCGAGTTGTACTTGGCGTCGCCTCTATCGTCTGTGCGAAATCTAATGAGTCAGATTAACCCTTTAGGTAAATAAGCCGATGTTTTTGAATTTAAACCAATTTAATAAATTGAACTAGAACTGAACTAGAACTGAACTAGAACTGAACTAGAACTGAACTAGAACTGAACTAGAACTGAACTAGAACTGAACTAGAACTGAACTAGAACTGAACTAGAACTGAACTAGAACTGAACTAGAACTGAACTAGAACTGAACTAGAACTGAACTAGAACTGAACTAGAACTGAACTAGAACTGAACTAGAACTGAACTAGAACTGAACTAGAACTGAACTAGAACTGAACTAGAACTGAACTAGAACTGAACTAGAACTGAACTAGAACTGAACTAGAACTGAACTAGAACTGAACTAGAACTGAACTAGAACTGAACTAGAACTGAACTAGAACTGAACTAGAACTGAACTAGAACTGAACTAGAACTGAACTAGAACTGAACTAGAACTGAACTAGAACTGAACTAGAACTGAACTAGAACTGAACTAGAACTGAACTAGAACTGAACTAGAACTGAACTAGAACTGAACTAGAACTGAACTAGAACTGAACTAGAACTGAACTAGAACTGAACTAGAACTGAACTAGAACTGAACTAGAACTGAACTAGAACTGAACTAGAACTGAACTAGAACTGAACTAGAACTGAACTAGAACTGAACTAGAACTGAACTAGAACTGAACTAGAACTGAACTAGAACTGAACTAGAACTGAACTAGAACTGAACTAGAACTGAACTAGAACTGAACTAGAACTGAACTAGAACTGAACTAGAACTGAACTAGAACTGAACTAGAACTGAACTAGAACTGAACTAGAACTGAACTAGAACTGAACTAGAACTGAACTAGAACTGAACTGAACTATAGAACTGAACTAGAACTGACTAGAACTGAACTAGAACTGAACTAGAACTGAACTAGAACTGAACTAGAACTGAACTAGAACGAACTAGAAACTGAACTAGAACTGAACTAGAACTGAACTAGACTGAACTAGAACTGAACTATAACTGAACTAGAACTGAACTAGAAACTGAACTAGAACTGAACTAGAACTGAACTAGAACTGAACTAGAACTGAACTAGAACTGAACTAGAACTGAACTAGAAACTGAACTAGAACTGAACTAGAACTGAACTAGAACTGAACTAGAACTGAACTAGAACCTGAACTAGAACTGAACTAGAACTGAACTAGAAAACTGAACTAGAACTGAACTAGAACTGAACTAGAACTGAACTAGAACTGACTAGAACTGAACTAGAACTGAACTAGAACTGAACTAGAACTGACTAGAACTGAACTAGAACTGAACTAGAACTGAACTAGAACTGAACTAGAACTGAACTAGAACTGAACTAGAACTGAACTAGAACTGAACTAGAACTGAACTAGAACTGAACTAGAACTGAACTAGAACTGAACTAGAACTGAACTAGAACTGAACTAGAACTGAACTAGAACTGAACTAGAACTGAACTAGAACTGAACTAGAACTGAACTAGAACTGAACTAGAACTGAACTAGAAACTGAACTAGAACTGAACTAGAACTAGAACTGAACTAGAACTGAACTAGAACTGAACTAGAACGTCATTCATGGGTTAATGATAAATTATGTAGATCAGTAGTGAAGGTAGAGTAGTGATCGTCAACACCAGCGCATTGACGCTTTTTTCTCTCTCTCAAGTAGAAGCCAGACGTCGTTTTATGTGTCAGTATTTAAAGTTAGAAAATAAAAAAAATAAATTATAAATAAATAAAAAACCAGCAATAACAACAAAGGAGATGTTTAAGAGAAGAAACGATATTTAAAAGAAACATGAATTATATCATGGTCAATATTTAACAAACATTTTGCTTAAAGTATTTATTTATTTTTTAACAAACATTTTTTTTTTTTGGGTTATTTTCTTAACAGAAAAACCCATTAGATGGGAGAGAAAAAAACACAAGTAACAAAATCTTTTTGCAAACAATCAACTATCAACAGCAACATCAAAATCATCAACCAAGCCGCCATCAACAACAACAAATCTGCCACAGCAATTGAAAAGAGAAAGTTTTGTTTAAAAACAAAAGAAAAAAAGTTTCTATGAATTTAATACTTGCCGGGGTATGGACAAAAAAAGAATGCATGAAGAAGAAGTCTTGACGTGAAAGAAAGATTATTTTGTAGGAAATAATCAATTGTTGTTAACTTTAAAACAATAAAATATGGTGCTGAAAGTAATAAATATTTTTCGAACCAAACCAAAAAACCAGTTGTTTTGTAGTTATATTGATGACTGAATGAATGACCAACTGACTGACTAACTGCTGACTGATTGATTAAGATATTATGACGGGATTTCAAATAAAATTTAAAGAACCGGTCATGTTTGTAGTCTAATGTATTTTTGTTGTGATTGCGACATTAAATAAATTAAATTAGATTTAAAAAAATGAGCTACTTAAGCAATCACTTGTATATGTTTGTATATGATTTAATTGTAACAATAAATTTAATTGTTTAAAAAGTTTATTATAAAAAATTTTTTAAAGTTTTCTTTCAATTTGAGATTATTAATTAAATCATTTTTAATGCAAATTAAAAAACTCGAAGAATATTCTTAGAATTTCTTTAATTTTATATTTCTCTATTCATTCGCGAGTGAAGTAAATTGTTATCATCTTTTTGTGTTACATTTAAGGCCGTTTTAAGCTATTAAATGTATTTAGCGGAAATTCCAAAATGTCATTGAAATATTTATTTATTTCTATTATATTTACTTAACATTCTAAACTCATCTGTTGTAGCAACTTATTTGACTGACCGCTTAGTTTGTATGACAGTAAAATACAACATTTTGTCAAGAGGCGTGCACAAATAAACACTTATTGTTTTGAAACAAAAAATACAGAAAATATGTATTTCATTATGACAAAAATATGGGAAAACACATAAAAAGGCGCCGTATTAAGAGACGTTTTCAAGAAAAAAAGGTATGAAAACAAAACCACAGGCGGGTGTGCGGGTGTTAAAGGCATTGCAAGGCTCTATACAAAATAAACTACTACCTGAGCCCTCTAAACAACAACACAATAAAAGAATTTAGATTTGAAAATATTTTAGGAATATCATTAGTAAATATTTGAAAAAACACACATCTGTTGTTCATATGCAATTCTTAAGATTTTGAAAATTTTAACAAAAAATAAAAAAATATTTAATTTTAAATCAATTTAAACGTGATTTAATTTTTATTTTTATTTATTCTTAATTTTTGTGTTATATAAATGTCATTAATAAGTTTTATAATAAAACAAAATAGAAAAATAAATCCAGTTTTTTAACTTTTAAGTTTCAAAGTGTTTGAGTTTTTTCTTATTTTTTGCAAATATTAGAAACTTGCTTTACTAGATATATTTACTTAGTGGCTTCAAGAGTTTGAATGACTTTTAAAGTTTTTATTTTTTAAAACAAGATTTTGATAGTTCTCTTAAAAAAAGTAAAAATTAACAGAAAAACTAACAAAAATTAAAAAAATAAAAGCAAGACACTTTACAAGCTTCAAATCATGGAACAACAAGTCGCAGATCAGAGGATTTTCAATCCTAAAAAAAATTCTTATTTTGAATACCTAAAGGAAATTAATAATAAAAAACATGAAATTATTTTTAAATTAAAACAAAAAAGTTTGTGGCACTTTAAATACCATTAAAAGATTATCAAAATATAAATATAACAAAAAAATGTGATATTCCTACAGAAACCAAGAAAACACACACACAACTACAACAAAAGCCTAACAGGCATCCACTTAATACTCTGGTTACCTACGTAAAACACATACATACATACCTACTCCTAAACTATTTATTCTCAGTACTTAATAAGATTGTTTATGAATGCAGCAGCCAAACTCTGCTGTTGCTGTCCGTATAATTTAATAATTCTATTTCTATTTTAGTCTAGTAATAGAAGACAACAAGAAATACCTAACCCTCCAGTTTATGTATATGTGACCCCCACTCTACTCTTCAAATAGCAGCCGTTGTTGTTCAATTGTTTCAAGACGTTCATTTTTTTTCTTCTCAACAATTTATCGTAAAATAAACAGTATTAAAAAAATATATTTTAAGATAAAAAATTAAATACAATAAACCTTAAAAAGCCGGAAAATGTAAAGCAGTAAAATAAAAACAAAAGAAGCTACCCCATGCTCAGAGATTTTTTTTGTCTTATTTAAATATTTGGAAAGGGAGTAGGAAGAGGAAAAAATAAACAAACAGACGCGTTTAATAAACATCATTATGAGCATCACTAGAATACATTGAACGTTATAAAACCCAAGAATTCATTGAGACAAAGTTGATCTAGAAAAAAACAACAAAAGTTGAAATATATTATCAAAACGTAAGGTGTATTTCTCTGTCTGTCTGTTTGTCTTTTTGTGTCTAGTCCAATAGTCAAGCAGCCAACCAGCCAGCCCTTAAATCAAAAAGCAAAAATAGAGGATGTAAAAGACCATCATAGTTTTAAAAGAAAAGAAAATAAAGTAATAATGTACCAAGTAGATTATTCGTTTATTTTAAGTAAATACCCAAGGACAGGGTTTTGAAAGAAACAAATCTTTTTTAATTTACATTCCAATTAAACATTTAAAAATAATTGCTTTGAATTGAACTGAATTAGAGCTGAACTGGAAATGAAATAGAACTGAACTATTAAAATTACTGTCAATATCACCCGATCATTTACATAAGAGACAATTCGGTCCCAGGGTTTTGCAAGCAAAGTCGATAAGTCTGTTATGGCAAAAACAATCCTTTTATTAGAACATTAAATAAAGATCGATATCTCTATATAGGTATATTTCGTTGGCAACTTCAGACATATTTATATTTAAATTTGGACATATTTATAGTTCATTGGTGCGATAAAATTGTTTTAAAACTATAATTGCTTAGATTTTGACAAAAATGTTGAGATATCATAGGGAGTAAAGAATCCGTTCTTTCTCTCACTCACAAAAGTACAATAAAAACTTAGAAATGGAAACCGATAGGCAAAGTAATTGTAGATAAGTAAAAACAACTTGAAAAACACTTTGAGAGTATTAAGGAAAAAGGATCTATCTTAAGATCTGACATGTTAAAATACCTTATATGTAGAAATGGAATCTTAAATTTTAAAAACTTGGAATGTAGAAAGAAAACTCTTAAAGTTCTGTAAATGAAAATAAGAAAGAAAAAACTTCAAAAAATACGCACGTACAATAATCCAAATATAAACTTACATTAAGAAACTCTCTCATTCTATCGTGTTAAAAGAGAAGGTGGAATGAACTGAAAATTGTTGTTTTTATTTGTGATCATCATAAAATACAAACAAAACAACAAACAGACAAAAAGACACAACGTACAGACGGACGGTCAGAATAACAATAGCAGAAGAAAAACACGGTTTTCCTTTGCGTTATTTTTTAGCTGTTTAAGAATTTTTTATATATTTGATATTACTACAATATACTTGCATTGTTGTTGTACATTTTCATATGATATGTCGTTTAAGAAAAAAAGATATTTAATTTGAATAAATATCAACAAATGTAGGTATTTCACACATATGCAACGAGACAAAGTTTTTTTCTTTAATGTATTTAAATATAAATTCTTTATATCTCTGTTTCTCTACTGCTGCTGTTGCCTCTAATAAATATTCAATATATGTGTAAGTTAGCTGAATGTATACAAGACAAAGTATGGCTGTGTGTAATGAGTAGTCATTCAGTTAGATCAGTTAGTAGGCGGCATGCAGAGGAATTTAACAAAATACAATTTTTGTAGGTGAATGTATGAGTGCGTAAGTACTTGTATTGTTAAATAAATATTTATACTAAATGGTAAATGATGATGTTCTTTTATTATTGATATTATTTTATTATTATTTTTTCTTTTTTTTTTAATATTTTATTAGTATTATTAACGTAGCATACGACTACAATATGGTTTTCTAGCATGGTCTTGCATACTAATTAGTAATTGATATTGAAATTGAAATAAAACAAAAACAACAAATAATTTCTAACCAAAAAGAGTAAGAAATATTTAATAAAAAATGGTGGATTAAGAATAAAATAAATTGCATTACAATCAATTTTGAAATTGTGACACAAAACACAGAAAAAACGCTAATGAACTTAAAAGATATGTATATTTTTTAAATTAAAGAAGATTGGATCTAAAAAATTCTTATCAAGATTTATTAAATATTAATCTTACTTTTAAAATTTTGCCACAAACTTTTTATACTAATTTAAAAAGTTTATCATAAAATAAAGCAAAACCTAAACAATAACTACATACTTTTAAAATCTATATGTGTAAAACAAAAACAGTTGTTAAAAGATTTTATGTTTAAAAAACAAAAATAAAATGTTAACAATTTATAGAAAAAAGTAATAAATTTATATTACCACAGACAAACATCAAGAATAGCAGTTGCAGTTCATTGAAAACCCATAAACTTTTATAGTTAAATTTAATTTATTTACAAAAATTACTACTTGTGTTCAACAATTACATTGTAAATTTAATTTTTATAATATTTTTAAACATAAATATAATTTTAAAATTAGAAAAATAATAAGAAACAATGATTCTTTTTAATGTTAAGATCTTTTAAAAACCATAAAATGTTTAATAATCGAATGTTTTAAAAGAAATCAAGATGTAAATTTTATATAAAAAACATTGTAAAATCTTAAAATTCAATTGAATATTTGCTTTTGCATTTCGTATTGTGGTGAAATTTGGTTTTTATTTCGAAATTAGACAAAAATATTGATAATTGAAAAGTTTTGGATAATGTTTTGTCGAACAGATTACATACAAATCGATTACAAATCGGTTTTTGGCAAATTTTTGAATATTTACAACATTTTGGACGAAACTAAACTAATAAACTTCACAAATTTTATATAAAGTAAAACAATTATGTTTGACCACTGTTTTTTTTAGTATAGATCAGTGATCTATCACAGAATAAACGCAAATATCAATTTCATATACTTAGCACATCGCCATTTTAAAGTCGACATCAAATGAAATGTTAGAACTTAAAAGTTTCTCCTCCGTAAAAGTTGGAAGGTAAAGCCGAAGAAAAAAGGGTTTAAAGTATACTAATTATTTTGAAATTCTCAAAGACATTCTAAAAGTTTCCTTCAAATAGTAAAATTTCCAATCTACTAGCGAAATATTTGTTCCAACATTGGCTATTTGCCATTAATATACATATTTTTTTCTAATTTTCTATTAAAAATAATTGCAATATGTTTAAAAGTCCACAACTTACCTTCGTCAAGTAGACGTTCGACATGATTGAAAACATTTGGGAATGCAGCCAACTGTTTACGATCCTTAAGTAGCTGAGCCAAATAATCAGCAATACTTTGTGTACTTTGCTGTTGGGTTTGCTGCTGTTGCTGCAGCTGGGGCTGCTGTTGTTGAGCCGCTTGCAGATGCTGTGGCGGAACTTGCTGCTGATGTTGTTGAACAACTGAGTTGCTATTTTCACACACACTCATTGTGACAAAAATTTTGGTATTGTTTTTATTAACAGTTTTAGAAAGAAAAATTTATTATTTTTTTTGTATCGTTAAACGATTTTAGTAGTAGTGGCGAAAAGTTGCGTTTTTTACTTAAACTTTGTTAAATTTTACAAGAAAAATTTATTGAAACTAATATTTAGTTTCGTTTTTCTTAAGTTGTTTAACAAATAATTTTTGATTTGTAATTATTGCACAAATATTTTATTTTTAATTCTTTTTGTAAGTTGGCAAAAGAATTCCTTTTAAATGATTTATTAAGTTTCAATATTTAACACACTTTGTTTTCTGCTTTTCCTTTTTGGAAGTTAAATTTGTAGATTTTTAAATGCTGGAATTTGAAATAAATTAATTAGTAAAATGTTTTTTTAATTAATTGTTTTATTAATTCAGTTTATAAACTTGTCTAGAGAATGATTAAAGAAGAATACAAAGTTTTTTTTTTTTTAAGAATTTGTAAGTGAAACCAACACAGCAAACTGACAGAACAACAATAACAAGAAATACACCCACCAAAATCACTAACTTTTTTTCTCTCCCATATGCATACACTCTATTCAACAACAACAAAGATCATTTGCTTAAAGAAAAAAAGTTAAAAAAAAAAACATTCAAAATGAATTGGAATGTTTCAAAGGGATTCTGTGTTTTCTTTTTGAATTTTTCTTTAAATTTTATTAAGAAGAAAATCGAAAGAGAAATAAATAAGAAACGCGATCTAAAAATAAAAATTGATTTAATATTGAAGAAAATAAATTGTAAAATAAATGATTAATCCACTTTATAAATACACACAGAAAGCAACAACAAAAATAAGATGAAAAAACAACACATACACACAACACAACAACAAATTTGTAACAGAACATTGGAGAAAAAGAGAACAAGTAATGATAATAATGAGAGGGAGAGAATGGGAAAAGAAAGAGAAAATAAGATGTGCATGTAAAAAAGAATCAAAACAAAATTCTTGCTGTTACAACGAATTTACAGCAAAAAAGGAATAAAAAAACCGAAAAAGGATGCTGTTTTTTTTTTAAAAAACATTTCCATAAAAATTTTACTATAAATAGAATGCTATTTTTAAAACAATTTAAACAAAAAGGACTTTCTTTGTTTTGGAAAATTTCCCTTAGAACGAACATATTCTAAATTTTCAATTTCATCTTAAAAATTCATTGCAACATCACAAGCGTGTGTGTTTGTTTCAGCGTTTTTACGTTCACACGTTTCGGTACGATACGGTACGTATTACTACGAATACAAACAACAAGCCTAAAACGGATTACGAAAGTGAAAAATGTATGAAAAAGAAACTAAGAAAAAAAATTGTCAAAAGAATTTCACTACAGTTTCTTTCTATAAAATTTTTAATACTTCCAACAACAAAAAGCACAAAGTATTTTTAACATTCAAATTCTTAAAGGTGTGTTTGCTGTAGAAACATTTCTTTTTTATTATTTTTGCACTTTGTGGGTGTTTTTTTTCTAATTTCATATTTTTAGTTGTACTACTTTTAATGTTGTTGCTGTATTTATTTCACTTCACAATAAAGAAAAAAAAACTTTGTCTTCTTTTCTTTCTCTATATTTTTATCCATCCACACAATTCCACAATTTCTTCTTACATTTTTGCTATTTTTTAAAATTCTTATTTAATTTATTGAAAATTTCTTTTTTAATTGAAGGTGTATTTAAAATTCATAAATTGTTTTTTGTTTCTTTAATTCATTCCTTTTTAGTTAAATCAGTTTTGCTTTGATTTTTCTACTTTTATTCGTATTTACGTTACGATAACCGATCCCAGAGAGTTGAAAAATAAAACTGAAAAGATGTGAGCTAAAAATTTCGCTTTCATGTACGATCAGTTATTTTTTTCTTCGTCTTCTTCGTCATATGCTTTGCTTCTTGTATTTCGTAAGTCTAGTAGTGTTGTCTCTTTCGCACAGCTTGAAATTAGGGGTTAGAAAGAAGCCACTAAATTTGGTAGTGTGTTACTAGCAGTGCTGTCAATGTAGCGGAAATTTGTGTTGATAGAAATGTTTTTGAAAGATTAAATAGGTACTTTTGAATTATAAAAATGCGTTTTTGAATAAATGGAAAATTTTAGTTTTAATTAAAATGTGTTTATTTTTCACAAAATTATGAAAAACTAGACACAATTTTTGGAAAAGTTCAGAATGCGCATATGAATTCGTGAGAAGTGTTTGAGTTTCCTGTTTACGTCCGACAGCTTTAAAGCAATTTCACCTAATCAATTGAAATAGGTGAGATCATCTGAGAACTGATTGTTCTGAACTAAGTTCTACATTGAGGTATTTTGCTCGAATGAACTACAAATCGTAGTTAGTAAAAATATTGATCCAGGAAGATATTAAAAGGAAAGAAAACTTCTACAATTTTCGAAAGTTCTTTAATATTGGACTAAAAGTGAATTATTTATTTCTATTGACCCGATAAGGAAATGTGAGGAATTTCGTCCAGAACCGGCAGGATAGTTATATAAAATAAAAAAATAATTTTTAATAAAAAATTATTTTTAGTTTAAAGTGGAATATAATAATTAATTTTCTATATATAATAAATAATTTTCTACTTAAATTCATATAGTTGGCATTACTGCTAGATTAAGCTACAACTCAATGGTAAAACGGTTTCAAAGGTAAAACAGTAATTAAATCCCTTTCCTAAATGCTTATTGTATAGTAAAATCATGGTAACTGTTAATAATGCTTTAAAAAACAGCAAGGATATTAAAAAGGAATATCACAGCTTAAATACGATTAAAATTGAATTCAATCATTAACATTGTTATACATATTTTTATTTAACTTTTTGTTGAAATTAATGCGTAGGATGGTTGTATTACCAAACAAACACATTTTGAAAAAAAAAAAAAACTAACCAGTCCATAAAATAATCACCATACTTCGATAAAGTATTGACTGAGATTCATTAGATGTTTTACCTAAAATTTATGTTAATTGTACTTAGGCAAAAAGCAATGAACAAATTAAAACTAAAAAAATACACAGAAACAGCACAAAAACAAATTCACCCAATAAGGAAAATGATTTGTCACACACCGTAAAGTTTTACTACTTTCTCGAACAAAAAAAAAATAACTTAATGAAATTAAATTAAAAGCTTATTTTTACTCATGTATTATAATAAGTATTTTCTTTTTTTGCTTTTATATAAAAAAAATACTTGAACAACTAAGTTGTCATGAAGTCTTAAAAGTTTTTTAATTATCTCATTTTATTTTATTTTTTACTTATTAGCGACTCGAACCCAATCAAAATGTTTTTAAAAAATATTTATCTTAAGCCATAGTTTGAAATCTTATTTTACATTGACATTTCCTTCCATAAAAGACCAAAGCGAAACAGTTTTATTTCAATTGCCATACAGAGCAAAAATCTGGGTATAAGTCGAGATTCGAAGTTTTCATTGGGTTCAAATACTGTTTTGTTCGGTATTTAATAGGGTTATGCATAAAAAAAATTGTATTAGCCAAGAATATGATTTCTACTTTAATGAAAGAACAAATAAGTAAAATTTTCGTAACTTGTGAAATATCAGAAATTTCGCGATCATAAATTGCACTATCGCCCGCCCGCCATTTTAATGATTACGTTACAGTTCTAGTTCAGTTCTAGTTCAGTTCTAGTTCAGTTCTAGTTCAGTTCTAGTTCAGTTCTAGTTCAGTTCTAGTTCAGTTCTAGTTCAGTTCTAGTTCAGTTCTAGTTCAGTTCTAGTTCAGTTCTAGTTCAGTTCTAGTTCAGTTCTAGTTCAGTTCTAGTTCAGTTCTAGTTCAGTTCTAGTTCAGTTCTAGTTCAGTTCTAGTTCAGTTCTAGTTCAGTTCTAGTTCAGTTCTAGTTCAGTTCTAGTTCAGTTCTAGTTCAGTTCTAGTTCAGTTCTAGTTCAGTTCTAGTTCAGTTCTAGTTCAGTTCTAGTTCAGTTCTAGTTCAGTTCTAGTTCAGTTCTAGTTCAGTTCTAGTTCAGTTCTAGTTCAGTTCTAGTTCAGTTCTAGTTCAGTTCTAGTTCAGTTCTAGTTCAGTTCTAGTTCAGTTCTAGTTCTAGTTCAGTTCTAGTTCAGTTCTAGTTCAGTTCTAGTTCAGTTCTAGTTCAGTTCTAGTTCAGTTCTAGTTCAGTTCTAGTTCAGTTCTAGTTCAGTTCTAGTTCAGTTCTAGTTCAGTTCTAGTTCAGTTCTAGTTCAGTTCTAGTTCAGTTCTAGTTCAGTTCTAGTTCAGTTCTAGTTCAGTTCTAGTTCAGTTCTAGTTCAGTTCTAGTTCAGTTCTAGTTCAGTTCTAGTTCAGTTCTAGTTCAGTTCTAGTTCAGTTCTAGTTCAGTTCTAGTTCAGTTCTAGTTCAGTTCTAGTTCAGTTCTAGTTCAGTTCTAGTTCAGTTCTAGTTCAGTTCTAGTTCAGTTCTAGTTTAGTTCTAGTTCAGTTCTAGTTCAGTTCTAGTTCAGTTCTAGTTCAGTTCTAGTTCAGTTCTAGTTCAGTTCTAGTTCAGTTCTAGTTCAGTTCTAGTTCAGTTCTAGTTCTAGTTCAGTTCTAGTTCAGTTCTAGTTCTAGTTCAGTTCTAGTTCAGTTCTAGTTCAGTTCTAGTTCAGTTCTAGTTCAGTTCTAGTTCAGTTCTAGTTCAGTTCTAGTTCAGTTCTAGTTCAGTTCTAGTTCAGTTCTAATTCAGTTCTAGTTCAGTTCTAGTTCAGTTCTAGTTCAGTTCTAGTTCAGTTCTAGTTCAGTTCAGTTCTAGTTCAGTTCTAGTTCAGTTCTAGTTCAGTTCTAGTTCAGTTCTAGTTCAGTTCTAGTTCAGTTTCTAGTTCAGTTCAGTTCAGTTCCTAGTTCAGTTCTAGTTCAGTTCTAGTTCAGTATTCGTAGTAGTCAGTTCTAGTTCAGTTCTAGTTCAGTTCTAGTTCAGTTCTAGTTCAGTTCTAGTTCGTTCTAGTCAGTTCTAGTTCAGTTCTAGTTCAGTTCTAGTTCAGTTCTAGTTCAGTATTCTAGTTCAGTTCTAGTTCAGTTCTAGTTCAGTTCTAGTTCAGTTCTAGTTCAGTTCTAGTTCAGTTCTAGTTCAGTTCTAGTTCAGTTCGAGTTCAGTTCTAGTTCAGTTAGTTCTAGTTCAGTTTCTAGTTCAGTTCTAGTTTCAGTTCTAGTTCAGTTCTAGTTCAGTTCTAGTTCAGTTCTAGTTCAGTTCTAGTTCAGTTCTAGTTCAGTTCTAGTTCAGTTCTAGTTCAGTTCTAGTTCAGTTCTAGTTCAGTTCTAGTTCAGTTCTAGTTCAGTTCTAGTTCAGTTCTAGTTCAGTTCTAGTTCAGTTCTAGTTCAGTTCTAGTTCAGTTCTAGTTCAGTTCTAGTTCAGTTCTAGTTCAGTTCTAGTTCAGTTCTAGTTCAGTTCTAGTTCAGTTCTAGTTCAGTTCTAGTTCAGTTCTAGTTCAGTTCTAGTTCAGTTCTAGTTCAGTTCTAGTTCAGTTCTAGTTCAGTTCTAGTTCAGTTCTAGTTCAGTTCTAGTTCAGTTCTAGTTCAGTTCTAGTTCAGTTCTAGTTCAGTTCTAGTTCAGTTCTAGTTCAGTTCTAGTTCAGTTCTAGTTCAGTTCTAGTTCAGTTCTAGTTCAGTTCTAGTTCAGTTCTAGTTCAGTTCTAGTTCAGTTCTAGTTCAGTTCTAGTTCAGTTCTAGTTCAGTTCTAGTTCAGTTCTAGTTCAGTTCTAGTTCAGTTCTAGTTCAGTTCTAGTTCAGTTCTAGTTCAGTTCTAGTTCAGTTCTAGTTCAGTTCTAGTTCAGTGTCTAGTTCAGTTTCTAGTTCAGTTCTAGTTCAGTTCTAGTTCAGTTCTAGTTCAGTTTCTAGTTCAGGTTCTAGTTCAGTTTCTAGTTCAGTTCTAGTTCAGTTCTAGTTCAGTTCTAGTTCAGTTCTAGTTCAGTTCTAGTTCAGTTCTAGTTCAGTTCTAGTTCAGTTCTAGTTCAGTTTCTAGTTCAGTTCTAGTTCAGTTCTAGTTCAGTCTAGTTCAGTTCTAGTTCAGTTCTAGTTCAGTTCTAGTTCAGTTCTAGTTCCGTTCTAGTTCAGTTCTAGTTCAGTTCTAGTTCAGTTCTAGTCAGTTCTAGTTCAGTTCTAGTTCAGTTCTAGTCAGTTCTAGTTCAGTTCTAGTTCAGTTCTAGTTCAGTTCTAGTTCAGTTCTAGTTCAGTTCTAGTTCAGTTCTAGTCAGTTCTAGTTCAGTTCTAGTTCAGTTCTAGTTCAGGTTCTAGTTCAGTTCTAGTTCAGTTCTAGTTCAGTTCTAGTTCAGTTCAAGTTCAGTTCAAGTTCAGTTCTTCTAGTTTCAAATCTAGTTCAGTTTCTAGTTCAGTTCTAGTTCAGTTCTAGTTCAGTTCTAGTTCAGTTCTAGTTCAGTTCTAGTTCAGTTCTAGTTCAGTTCTAGTTCAGTTCTAGTTCAGTTCTAGTTCAGTTCTAGTTCAGTTCTAGTTCAGTTCTAGTTCAGTTCTAGTTCAGTTCTAGTTCAGTTCTAGTTCAGTTCTAGTTCAGTTCTAGTTTCAGTTCTAGTTCAGTTTCTAGTTCAGTTCTAGTTCAGTTCTAGTCAGTTCTAGTTCAGTTTCTAGTTCAGTTCTAGTTCAGTTCTAGTTCAGTTCAGTTCTAGTTCAGTTCTAGTTCAGTTCTAGTTCAGTTCTAGTTCAGTTCTAGTTCAGTTCTAGTTCAGTTCTAGTTCAGTTCTAGTTCAGTTCTAGTTCAGTTCTAGTTCAGTTCTAGTTCAGTTCTAGTTCAGTTCTAGTTCAGTTCTAGTTCAGTTCAAGTTCAGTTCAAGTTCAGTTCTAGTTCAAATCTAGTTCAGTTCTAGTTCAGTTCTAGTTCAGTTCTAGTTCAGTCCTAGTTCAGTTCTAGTTCAGTTCTAGTTCAGTTCTAGTTCAAATCTAGTTAAGTTCTAGTTCATATCTTAGTTCATATCTTTGTACAGAAACTATTAAAAATCGTTTTGAAAAAAGTATCATATTTCCTTTAAAACTTATTATTTCCTACAAATGTATGTATGAATGCAAGTAGTTTCTCTCACATTCTCCATACCTGATGTCAAGTACCCACCTTACACAGGAAATCTACTCTCGTAAACATATAAATAAATGCTATTTAACCCAATTGCATGCAAATGCTATTTGCCATAAATCAATTTTGAATAATCGAATGAAAGATTTGTTTGTTTATTGTTTTAAAAATAAAATTTATGAATAAAATAATAAAACGTATTGCAATATAAACGAAATTTGCATACAAACGCATGTTTAAGTTGAGAAACAAACAACAACAACAACGCCTGTTTTATGTGTAAAAACGATCCTTCAACCTTCTTTTCACCACCGAAAACTGAACTAAGATAGACAGCCAGACCAGGTCGGCCCAATGGCAGGCGAGAATATAAAGTACACGTACAATTCAAAATTTTATTTGTCTTTGTGTAGTTGTTGGTTACTGCTGATCGTATTAAATGTGGTTGTCATTGTAATGCCATCAAAGGAAATTGATAGTTTGTCAGCAGTTGAGCCACCAACCACCAACACACATAATTTGTTATAACAAAAACAAACAAAAAAATTCAGTTTTAATTCCAAAACTACAAGTACGAGGTGCTAGTGAAATATAAATTGTACAAATATGATCATTTCTGTTACACAAATATACAAAGATTTTATTATAGTGGAACTAAAATAAGGTGTTAACTTGAAATTTTCTTTTTTTTTCGATGTATTATTTTTATATAAAAAATTATTTTAGTTAAAACGTTTGTATTCATTCGCATTGTTAGAAAATTGCAACCATGTTGAGTAAATTTTCAAATATTTTTCAACGTTATTTTTTTGGAGTTTTCATAGTTGCTCTCCTAGTTTGTACCCTCGCATACACTGAGTGCGTGCGTCGCCAGCATGTGTAAAATATTATTTATTTTTTTGTTTTATTTAAGTTTTTCAATATTTAATGAAAATGCCAAACATATTTATTATTTGTTCGTTTTTGTTTTTTCTCTTTAGTTTTCATAACATTTGCCCATTATGTTGGAGTTGTTGAAATGTATGTGGGAAAATTGTTTCTTGGCTATTTCCATTTAATTTAATAATGTTTTTATATGTTGCTGCTGTTGCTGATGAGGTTTTTGTTGTTGTTGCTGTTGTTTCATTAGGTTTTCAACAAATAATTTTGTTTTCGTTTACAAATGATTACCAACACTCATTATGCCAAAAATGTTCGATCAACTTTTACTTTTTATTTGTATTTCTTCTTTAAAATGGCAAAGTGGACAAAAAAGAAGCAAGTAATGTGGTAAATGCACAGAAAGAAATTAATTGGAAACAATTTAGTTGATCTAAATTATGTTAAAATTCCCTTAAGTTCTATAAAATGAAAGTAAGAAATCAATCTTTAGCACCAGAATGTATACTTATAATTGTTAAAATAAAACATTATTTTTCAAAAGAGTGAGTGACCTTAAACTCATTCTCTAAACTTGTGATTCTTCACTTCGGAACGTACCAAGTCTCACTCTCACAGTGTTTCTAAAGTTTACAAAAATATAATTTAAGATTCTGCTACAGATTCTAAAATTGATCACAATAGTGAAATAGTCAGCATTAATGTTCATATAACCTTATATCTTTCCATAAGACAATTGGGTCTTCGCTCTATCTGAATCCACAAGTTTTTCGATCATACTCTTAAGATTTAAGTATTAGATGTGGATTTCGATTTGTAGTAATCGATTCTATGCAATAAAATTTCATAAATTGAAAATTCCTGTCTGTTCTGTAAACCGAATCCGAGTAAATTTCTCGTTTAAAAACGAGAGTAAATCGATTTTATTAAAATAAATCGATTTTATTAAAATAAATATAATTGTAACTTGATATAAATGCTATGGGAATTTTAAACTCTTTTTCATTTAAAATATGATTATTTTTCAGAATTTTACGATCAAATAAAATTTCGTACTTGTGTAAAACTTCCGAATTAGAATCAAACAGCTGATAAATAGCATCTTTATTCGCACTGTAGTTGATATTGGATCTTTCGTAATACGATAATAATGATCTGCACATAAAAATCAAAACCAAATTTAATGAATGTCGACAAAGAATCGATATAAGATTATCTACCATTAATGCAAAATGCAAAATTTTAATAAGAATCACAATATAATTGTGGGGATTCAGGAGAACTTCAATCTGTTAGTAATACAACTTTGAGGCAACCAAGATCACTTAACAACTTGTAACAAGATACCCTAATAAATGTGCTGCTAACTATTATTTTGTCAGTTACTAAAGTAATATCAAGGCGAATCCTCCAAAATGTTCAATATTTAAGCTATCCGCCCGCCAATATTAAAAACGTAGATCGAATGAAGAGTTACTGGTAACGATGGATGGTCCTTTAGTTTGAATACAATGAATTCAAATATTTTAAAATTATTGTTTTTAAATTGAGACTCTGGGAAATTCGATTTATGAACCCTTCAATAAATTGCTTTGGATAGAATTTGGCTTCCTTTAAAAGAAATTAACATAAAACTAACAATTTTGAAATCCAAATATATTTTTTCAGTGTAATTTATATTTAATTTGATTGGCAACATATTGCAAACATACCACAACTGGATTGTGAAGTTTTGTGACCATAAAACACCCCCATTGGAATTTCATTAAAGCCTATTTATTATGGCATACCGTCATGTTAGTTGTCTTCACACAGACACACACAAACACACTCGTACAGTTCATCTAATCAGGAATGGCTATAATCACCACAAAAAAAATACTTAAACAACTTACATTATTAAATACTAGTAAGTACTTAGATATTTACAAAAACTACAATATAAAACTAAGAAAAAATAAGCAACTATGCATGTGGAAAGTGGGTACAAGTAAGTTGAATTTAATTTTAAACTTAAAAAATTTTAACTGATAAAAACAAATGTTGTTGTTAAAGGTTTTGTGATAATTGTAACAACACAAAAGGAAAGCCCACATGAAAAATTTATTTCACAAAAATGAGACAAAAAAAGCCTGGTTGAATAAAAGATCATGAAAATTAAGACAAGTTATAAAAGTGAATGAACAATTTTGAAAATATAATCATCAGTTGTATTGTTTTTTTTTTTTTTTTTCTTCTATATTTTCGTTAATCACCCAAGATTTATAGTTAAAAATATGTCATGACATCAATATGTCTATCTCTGTTTCTCGCTTTGTCTCTAGTTTTATATTTAGATAAAATGTAAGAGATTCTAAGGAAAAAAATGCAAGTGGGTTGTACATCCAAGTGTGTATGTGTATGTGAGTGACTGTGGTCTAATGCGAGATCTAACACCTACCTAAATGACAGATAGACTGGTTGTTTATTTTGTGTGAGTGTTGGGTAGTTCTTACAAAAGTTTTGAACTTGATTTTATGTATTAAAACCCGTACCCAAGACAGTCTGGTACATTTACCTAAGTTATTTAGGGAGTTTGTTGTTTTTTTACAAGTTTTTCATTTATTTAATTAGTGCGTGGGTTACATTACTAGACTTTCTCTATTAAAAATATATAAAATATATAACATTTGTTAAGAATTCGTATAATTCACTCAACAAGTTGTTACACACTTTTTTGTTTAATTTCAGTCGAACGATAGAAAACACACTGTTGTATTTCGTTTTTGTTTTCTATAATACATTTTGAAAAAATTTGAAATTGTTTTTAATTGTTTTGGAAAATGTGGCCACAAACGGCATATGTATGTGAAATGGTGTTAACAATGTGTCATACAAATGTATTCATACAAACGTACATTATTATAACGTCATTTGT